>NC_133003.1:5267868-5580323 GCF_048564905.1 Vicugna pacos | reverse complement strand
CAGCTGAATCATGTTGTTAAAAATGGCAGATTTTAATTTTTATGGCCGAGTAATATTCCATTATATATATATATATATATATATATATATATATATATATATATATATGTATATGTGTATATATATACACACACACACATACATACTTATACCATATGTTTGTCCATTCATCTGTTGATGGACACTTATGTTCCTTTTATATCTTGTCTTTGGAAATAAGGCTGCTGTGAACACCGGGGTGCATGTAGTTCTTCAAATTCAAATTTTCATTTTCTTCTGGTATAAACCCAAGTGGGCTTGTGCTGGATCATATTGTAGTTGTATTTTTAACTTTTTGAGAAACCTCCATCATACTATCCATAGTGGTTGTAACAACTTACGTTCCCACCATGTACTAGGGCTCCCTTTTCTCCACATCTTTGCCAACATGAATTATTTTTTGTCTTGTTGACAATAGCCATTCTAACATGTCTGAGGGGATTTCTCATTGTGGACTTGGTGTGCATTTCCCTAATGATTAGAGATGTTGAGCATCCTTTTTCATATGCCTGTTGGCCATCTGTGTGCCTTTTTTTGAAAAATGCCTGTTGTGATCTTCTGCCCATTTTTTGATTGGGTTGTTTGTTTTGTTGATACTGCTATATGAGCTCTTTATGTATTTTGATATCAAGCCCTTATCAGACATGTCATTTGCAAACATATTCTCTCATTCAGTAGGTTGTCTTTTCAATTTGTTGAGTATTTCCTTCACTGTGTGAAAGCTTTTAGGTTTAATTAGGTCTGATTTTTTTTATTTTTTTCTTACTGCTTCTTTCACCTGAGGTGACAAATTTAAAAAATATTGCTAAGACTTATGTCAAAGAGGATACTGCCTATGTTTTCTTCTAGGAATATTATGGTTTCTGGTCTTACATTTAGGTCTTTAATCTATTTTTTGTTTATTTTTGTATATAGTGTAAGAAAATGTTCTAATTTTATTCTTTCACACCTAACCAGTTTTCCCAGCACCACTTATTGAAGAGACTTTCCCCCATTGTGTATTCTTGCCTCCTTTGTCATAGATTAATTGCCCATACATACATACATAGGTTTATTTCTGGGCTCTCTGCTCTGTTCCATCAATCTGTGTGTCTGTTTTTGTGCCAGTACCATACTGTTTTGATTACTGTAGCTTTGTAGTATAGTGTGAAGTTATCACGTGTCATACCTCCAGCTTTGTTCTTTTTTCACAAGATTGTTTTGGCTTTTTGGGGTCTTTTGTGGTTCCATGCAAATTTTAGGATTATTTGTTCTGTTCTATGAAAAATGTCATTGGTATTTTGATGGGTATTACCCTTAATCTGTAGATTGCTTTGGATAGAATGAACATTTAAAAAATGTTAGTTCTTCCAATCCATGAAGATGTGATCTCTTTCCATTTATTTGGTTCAGATTCCTTCATCAGTTTCTTTTAGTTTTCAGAGTGTGAATCTTTCATCTCCTTGGTTAAGTTTATTCCTGGTATTTTAATCTTTTTGATGCAATTGTAAATGGCATTATTTGTTTATTTTCTCTTTAAACTAGTTCCTTATTAGTTAGTGTTATTAATAGTTCTGTGTATAGAAAAGCAACATATTTCTGTCTATTAATCTTTTATCCTGCAATTTCAGTGAATTCATTTATTAGCTCTAATAGTTTTCTGCTGGAGACTTCATAGTTTGCTAGGTATAATATCATGTTATATGAAAATAGTGACAGTTTTCCTTCTTCCCTTCCAACTGGGATGCCTTTAATTTCTTTTTCTTTTCTATTTGCTGTAGATAGGACATCCAATATTATGCTAAATAGAAATGGTGAGAGTGGGCATACTTGTCTTGTTTCAGTTTTTCACCATTATGCTTGATGTTAGCTGTGGGTTCTTCATAAATGGCTTTTATTATGTTGTGGTATGTTCTCTCTATCTCAATTTTGTTCCGAGTTTTTATCATAAATAGGTGTTAAATTTTTTTCAGATGCTTTTTCTGCATCTGGTGAGATGATTATGTGATTTTTACTCCTTCAGTTTGTTAATATGGTGTGTAACACTGATTGATTTGTAGATGTTGAACCATCCTTGCATCCCTGCTCTAAATCATGTCTGATCATGGTGAATGACCTTCTTTATGTTGTGTTGAATTCTATTTGCTAATATTTTGTTGAGGATCATTGCATCTTTATTAATCAGAGATATTGGTTGTTATTTATTTTTGTAGTGTCTATATGGTTTTTGTATCAGGCAAATTGTGGCCTTGTAGAATGAATTTGGGAATGTTCCCTCCTCTTAAAATTTTTTGAATAGTTTGAGAGGATAGGTATTAACTCTTCTTTATCTGTTTGTAGAATAACCCTGTGAAGCTTTTGGTCCTGGACTTTTGTTTGTGGGAGATTTTCTAAATTACAAATATAATTTCACTACTAGTGATTGATCTTGTTCAGATTGTCTGCTTTTCCCTGATTCAATCTTGGAAAGCTGTAAGTTCCTAGAAATTTTTCCATTTATTCTAGTTGTCCAGTTTGTTGGCATATAACTGGCCATAATATTCTTTTATAATTTCTTTTTAATCTCTGTGGAATTGGCTGCCATTCCTCCTCTTTCATTTCTTATTTTCTTTATTTGGGTCCTTGCTCTTTTGTTCTTAATGAGCATGGCTAAAGGCTTATGAATTTTGTTTGCCTTTTAAAACAATTAGCCCTTTGTTTCTTATTTGGATTTTTTTTTTGTCTCAATTTTGTTTCCATTTTGATCTTTTTAAGTCCTTTCTTTTGCTGACTTTGGACTTAGTTTGTTCTTCTTTTGCTAAGATTAGGCTGTTAATACTTGAAATTTTTCTTATTTCTTGATGTAGGCCTGTATTGTTATAGACTTCCCTCTGAGAACTGCTTTTGTGCTTCCCAGAGATGTTGGAAAGTTGTGTTTTTATTTTCATTTGTTTCATTTGTTTTCTTATTTTCTCTTTGAATTCTTCATTGACCCATTGTATTTTGGTTTCTGGTTTTCTTCAGAAGCACGTTGTTTAGTCACCACATGCTTGTTTTTCCTACTTTCCTCCTGTAATTGATTTGTAGTTTCATATCACTGTGGTTAGAAAAATGCTTGACATGATTTCCAAACACTTAAATTTGTTGAGGCTTGTTTTGCAGGCTAGCATGTTATCTATCCTGGAGCACATTCTGTGTGCACTTGAAAAGAATGTGTATTCTGCCTTTTTTGGGTGCAGTGTCCTGTGGATATATATTAAGTCCAGCTGATCTAATGTGTCATGTAAGGCCAGTGTTTCCTTAATGACTTTCTGTCTGGATGATCTGTCCCTTGACATAAGTGGGGTGTATAAGTCCCCCGCTATTAATGTATTAGTGTTGTTTTCTCCCTTAATGTCCGTTAGGACTTGCTTAATACATTTAGGTGCTCCTGTACTAGGTGCATACATGCATTATGCATGTTCTGTTCTCTTCTTGTGTTGATCCTTTCTCATTATGTAATGCCTTTCTTTGTCCTTTATCACAGACTTTAAAAAAAAAGTTTTAAAGTCTCCTTTGTCTGATATGAGTATTGCTGCACAGCTTTCTTTTTGTTTCCATTTGCATGGAATATCTTCTTTCATCCTCTCTCTTTCACTCTGCATGTGTCTTTAGCTCTGAAGTGAGTTTCTTGTAGGCATCATATAAAGATCTTGTTTTTTATCCAATCAGCCATCCTATGTACTTGGATTGGAGCATTTAGTACAAGTGATTATTGATAATTATGTACTTATTCCCATTTTGTTAATCGTCTCCTGATCTTTCTGTAGTTCTTCTCTTTTATCGTCTTCTCTTAGTCACTTACATTGTATTTTGATAACTTTCATTAGTTTAAAGTTTCTGTTCTTTCCTCTCTGTTTGTGTTACTATTGTAGGTTTTGATTTGTGGTTACCATGGAGTTCATTTTTATTGATCTGTAAACTATATCTACTTATTTTAAACTGATGGTCATTTAAAATCAAACACAGTCTAAAAGCTCTACATTTTGTACTCCCCCTCCCAAAATTTGTATTTTTCATGTCATATTTAAAATCATCGTGTCTATCACTTAATTATTTATTGTAGTTATATTTTGATTTTACACTTTTTGTCTTTTAATATTTTAACGTATGTATTAGGTTATTTAATAGTTGATCCACAGCCTTTACTAGTGGGATTTTTCCCTTCTTATACTTTATTCATTCTTACTGTAGCCTTTTCTTTTTCACTTAAAGAATATCCATTAATATTTCTCATAAGGTCTGTTTAGTAGTCATGAACTCTTTTAGCTTTGGTCTGACAACCTCTATCTCTCCTTCAGTTGTGCATAACAGCCTTGCTGGGTAGAGTATTCAACTTTGCAGGGCTTTTCCCTCCTTTCAGCATTTTAAACATATCATGCCCCCCTCTTCTGGCCTGCGATGTGTCTGCAGAAAAGTCAGCTGACAGTCTTCTGAGGATTCCCTGTAACTGACTCTTTGTTTTCCTCTTGCTGCCTTTAGAAGTCTCTCTTTATCTTTAACTTCTGCCGTTTCACTTATGTTATGTTCGGGTGTGAGTCCCTTTGTATTCGCTTGTTTGGAACGCTCTGTGCTTCCTGGATGTCTGTTTCCTTCTTCAGCATCAGGGAGTTTTCAGTCATCATTTCATCAAATATGTTTTTGACCCCTTTCTCTCTCTCCTCTTCTTCTGGGGTCCCTATAATTTGAATGTTGGTATGCACGATGTCCTAGAGGTCCCTTAAACTACTCTCCTTTTTAAAAATTTGTTGGTTGTTTTGTTTTGTTTTCGCTGTTCTGATAGGGTTGTTTCCATTACTGTACCTCCCACATCACTGACACGTTCTCCCGTGTCACCTAATCTGCGGTTAATTCCCTCCACGTATTTTTCATTTCAGTTATTTTATTCTTTAGCTCTGTTGGGTCCTTTTTTCTATTTCCCAGTTCCTTCTTAAAGTTCTTACTGTGTTCATTTATTCTTTTCCCAAGTTCAGTTAGCATTCTCTTACCATTGCTTTGAACTCTTCATCAGGTAAATGATTTATCAGGGTCATTAGGGTTTTTTTTCAGGGTGTATCCTTGTTATTTCTTTTGAAACATATTCTCCTCTTCTCATTTTGTTTAACTTTCTCTGTCACTCTGAATTTAAGAGAAACAGTTACCTGCTCTTGTGTTGCAGGCGTGCCTTGTGTGGGAACATCCCTATGTAACTGCGTGTGCTCTGGGGCCTTGGTGGGAGCTGGATCTGACAGCAGCACCGGCCGCATCTTCTCCCACGTGTGCTGGCGGCAGCCACCCTGTTGGGAGGTAGGGGTTGAGCTGGAAGGGCCAGAGCCAGGACCAGGGCTAAGCTGGGGCTTCTCTGCTCAGTGGCTGTCACTGCCCTGTCAAAGGAGGGATCAGGACCACAGGGGATGGAGCAGGAGCCCTGAGGAACTAGGTTTCTCCCACGGGTGCTGGCAGTCTCCGCCTTGGTGGGGGTGTTGGCTCAGGGCCCGAGGCCCGGGGGCTGCACTTCTGTGCTGGTGTCACTGTGTCCCCGGTGTGCTCGCGCAGCTAGAGGCTGGGCGTGACGGGAGGGGTAGCGCTGCGCCGCCGAGCTGACTTTGCTCCCTTCCACGGGTGAGCAGTGACATGCGCTGCCGGTGGTGCCTGCGCCCTGGTCCGAGGCAGGGCTGGGGTCCAAGCCGGCTCCATCCCCTCCAGGCGTGCACGCTGTCGTGGGCAGTGACCGCCTCTGCCTCAGTGGGGAGCAGCCCGGAGCCGGGGAGGCTGGGGCAGGAGCCCGGTGGGGACCGGGGGGCGGTAATGCAGCAGTCCCGGTGGGCCGGCCGGAGCCCCCGGCAGTTCTCAGCCTGCTGCCTCCACACTGCGGCTGGGAGAGAGCCGGTCCGGGCCCTTCAGGAGCAGAGTCTCAGTTTCTTACAGCCCCCTGGTGAGCCTCACTGGTTTTCACACCGGCTGAGGGGTCTCTCTTCCCGGTGTCGGCCCCCAGGGCTGGGGTGCCCAGTGCGGAGCCTCGACCCCTCGCTCCCCAAGGAGACGCTGAGCCTGTGATGTCCCCTCCTCTTCAGCGTGTGGGTCCCGACCAGATCCCTTCCCCCTTCCTGCCAGACTCCGTGTGGACCTTTCTTCACAGCCCCCGCTGCAGGGGAGCTGTTCTGCTGGTCCCCAGGCTGATGTCAGTGAGAGTCCCTCTGTGTAGTTGTAGTTTGGATGTGTTCGTGAGGGGAGGGGAGCCTGTGTCCTCTGAATCCTTCGTCTCGATCCCATCTCCCATTATCCATTTGTTTAATTTCCCAGGCTCTTCAGTGTGTTTATATTTAATTTTCCATTTGTTTAATTTCCCAGGCTCCTCGGTGTGTTTATATTTAACTGGTCCCATTATTGGCTGCTTAATAGAATCCAGAAAGAATTAGAATTAGAGAAACCTGAAATAGACCATGTAATGTGTGCCCTTTCTTGAAGCCAAGAACTGTAAGTGCTTATCTCTTTTATTTTTCACCATCTTCATGACAGGTTAAGGGGAAAACAGCCTTTGAGGAAGGTGGTTTATAATTTCTTTTCTTTTTGTTACTGAAAATTTCTATACCCAGAAAGACAAAAGCCAAAGTGTTCTTATGCCAAGTTGAAGTTCTTTTCTTACGACTCGAAATTCTTTTCGGATTTTAGTGGCTGTGCAACACAGCTCGTCAGTACTTACCATTTAATAATTTAATAATTCTTAATATAGTGAAAGATTTTTTTCAGTCTTTTGTTCTAAATTTGTTTCCTATTTATACATACTTATAACCCTTTTAATCAGACATATAGATGTTCCACGAAAGAATCTGTTCATTCAAAAATTCCATGTCTAGGAAGGTTGTATGAGTTAATCTGATAAGGAGGAATCTTATTCACAAGGGAAAATATTTTTTACTTTTTCAGGGAGCTCCTGCTTGAAACTCTCTTCCCTAGTTGTTCAAAAATTCCCAACTCTTAGCAGAGAGAATTCAGAAATAGGCTGATACTACACTTTGGTCAACTGGGGGAATGTATGTAATCCATCTTTATTCAACTTATAGTACTTAACAGCTCCGGGCTTGTGTTGTGAATTGTAGTTTCAGGAGATGGGATATATAATATAAATCATGCCTCAAAGCACCAGGAATGGGCAACTAACTTGGCCACCGTAATGTGCCATGAGACGATAAGGCAGACTGGTGTGCACTGCACAGCTGCAGAGACCCCACACTTCCAGTTTATTACATGTACCTGCTTTCCAAAAAGATTTGACCATTAAATGTTCAAAGGTACAGGTAAAACATGTTAAACACAGCAACTCCTTTTAAGAAGAGGAAAAGTATTTCAGGCCTGGGAAGGAGCATAAATATTATTTCATATTTGAAGTAACCAGAGGAAATGTCCATGATTTCACAGTCTCCCAGTGCTGAGTCAGGAGGCTGAGTCAGGGTAGAGTTAAGGGGCCGCCTCGCTTCATATCCCAGCACTGCAGCCTTGGTTGGAGAGTTTTCTTAATCTCAGTCATCTATAAAATGAGGATAAAAATGACTACCCTTCAGAACGGTTCTTAGGATGACATGAGACGAAATGTGTAAAACCCTCCCCCGCACCTTGCCCATGTCCATGCTAGCAAAGCACTGGTCTTCCTCCGGGTCCTCCTGCCACCCCAGAGGGAAAAGCTAGCTGTTTAATGTCATGCTCATGCTAGTAAATACAATTTTTGACACTTTAAGTAAATTGCCTCTTACAGTGAATTTCGTACTTTCCTTCTAAGTTTTAAAAAATTAATAAGGTTCACTATTTTAACAAAAGTATAAAAGCAACACGGAGTATTCCAATTTTAAACTTGTATCTCATTTAAATTTTAATGAGACCAAATACTGTCTATCTTTTGCAATAGGAACCACATAGATATGAATCATGGACATACTCTGTAGATCTGACATTGCAATATGGTCAGCTTCTATGATGTCTTTTTAAGGAAAGTTTGCTTTAATAAAAATTGAATAATATTGTCTATGTAAACACGGCTTGTAATGTTTTTGAGTACTTAGGATGCATAGTATTTTCAGTGTGCTAATCTGAAAGATTGAGAGAATGCTTTAAAACTTAAAATGATGTGGCTAACGCTTGCTGCAATCTTGGTAGTTACTAATATTTAACTAAAGAACACAAATTTTAAAAGATATCTATGTGAATTTTTATCATTTTTGCTTTCCTAAAATTATTAAGACCTAAATAAATACACATTTTGGGATGGGGAATATAAAAAAGAGCAATGATTTAATAAGATAAAAAAGGAGGAATAATAATTCTCCTACCCAGTATTAGCTGAAGTTGTTCAGGAAATCAAGAGGACTTGCAAATGTTACAGCCAGACTTCCATCACTACCAGTCTCAGATTTAACTCTTTCTCCCCAACTCTAACCCCTGTGATCACTCACATCTCAGTAATCCTGCCAGAGCAGCCCAGAGTGCTGAAGTAGTCATGACATCCTGTCTTGTCGCGATACAGCAGCAGCAGGGACCTGAGACACTGTTTTGGTGGCGAGATTAAAATTGCCTGTAGTCTAGGTAATGGGGTTGGGAACTGCCCTTTAAGTTGAAAAGAAATAGCAGATTAGGTAAAAACACAGGTAAAGTGTAAAATACAATAAAGGGAGTAGTAATCAGACAATGTAAAGAGTATTTACAAATCAGTAAGAAAAAAGAAGCTTGGGACCCAAACAGAAAATTCACCAAAGTGCAGTAAACCTCATCAGCATTCAGATAAATGCAAAATAAAACAAAATCAGATTTGCAGAATCGAAGCATTTGATAATATATAGTGTTGATCCAGGTGTAGAAAAATGGATTGTCTTCTGGTCAGAGTGCAAATTGATTTATCCACTTTAGAGTGTATTTGTTAAAATAGGAAATACCTATACTCAGCTATTTAATTTCTCCTCATTTACTCTAAAAGACTTCTTGTGCTTATGCACAATGTGGCATGTGCATTTATACTCACTGTAGCATCACTTAGAACAAAATTAAAAGCAAGCTAAGCTCCCAGAAGTGGCTGAGAAACTATGATGCATTCAGAACATGTCATACTGCTCAGTAGCAGTTATAAATAATGAGCTGTAACTGCGTGTTGGCAAGAAGAATCTTTGTGACAGACTGAAGATAAAAACTGTAATGGGGGAGGGAATAGCTCTGTGGTAGAGTGCATGCCTTGCCTGCATTAGTCTTGGGTTCAATGCCCAGTACCTCTAGTAAGAAAATAAGTAAATAAATTAGCCTAATTCCCCCCCAAATATTTTTTAAAAAAATTGTAAAATGGTCTTATGATGTGTCACCATTTATTGCAAAAGAGGAAAGGAAAACATGAGGTAATACTATAGATTTTCTACAGCAGTGGCTTTCAAAGTCATTTTGGAAATGACCCTCAGTAACATACACAGTGTATATGACTGGGTGGAACCTTAATTCATGCAGTGCACTCTGAATTTTTTCTATCCTGTTCTATTTCTTTCCATCCCATTCCATTCCCCCCCCCCTTTTTTTTTTCCAAAATGCTGGTCATGACTCATTAAACTGATTTTAAGACTCAACCACAGACTGAAAAATACTGTTCTGAAGATACACACTTAAGTATGTCAATGGACAGAAGAGCAACTGGAAGGCAATGCGCCACGCTAACAGCAGAGATTTCTTCCGGGGGAGGTGGCTGGTGGGTGGTGGCTGCAGGGAGCCTCGAGGTGCTTCTGTGACACTTAACGTTGTTTCACATTTGTTTGGTCATTTTACAGTGGGCATGTGTAATTACATATTTTTCAGTTATGTTTTTAGAGAGTAAGCAATCAAAACTGTTTTCGAAAATCAAAGACTTACTGGGATTGACAGCGTAGTGGTCAAGGGCCTTAAGAAACATGATTTTAAGTTACATTGCATAACTGAGCAGTTCCGAAGGCAGGCGTTCCAGCTAACAATCTCTGTTTTTGCTTGTAGGGCCACAGATGAGCACATTCCTGTGGCAAGGTAGAGTGAAAGCCATGTGACACCCCACTCAAAGTGTCATCACAAATCTGAGAACTCTCTGCCATGCTGTCAGATTTTAACTCATTACCTATGAACATTAAGTCCACATGCCAGGAACATAAAGTAGTCAGCATAAAACTGATCAAAAACCAAGCCCTCTGGTTTCTGAAAATGCAGAGCTAATGTTCCTGTAGCAGCGTCAACTTGGCCACATTAGTTTTGGGTATCAGTCTAGACAATTACATTTTAAGAATTATTTCTGTGAAGGAGCACAACTGTGGGAAATACAATGTACATACACTTTGCCATCTCTGCAGGCCAGAGCAGATACCTCCAGCTCTCTGCTTTCTATTTTTGAGCTACCTTAATCCTCTCTGGTTTACCATCACATCTTTACCCTAAGGGAAATTTATTAAACCTCATCTTTTAAACGATCAAGTAGTTGATACATAAAAGGAGTTCGATACAGTGCCTAGCAGAGGTAGATCCTTTAAATTTCAAACATTTAAACAGGGTATTAAATGTACACAAACTAGAGCTAGATTATTTCTTGAATGAATTTCTCAACAAACTCAGGAAAGATACCCATGAAGAAAATAACATTTCTTTTAATGTTCCATTTATTTTCTCTTTTGGGGTTTGTCTTCTAAATATAAATTTTCCTGTGCTAATAAAAAAAAAAGTTGACTCTTTTAATGACTACCTTAAATTTTCTCTTTAAATGTTTTGAAAACTAAAGTTTTTATGCAAGCTTTCCCAGAAAGCATTTCTATAAGAATCATTTTTTCAAAATCCTAGCTGTTGCTGAAGCAATGATTGTATTCACATTTAATTTTATACAGACTGGTTGATTTCAAGGTTGTAATTTCAAGGTTGTAAGAAGGTAAGGAAAGAAAGATCTTGCACCTTTTCTTTGAATGAAGAGAAACTGGCAAGAAAAGCATTGTTTCAGAAAGTGTGCAACTGGTTCTGGGGAGGAAGGGAAAGAGCATGAAGGTGGGGAGAGGACAGCCTACATCCATGTATCTGAAGTGTCTTCCACTTTCTCCAGTGTGTATCTGAGTGTGAGGGGAGGCAGAGGTGGCCTTGTGGCTGATCTAGGGGGCTAGGTAATTCCTTTAAATAGCTTTACATTCCTCAAAGTTTAAAACAGGCCATGAGTGGCTCTGACATTTGAATCTGGGAAAGCAGCTTATATGCAGTTGGGCACCAGGCTAGTCTTGAACTGTGAACGTGATGTGGTGCTCTGATGAGAATTCAGGAAAAATTATATGTGTCTTATTTAGACCTGAAGAGAAATGAAGGTGAAAAGTATACTTTGTGATAATCACAGGTTTGAAAGTAACATGATTTTCAAACCCTTGATTATTATAAATCAGAATTTTTTGGGTTTTTGTTTGCTAAGATTGCCTATTCAATATTTTCATTGGGTAGTTTCAATAAATTAGTTTTTTTATGTTATTGAGGGCATAATGAATTTAAAAATTTTAAGTATGATAATCTCTTAACTGCACATATGTGAAACCTAGCTTTTAAATGACCACAGTAGCCAAGACACCACTGATTCCTGGTGGCAGCATAATGTAATTGCAGGCAAAATTCCCAAGTGATAAAACAGTCTTTCATATGTTATAAATGATGACATCATTATGTTACTTAGAAGTCTGAGAAATAGAGGGAAGGAATTACACCTCCAGTGTCGTAAGATATTGAAGTGTTACAAGGTCTCTACATACTGTCTCATTGGTAGGATGAAAGTTTTTCCTTTAAATCTTTTATTTATTTATTTTTTTCAGAATTTTACCCCATTTCCCACAAATGCCACTTTTGAAGGGGAAAACCAGGGTCTTAACTAACTGGAGAATTTGTCATCCACAGCATCTGCAGGAATTGCCGTGTCCCAGAGGAAAGTACATCAGATCAGTGACCCCATCCAGCAGATCTTAATCCAGCTGCAGAAAATCACCTACATCACTCAGGTCAGTGTGCTAACTTCTTCCTTCCTTTTCATTTTACGTAGATGTTCGGAACACAACTGCTTTGTGGAACTTTCAGTTAGAGCCATGCTTGTTCTTACTCCCTCCAACTGCATATGTCTGGGAACATTTTGGCTTAGCAAAACTGTTCCTAAATCTCAGTGACCCTTAGGCCTTGGGAAAGCAAGCACTGACTACAAATTATTTACATAAATCTGTGTCTTGATAAGCAACTTGAATGGTCATTTACCAAAGGTAATGTCCTGTTAATATGAAAATAAACTTTTAGAGACAAATAAGTGTAGACATTTGGACAAGAAAGTGACTATTATTTTGAAGTTTAAGATTATACATCTTCACTCATTCATTTTTTTTAATTTGACATACAATTATTAGGTGCCTGCTATGTACCAGCCACTGTTCTAGGCACTTGAGACATATCGATGAGCAAAATGTACATACGTTGCCTCACGCTAAGTTTCAGAGAACCAGTCTGGTGATTCTGTCTGTTGCCAATTGTGGCGACTCCAAATAAACATTCAAGTAGTAGAGAGAAATCCCGCCAGGCAAGTGGAACAGCTGGGCGCATTGTAAGTCTAACTTGGGCTAATACGCCTACTGCCCCCCAAATCAAACATAACAAAACAAACAAGAAACTATTTGGATTAGTGTATTGCAGTGACATTATAAGACCGTAGGGCTTAGAGTCACTTGATTGCTGGTGTCTGAGCTTCCCTAAAACCCTGTGGATTTCCTTCTTCTCAGTGAACAGTCACTCTGGTAAACATCTGGGGGTCTCTGGTAAACATTTGGGGAAGGCTTGGAGGAAAATTTATATTGCATACTTACAGCAGTGCTCAGGGCCCTTCCACAAGGGGCCGCAGCTTTCCCGCCCATCGAGGGGCTCTAGGTCTTGGAACTGACTGAGGTCTGGAACCTGCGTGAGAGGCTGTGACTCTCCACTGAGGCAGCAGCCACTCACGTCACATTTTTGTCTGGCAGACCTAGAGTTCCTTTTCTGTCATATGGATTAAGGAATGCTCTAGTAGGCGGACCACTGTTTCCTTCACAAGAACACCCCAACCAGTTAAGGGCCATCAGAGATCTCTATGGGCCAGGCATTCTAGTTATCAGGATATATCCCTGCCACCCTTTCTGGTAAATGCCCCCAACTTGTTACTGGTGATCAGGTGCCACCTTTTGGCCCCTGCTTCTCTGGGGTCACATCATCCCTGTTGGGATCACGTACTGACCATGTCTTACCCAGCCTACAAAGGAGACCAGCCACAGAGGTGTTCAGGGATGCTGGTGCTGCCCTCCCGGATGTGTTTCTCAGTGCCTTCGTGCAGGGAGCAGCTTCTGAGTGTTCTTGCTGAATACTCAGAGAGTGAGTGTGCAGGTCACACGTGGTAAATCCACCCCAACATTCCTATCTCTCCACGCCTTTGAACCCCCCTCCTCTACAAGCCAGGGAAACTGGCATTTTATCCTCATTAAACACAGACCACGACTGAGTCCAAGTCTTTGTGCCCCAGCCAATCAAGTTACCACCTCCGGCTTCACAAACTAACAGATTAAATATGGACTCTCTAGTAAGTACACATGTATGAATGAATTCAGCCTGATTGAGTCCTATATTTTGTCCTTCTCGGCCTAACACCCTTAGAATCCACTCCTGCACGTGGTCTCTGGGATGCTTCTTATACATAATAGCCAGGTTTTGCAATTTCTTTGATGTGCTAGCTGTTTCCTCCTGGGTCTTACTGTGCACCAGTTCCCCTGGATCGTACTGAGCTGTGTCCCTAGTTACTGACTGGACCCTCCCTGTTGTGTGTCTAAGAGGGATAAGCACCCCTTTTAAATGCAGTACCCCTCATCTGTCCCAGGGGAGGTTAGTATAGAATTTTCAAGCAAAAAGAAGGCTTGTCTTCTCAGATGCCAAGTTTCAAGCTACTTCCACTGGCAATGATGGCTCCCAGTGACTTGGGTTTTGACTTTGTCCATTTCACCTGGGTCCCACAACATGTCCTTTCTTGGAGTTTTAGTATCCTAATCTTTTTTTTCTAACTGGCACATGAGAATCGTGGTGAAGTGTGCATTCAGGTGACACTGTCATTTAGCAACCTGCTTAATTAAATTTTTGTCAGCCTTGTCAGTGCTATGGTAGCAAGAAATACATTCTGTTAGGGCTGTTGTGGAATCTTTCTTGGTCTTGGGCCATGACCTGAGCTGAGAGTTAAAGGACCCAAGCTGGTCTTTTTCTTTCTGTAAGTGCCCCAGTGCATCTGAAGGATGCACCCCTCCACCCCGAGTCCCCACGGCCTTCACATGTCCTGATGGCTGCGTGCAGCAGCCTCTCAAGCTTCCAGGGCAGTCACTTCAGTTGGCTCTTCATCCAGGTGACAGCCTGATTAACCGTGATGCCATGGATTAACTGTGATGCTGGGGATTACTGGCAGAAACCTCGGCAATGTGCTCAGCTCCAAGGGTTCAGTCAAACCAGCTTCCACATGCAGCTATGTGGCTCCTTCTCCTGGACATTCCTGGTACCAGATCTGTTCCAGTGAGGGTCCAGTCGGGGGACAGAAACCACACAGTGATTTCCACAGGGAATGTTTCATATAAAGAACTTTTTAGGAATTAATAATAATAACAGTGTATTATCTCCTAAGGAGAGGAAGAGAAATCTGAAGACTGTAAGAAGAGCAGACAGGGAAGTCACTACTTACAGGGCTGAGGTCCAGACCTCACCAGAAAGGTCAGAGAAATTTACTGAGGAGCTGCTCTGTGGAACTTGCTGGAAATCAGCATGATAGGGTGATGTGCTGGGGAGAGTACTCTGTGGGGCCAGGGGAGGCTGCCCGCAGGTGGCTGCTGCTCCTTGGAACTCTGGGAAGCTGCCTGCAGGGTTCGTGGCACTGCATCTGGCTGGGGGTGAACATGGCTAGGGGTTCCTGTTGCTGCTGACCATTCAGTGCTGTCGGACTGAGGCCAGGCAGGAACATCCCTGGAACCAGAAAGAACCTCCGTCCTCCGCTAGCGCCCTCTGCTGATGGAGCGGAACATCCTGCCGGCTGGTGAGGGAGAGATGTTCCAGTATCACAAGCAGGGCAAGGAAGGGTGGACTTGGAGCCAAGGGGAAACAAATCATCTAAAAGCAACTGTAAAAGGATGTTAGAATCCTTTCCCAACCTTCACTGACTGGATATCTGTTTTCATTAAAAATAAGACAGTAATCTTTTTTTACATTTTTTATTTTATTGAGTTATAGTTTATACTGTTGTGTCAATTTCCAGTAGAGCACAATTTTTCAGTTATACATGAACATACATATATTCATTGTTGCATTCTTTCTCATTTTGAGGTACCATAAGATCTTGTATATATTTCCCTGTGCTCTACAGTATAATCTTGTTTATCTATTCTATATATACCATTCAGTATCTACAAATTTTGAACTCCCAGTCTGTCCCTTCCCAACACCCTCCCCACTGGCAACCACAAGTTTGTATTCTATGTCTATGAGTCTCTTTCTGTTTTGTATTTATATTCATTTGTCTCTTTCTTTTCTTTTTTTAGATTCCACATATGAGTGATATCATATGGTATTTTTCTTTCTCTTCTGGCTTACTTCACTTAGAATGACATTCCCCAGGGACACCCATGTTCCTGCAAATGGCATTATGTTGTAATTTTTATGGCTGAATAGTATTCCATTGTATGAATATACCACCTTTTCCTTATCCAGTCATCTGTCAATGGACATTTAGGCTGTTTCTATCTCTTGGCTACTGTAAATAGTGCTACTGTGAACATTGGGGTGCAGGTGTCTTTTTCAATTTGGGTTCTTCCTTGACATACGCCCAGGAGTGAAATTGCTGGGTCATATGGTAAGTCTATTCCTAGCCTTTTGAGGAATCTCCATACTGTTTTCCACAGTGGCTGCACCAAACTGCATTCCCACCAGCAGTGTAGGAGGGTTCCCCTTTCTCCACAGCCTCTCCAGCATTTGTCATTTGTGGATTTTTGAATGACGGCCATTCTGACTGGTGTGAGGTGATACCTCATTGTAGTTTTGATTTGCATTTCTCTGATAATTAGTGATATTGAGCATTTTTTCATGTGCTTTTTGATCATTTGTATGTCTTCCTTGGAGAATTGCTTGTTTAGGTCTTCTGCCCATTTTTGGATTGGGTTGTTTATGTTTTTTCTTATTGAGTCATATGAGCTGCTTATACTTCTGGAGATCAAGCCTTTGACAGTTTCATTGTTTGCAAAAAATTTTCTCCCATTCCATAGGTTGTCAGTTTGTTTTAATTATGGTTTCCTTTGCTGTGCAGAAGCTTGTAAGTTTCATTAGGTCCCATTTGTTTATTCTTACTTTTATTTCTATTGCTTGAGTAGACTGTTCTAGGAGAACATTTTTGAGACGTATGTCAGAGAATGTTTTGCCTATGTTTTCTTCTAGGAGGTTCATTGTATCTAGTCTTATGTTTAAGTTTTTGATCCATTTTGAGTTTATTTTTCTGTATGGTGTAAGGGATGTTTTAGCTTTACTGACTTACATGCAGCTGTCCAGTTTTCCCAACACCATGTGCTGAAGGGACTGTCTTTATTCCATTGTAAGTTCTTGCCTCCTTTGTCGAAGATTAGTTGACCCAAAGGTTTCTGGGCTCTCTGTTCTGTTCCATTGGTCTTCATGTCTGTTTTTGTACCAATATCATGCTGTCTTGATGACTGCAGCTCTATAGTATTGTCTGAAGTCTGGGAGGGTTATTCCTGCAGCCTCTTTCTTTTTCTTCAGTAATGCTTTGGCAATTCTAGGTCTTTTGTGGTTCCATATAAATTGTATTATGATTTGTTCCAGTTTTGTGAAATATGTCCTGTAGATCGCCTTGGAGGTGTGACCATTTTAACAATATTGATTCTTGCAATCCAGGAGCATGGGATATCTTTCCATTTCTTAAAGTCTTCTTTAATTTCCTTAATGAATGTTTTATAGTTCTCTTTGTATAAGACTTTTACTTCCTTGGTTAGATTTGTTCCTAGGTATTTTATTAATTTGGGTGCTATTTTAAAGGGGATTCTTTCTTTACTTTGTTTTCCTGTTGATTCATTGTCAGCGTAAAGAAATGCAACTGATTTTTGTACGTTAATCTGTAACCTGCTGCCTTGCTGAATTCTTCGATTATTTCTAGTAGTTTTTGTGTGGACCTTTTAGAGTTTTCTATATATAGTATCATGTCATCTGTATTTAGTGGCACTTTTACCTCTTCTTTTACAATTTGGATCCCTTTTATTTCCTTTTTATTTCTATTTTTATTTCTCTGTCTTGCCTGATTGCTGTGGCTAGGACTTCCAGGAATATGTTGAATAGGAGTAGTGATAGTGGGCAGCCTTGTCTTGTCCCAGATTTTAGTGGGAAGCTTTTGAGTTTTTCAGCATTGAGAGTTATGCTGGCTGTAGGTTTGTCATATATAGCTTTTAGGTATTGAGATATGTTCCCTCAATACCCACTTTGGTGAGAATTTTTATCATAAATGAGTGTTGAATTTTATCAGAAGCTTTTCTGCATCTATTGAGATGATCATGTGGTTTTTGTACTTTCTCTTGTTGATGTAGTGTATCACATTGATTGATTTGTGTATGTTGAATCACCCTTTGGTGTTTGATTTAGGGAGTTGGCAACAGTAGGGAATTGTCAGATCAAAAAGGTGTCTTCAGGTACTTTTCCATGCCTTCTCCACTCTAACCTGTGACTTCCTACTACTTACTCCTCAAATCTAACTCATCCTGGCTGGGCCCTAATGTATACAAGTTCATTTTCTTTCTTCCTGATAAGATTGGCCCCTGCCGTCTGATTTCTCTCTCTGATCAGGTGCACATTCAGACACGCTCACAGGCAGGCTTCTGATGATGTGCTAACACAGATATGGGCTTCCTGGTCCATAGTATCAGGTCCTTCAGGACAAGGACCAAGATTAGCGTGTTTAGCATGGTTCTGGGCATGACACAAGCGCTGGAGCATCTCACAGAATGCTTCTTTCTTTGTCAAGCCTGTTATTTGCAAACTTAATTCAATTCATATGTGCGACTAATATGTAATTGAGTTGTTTTATGAAAAATAATATCAATAAAATGAAAAAACAGTAACATAAGAAGAACTAGCTTTTTGAAAGAGAACAGAGTATTATATTTGTTCTGGATTGTAGAATGAACAAGTGTTAACATCAAGTCATGCTAGTTAGGGTAAAATTTTAATTCTTATTTAGTCCCATGCAGGGAGTACTGTGACTGACCCTCAGTAATGCTTGCTGGGAGTCAGCTATGCATTGCTAATGACTTGCTGATAATGATTTTCTCATTTTATGCAGCTTCCTCCAGCTCTGCAGCACAATTTGAAAAGAAGGGTTATAGAGAGATTCAAGAAAAACCTCTTCAGCCAGCAGAGTAACCCTTGCAACTTGAAATCTGAAATTAAAAAGGTATGGTGCTCTACATACAGGAATTCTTTTTGGCTACCAAACAAAAACACATCGTAGGAATTAATTTGTCTGCCTCCTGAGCTTTCATCATCTACTTAAGCTCTGCCCACTATGAAAGGATATTGTCCATGGTTGTCTTAGTCCATTTGGGCTGCTATAGTAAAAATACCATAAGATGATGTGTTTATAAACAGCAGAAATTTATTGCTCATGGTTCTGGAAGCTGGAAGCCCAAGATCAGGGTGCCGGCCTGGTCGGATCTGTCGTGGAACCGCTTCCGGGCTGCAGGCTGCTGAATTCTTGCTGTGTCCTTACATGGGAGAGGAGGCAAGGGAGCTCTCCCAGGGCTCCTTTTATGGGCATTTTAAAAAATAAGAACACTTATATAAGGACTTTATCCTTCTGGCCCAATTTACCTCCCAAAGGGCCCACCTCCCAAAACCATCACCTCAGGTTTAGGTTTTAACATACAACTCCGTGGGGGACACAGACATTCAGACTGTAGCATCACTTGAGATAGTAAATCAAGGCTATGCCTTTGCCTCTAATTTTCTGACCTTCTTTTCTGAAGCCATCAGTCTCAGAAGAGTAATAGAAAGTTGTTTCAATATTATTGCATGTTTTCCTAAAAAATGTTACTAAATATATCTAAGTGTGTATCTATATATACATTTAATATAAAATATATATAATTTAATATCTCATACACACACACACACACATACATTAGATAGTTCTAGTCCAATCTTTATTTGGATACTCTTCAACAGACCGCTGAGTTGAGCTTTGCAACTTAGAACAAGTCAGCTAACATCTGAGGCCATGAATTTTCTCAGCTATGAGGATGGAATGAACCATTTCTAAGGTTCTTTCCATAATCGATGTTCTGCAGTCTCCTAGACTGTGGGTGCTGGTAGATATTTCTATTCTTAAATAAGGAAACCAAAGCACCAACTGGTTAAGCCAACCAGGCAGAAGGAGAATTGCTTATCTCTGGTTAGCACAATTTGGTGATAGAAGCCCCTTTGTCCTGTTTGACAGAATCATCTTTGCTTTCAACCTAGCTGAGAGGCAGTTTCAGTTACCCTCTGTAGGGTTCTCTGCCCCCTTGTCTAATATTTTAAGCTCATGGTGGTTCACGCCCTTACGAAACCGTACGATCAGGGAGGCAGGCCTTGCCTCCTGTGAGCTAAAGAAAGATTCCACTTGGCGTATTAACCAGTTCCTCCACTGAAACTTTGTTTCCGCATCAAGAATTAATCTCCCCTTTCTCTATGAGTTTTCACTCTTATTGTTGTTTTAAGTAGCTCATCATTCAAACAGACTTGCATTATTATGGTTTCTCCAAAGGCAGTGAGTGTGTCTTGTTCCTCTTTGATTCCTCAGGGTCAAACCCAGTGCCTGGTAGGTGCCTGATATTTAATATTGTTGAGTATCAAATAGATTCTAGGTTGGTGCACCTGCACACTGTCTAACATGGCCTATGTTGGTTCTATTCTTTATTGCTATGTAAGTATTGATACATTTATATACTTCTGCCTGAGAAGAAAGAACCCACCTTGTCCCTAGTCTGAAAGCTAAATGAGGCATTTGTGACCTGTTTTTCCCCCTTTGTGAAGTAATCTTTAGCAGCGGGTTTTGTTCAGAAATGGCTTTTTCATCCACTGTGCCATCACAGAGGAAGGGCACATTAGCTTTGACTTCCACAGCCGTCCCACACCATGGCCTTGGAAGCAGTGGTGACAATACACGAAGTGCTCTCAGTTTCCACCTCCCCCTCTGAAGCTTCCCCTGAAATCCAGTGGCTCTGCACCTGCAGTCTGAAGGTATTTTCATGGGATGACTGAGCCTTACTTATGAACCACCTGAGACCTGGAGTATAAAGATGAGCCAAACCATGGACGAGCCCTTTTCTGAAAGATGAAGCTCTTTATTTTTTGACTCACCTTATGTGTCTTCGGTCCAGCCTGCTCAACCTTGGCTAGAATTGCAGGAGAAATAAAGCATCTGAGTAACTGGATAGGTGTCTCTGAGGAGCAGGATTTTCAGCATGGGAGAGAAAAGCAGCAGAGACAAAATAGAAGGTATTAATTCAAATTAGAATTGGAAAGATCAGTATGAATGAGTATGAATTCATGATAAATCTTATCTTTTAAAAAATGCTCATATTTCCAAAAATTTCACTAAGTTTGTTTAGAAACTAAGCAAGCAGCAGTGTGCTCCCTCTGCACCCACAGCTTTGGAAATACAGCCACTGGTAGCTCTAGATCAGAAACTGAATGAGACTAGGCTGGAATATCTTAACATCATAGGGTGCAGGGCAGGGATGATGTCCAGGTCTCCCAAGGGTGTGTCAGAGGACTCAGGAGCCCACTGCTCTCTGTTGGATAATTAGAGCATTGAAGAGAATGATATCCACAGTGGATCAAAGTCACCAACTAATGTTTAAATCTAAGGCTTCATGGTAGTGGGAAAAAAAAGAAAATCACTTACTGGTTACCTTTGAAAGACTGTGAGTGACCAACACCTTATTTCAAAAATTGTTTACAGAAGGAAAGAATCAAACATTTATTCTGCCTTTCCCTTGTGAATTCTGTCTCAGGGTAACTAAATTGATGAGAGGGAATTCTCTCATTACAGAACTCCCTCAGCTAATAAGTACCGAAGGTGTAAAAACACTGTCATTTTGCAGCCCCTTTAAAGAAGTGATGGGTCTTGACATGAGCCTTCTTGGCCACTGACATCACAGAACAGGGACAGCCGGGCATTCCATGCTTCCTCATGGGCATGCTTAGCACCATCTGTGAAGTTTACCGTAAAGTAAACTCTTGAACCTGCATCTGATGAGCCGCTAAGATTTAATTATTAGAAAATAGTGAGTGTAAATACTGACACTTGTGTAACAAAATGGCCTCAAAAGCCTAATAAAACCTAATATAAAGGAGCTGTAGTTTAGAAGAAATGAAAAAAAAAAGGTAATAATTTGTGACTTAATATGTTAACATAATTCAGTGAAAGAGGACAAGGAAAACCTAAAGAAAGAAAGATCAGAGGCCTGGCGAGTGAAGTGTGATGAGAAAAGTGCTGAAACTTTTCTCACTTCTGACACCTAATCTCATTCATTTTGGCTTAATTTCCTTCTGAGTCCTTCCTCAGTTGATTAGCTTCGAACTCGTTTATGTAGTTGTCTCACAGCAAAGATAACCTTATTTTATGATATGAAAAGAAGATACAGTTTGGGGAATTTAATGAGGATTACATTTGTAGTTTCTTACTGTTTCCTTGTATTTAGTTTTTGCCCAGAAAATAACTGTGTTCTCATTTGACCAATAAGGCGGTAAAATTGTTCAATATTTGCTCAACATCAGTGTGTTTGGGGAGGGGGAGGTTAGTGACAGTAATAGAGCTTTTTCTCTTTAATAGCGACTTCTTTAGTTCAAAAGTACACAGAACCATTTGCCCTTTGGAACTGTAGGTGTTTGTTCAGAGCAGAAGAGCCCTTTTATATCAGTTCAGAAGGAGGATCGTACACGTTCTTCCAAGCAGAGCATAATGCCAAAGACAACAGATATCCCTCAACTCAATATTCATGAGCCAAGAGAGGGCCCCACGGTGATGGTCTGGGACTGGTGATCCACCTCGTGGCCTCAGCCAGCCAGAGAGGCCACTGCTTAGAAAACTTCTGTCATATCAGCCAGATTTCCACCAGCTGGGTGAACATTTACTTGCCATCTGGTATGTCCAGGCTTGAACTCACCATCTTCCTCCTTTCTTTGCATCAAATATCACTGGCAGCATCCGTTTTCCTTCTGCTCAGTCTTCAAACCATGCGGTCACCTCCAGATGTTCCACTTTTTCTCTTGCAACTCCTACCTCATTAACACCTGAGGAGTCTTCATTGTGCACGTGGTTTTGCTTGGCCTTTGATATTATAGCCCTGGTCCTGCCACTTAGGAGTGAATTAATTTACATCTCAGATTCCTCACCTGTAAAATGGGCATAATGCCTACCTTACAGGGTAGTTGTAAGAACCAAATAGAACATCAAATGTACCTAGAATGCATTAAGCACCAACTAGTGGCTGTAGGTGCTCCTGTTATTAAGTAAGAATATTTGATCTTCAGTAGCCATTCCTTCCTTCTGGTTACCACCTAGTCTGAAGTCTTGGTACCCTTCTGTTGCTGATTTCCAGTTATTTTTTTTAAAAAAACAACATTTTTTGTGTTATGGTTCCTATACAGTAAACTACACATATTTCAGATGTACACTTTGATGAATTTTGATAGTTGTCTACACCCATGAAACTACTGCCACACTCAAGATAGCTAGCATATCCAGCACTCCCCAAGAGGTGCAATTTTCAAAATCCCAATTTATCCCTTCCCACCTACTTTAACCATTGGTAACTGTAAGTTTGTTCTCTATGTCTGTGAGTCTGTTTCTGTTTTGTAGAAAAGTTCATTCATGTTTTTTTTTTTTTTAGATTCTACATGTAAGTGATATCATGCAGCATTTTTCTTTCTCTTTCTGGCCTCACTTAGAATGACATTCTCCAGGTCCATCTATTTGCTGCAAATGGCATTATTTTTCTTTTTTATGGCTGCATAGTTTTCTGTTGTATAAATATACCACAGCTTCTTTATCCAGTCATCTGTCGATGGACATTGGTGTTGTTTCCATGTCTTGGCTTTTGTAAATAGTGGTGCTGTGAACATTGGGGTGCACGTGTCTTTTTGAATTCTATTTTCCTCCAGATATATGCCCAGGAGTGGGATTAATGCATCATATGGTAGATCTATTCCTAGCCTTTTGAGGAATCTCCATACTGTTTTCCACAGTGGCTGCACCAAACCACATTCCCACCAGCAGTGAAGGAGCGTTCCCTTTTCTCCACACCCTCTCCAGCATTTGTCATTTGTCAACTTTTGAACGATGGCCATTCTGACTGGTGTGAGGTGATACCTCATCATAGTTTTGATTTGCATTTCTCTTACAATTGTTGATGCTGTGCATCTTTTCATGCGCTTGCCGGCCATCTTTATTTCTTTTCCAGTCGGTTTTGCCAGACGTTGGCAGTGTTCTTAATCACTTGCTTCCAGTTTCCTGCCTCCCCATCTGACTCTGGTTTCAGCTGCCTCGGCCTCTGCTCTCTGCAGGTGCCTCCTCATGATCTGTCTGCATTCACCCCACGGCCCCAGCCCCATTCAGACTGTTACGTATATATTGCATCCAGAGTGATCCTTTTAAAACAGAATGTGGTCATGTCTCTCTCTCTCTCTCTCTCTCTCTCTCACACACACACACACACATGCACACACAGAGACACACACACACACACTGTTCATGGGTCTGAGTATAAAATGCCAAAATTCTCACCACGATGTTCATGTCCTGTTTGGTCCAAGCCTGAACCCTTCTCCCTACCCTCACCTTGTACCACTCTCACCCTTTGCTGTCTCCTCACCAGCCACAGGGCCCACCTACAATGCTGCTTCCTCCCCAGCCTGTACATGCTCTTTCCTCTGTCTGTGATGTTCTGCCCACTCCATCCTTTACTCACTCTTGCTCATTATTCTGTCTCTCAGCAGAAGCATTATTTCAGGAAAGCCTACTCTGTCTCAGTTACGTCTGTCTGTGACCTCCTAGAACCACTGGCCTGGCCTTCAGTGCATTCAGCTCAGTTGCAATTTTACATATATCCAGGCGGGTATTTCACAGACACATTTTTCCCTAATTAGGCAGTCAACTCCAAGAATACGGTTTTTGGCCACCATTGGTGGTTTTCATAGCTTGGATCTGTGCATGGAAACACAAGGTTTGATTTAAAAAATACTCCCTGAATGAATGAGCAGCACTTGCCTTCCTCTCTTCAGCCTAAATCCCTGTGCCTCCAGAACCTGGGGTTAACATCCTAGCCCTGTATCACTCTGCCCTTAATGTGCAATGCCCAGCCTCTGCCCTCGAAGTCCTCCCACCTGGAACGTCCACTTGGCTTCCTTGTGTCCACCCAAATCAAGCCTTTGAAGTTCAGCTGCAGTGGGCCCTCTGCAGAGCTTCTGAAAACCATGCTGGTAAAGGGGATGAGAAGGGATAAATTGGGAGTTGGAAGTTTGCCCCTCTCAGGGAGTGATGGGAATGTTAGGTGGTGATGGTTCCCTTGGTGTATCCATCTGTCAAAATTCATCAAAGTGTACGTCTGAAATATGTGTAGTTTACTGTACAGAAATGATACCACAATAAAGTTATTTTAAAAAATAATTTAAAAAATCACGTTGGTCTTCATAGCTTTAGCATCCTTCTATGTGCAAGTTTAGATCTCAGCACCTCATTTCAAACTTCCTTATTTACTGAACAGAGAATATGAATCCAAGGTAACTACTGTGGCATAGTCTAAATTGTTCCTTTTGCTTCTGGTTTGTTAATATAAATCAGCATTTTTAAAGTAAAAATATTGTATTACACAGACACAAATATTGGCCAGCCCAAGTGCTGGTTAAAATGAAAGTTGAAAGGAAGTTGAAAATTTCATGAAAAAATTCAGCTATATAGAGGGGAATTAAATGATTGGAATTTTAATAAATTCTGGCTTTTAGTGAATTACTCTTTCCTTTGCAATGTTGAGAATTAATTTGTGGAGATTAAAATTAATTAATGGTGACTGAGAAAGATGTATTAAAAAACTTGTTTGCCTTGGCCGGACAAGAAGGCATTTTCAAAGCAGATACATGACAAAGTATAGGTTTGCTCTATACATAATTTTCTGTTGAATAATTGGAGTTTATTCCTCCCACACCTGATACAAATAACATTTTGGCATTGCAGACCCCATGCCATTATTTTTCTATCCATTTTAAGTTTGTTCTCATAAGACTGTAAATTGTAGGATGTGTGTGTGTGTGTTTTTCAACTGACCAGCGAACTGTCTGCTTGCTTTCACTGTAATTTGCCTGCCTCTAATTTATAAGTCCTTTTTCCTGGACGGTGGGGAGGGTGCTTGGGGGAGGTAGTTTCCTTTATTTACTTGCTTATACTTAGAGGAGGTACCAGGGCTTGAACCCAGGACCTCATGCATGCTTAGCATGTGCTCTACCACTTGAACTACACCCTCCCCTCTTAAAAGTCCTTTTGAAAGGAAGAAGATGGGTCTTTATCTGTGTCAGAGGGATTGAGAGCCGAAGAGCCCCAGTCCCTCTTTCAGAGACACACACGGAATTCTCATGTCACTTGAATCTGAATGTGAAATAAGATGCAGTTTTACTTTTTCTGTTTCAGTTATCTCAGGGATCTCCAGAACCAATTGAGCCCAGCTTTTTCACAGCAGATTACCATTTATTGCATCATTCATCAAGGGAACACAGCCTGTCCCCAAATAACTTAACAGGTAGTGGTCTTCAACACAGGAATCTGGCTTTCATGAAGAAACAGATTATTTGGTATTTTTCTTTCTCTTTCAGGATTACTTCACTTAGAATGACATTCTCTAGGGACATCCATGTTGCTGCAAATGGCATTATGTTTTTTTATGGCTGAGTAGTATTTCATTGTATATAACAGGGAAATACATTCAAGATCTTGTAGTAGCTTACAGTGAAAAAGAATATGAAAAGGAATAATATATGTATATTCATGTATGACTGAAGAATTGTGCTGCACACCAGAAACTGACACAGCATTGTAAACTGACACAATGTTGTAAACTGAATATAACTCAATTAAAAAAAAAAGAAAGAAAAAGACCAGTTTGGAACAACAGCTATCCTCAAAAGATTATCTTCAAATTAAAATAAAAATAGATCTTATATTTATTATCTATGATGGTAGTTGAGAGGGACATGCAGTATGAGTCTGGCAATTCCCTGAGATTTACTTTACCTACTTGGGACAGCTTCCATTATCATTAATTAATACCAGAAGCAAACAGAATCCATGTGGTTAAATTGTATTTCCTTTTATATCTTCTTATCTGATGATGGGAAATAAAATGCCCAAAAGCATCCGGGGAGATAAATAGCAGAAAGGAAAGAGTTTGAATAAAACAGAAAATTTGAAACATACCTGAAGAATCACAACAAACGTATTTAATTTTTTTTCTTTTTTGGAGAAATTTCACATAGGGAGGCAATGTAACTTAGGGATTAAATGTGCACACTCTGTGAACCTAGAAGCCTAGGTTCAAATCTCAGCTCAGTCACATAGTAGCTGACCTTGAGCAAACCATTTGAACTCGCTGAACCCCAGTTTTCTTGCCTGTAACATGGGGATAAAAATGTTACGTGCATTTTAGGATTATTGCAAGGATCAGTGTAAATACATAACAAACGCTTAGCAAGTATGCCTACGGGCTGAGCATACTGTAACTCTCCTAATTACATGTGACTCACAGAAGAAATCTTCAGGCTACTCTGAGGCTGTAGAATTCCTGCATAATTTTTGAATACCTGTAAACTACAGTTAGGTCCCTCAGTGGGGCAGAAACAGATGTGAACCTTTTAGGGTTAAATGAAAACCTGCCATTTCCTCATCCAAGAACATCGCTCATTGCTGGTGTGCTTTTGTTGGTGCCTACCTTAGGCAGATCATTTCATATAATAATTATCAGACTTTCCCCAAGACTTGGATTCCTGGGATAAAGCTAACCTGGGCAGGCAGAATTTCATTTAAAATAGCCCCTGAGAAATGTATAATATCAGATAAACTGTTGTCTAAATTCATTTGCTTTCATATATTTCTTAATTGGAGTATCATTGATTTGCAATATTGTGTTAGTTTCAGGTGTACATCAAAGTGATTCAGATATATATATATATATATATATATATATATATATCTGAATATATATTATATATTCCTTTTCAGATTCTTTTCCTTTTATAGGTTTATAAGATATTGACTATAGTTCCCAATGTTGTATGGTAATTCCTTGTTGTTTATTTTATATACAGTTGTGTTTATCTGTTAATCCCATACTCCTAATTTATCCCTCCCCCCAGGCTTTCCCCTTTGGTAACCATAAGTTTGTTTTCTGTGTCTGTGAGTCTATTCCTCTGTTGTAAATATTTGTATAATTTTTTAGATTCCACATATAAGTGATTTCATACAACATTCGTCTTTCTCTGACTGACTTCACTTAATATAATGTGGCATATATACACAATGGAATACTACTCAGCCATAAAAAAGATTTTAAAATAATGCCATTTGTAGCATCATTGATGGAACTAGAGATTGTCATAATAAGTGAAGTAAGTCAGAGAGAGAAAGACAAATACCACATGACATCAAATGTATGTGGAACCTAAAAAGACACCTGAACTTATTTACAAAACAGAAACAGACTCAGAATGGAAAAGCCACTTGCTTTTAAAAGTATCTCCCAGGGCAGGTCAGTCAGTCACAGGCCAGACTTTTCACAGCAGCAGCTCCGTTGAGGGAAGAGCTCTGGTTGAAATCTCACAGTGGTCAGAGAGGGACTTGACGGGCATTGCCAGAAGCTGGACACATCACCGCAGAGCAGACTGGGTGTGTCCCTTGTCACAGCAGGCTGGGAAGAAGGGAAGACAGCAGAACCATGAAGTACTTTGGGCTTTAAGCCAGGCTTAAAAAGCACACTGCCAGGATTCACAACCTCACGCCTCCCCTCAGCCTTCAACCCTTTCTCTTCTCTATCCTGAGTGTGAGGGGAGCTCCTGGCCTCTACATGTTGATTGATTAGAGTGGAAGATGGTCAACACTGCTTTGGGTGGCACCAGAGTAGGTTAAGCAGTGGCATATCATACTCAGACTAAACAGGAAAAGAAATCTTGTACTCTAGCTTTAAATGTATTTTATTTCCCTCCTGGCAGCCAACGAAAGGGGTCAGATCTTTTTTGTGGTTCACTGGCTATTACTTCCTCCACTAAGAATTTATCCTTGCTAGTACATTTCCACTCTTTTTGTCTTGTGGATGAGGGAGAGTTTCTTAATCTTTTCTTTGCCTTTCAGGTATTGTGTTTAGAGTCACTCCTTTCCTGTTCATAAGGCACACACACACCCACACACACATGCACTCACACACACACACACACACACACACACAAGTTAATTGGCCAGTTTATCCAACGCCTTTAAATCTTGAGTATTATTTTTTGATGGCCACCCCAAAAGTGGAAAGCTATTAAAGGAAGAGAAACGAAGCATCTGAGTATTCAAAGCCAAGATAATTTGGAATGTGTTTCTAAGTACTCATCTTCATCATTAAGAAATTGAACATTTTCACTGCCCGCTTACAATTGCCAATAAAATCCAACTAAAAAAAATGAACCAAGTGCCAGACTTGCAATAATTTGTCTATTTCAGGTCTACCCACCAGCTTTGACCTGGAGGAGGGCATCACGTATGAACAGATGCAGGTGAGGTTTCTGCACCGCCTCTGAATGATTCTATTTTGTTTCTTTTAATTCAGTACTAACCTGATTTGTTTTTCAATTTTAGACTGTGATTGAAGAAGTCCTAGAGGAAAGTGGGTATTACAATTTTACTTCTAACAGGTGAGCTCCAGGGCTTGCTTTCAAATATTAAACTTCAGTTTAGAACTTAGAATTCGTCCCCACCAACCTTAAGTGAAAACTGGCAGCCAGTGCTGGGCAGGAGACAGATGGACAGAATCCCCAGGATGAACATTTCCAGCAACTGCTGGGACTTTCCTGAGAACCCCCTTCTGGCCAGCTTGCCACAGGCGGCTGGCTCTTCACACTCGACCCTGTGTGTTCCCACTGCCAGAAGCTGCAAGAAGGAAGCCCAGAGGACCCTGACCACCGAGAGAATGCAGCTCCACATTGGGCATCAAAATCTGTTACCAAACTCAGGTCCAGCAGCTCGCCACTCAAAAATCAGTACTCAGGAGTGACAAATGTTGGCAGAAAGGACACTTGCCTTTTATTCGAATACTGGCAGTCTGGGGCGATGGTGGACTTAATGTCTACAAAAAATAACTCCAAACAGTCTGCTCCATCATGAATGTTCTCATGGGAAAAAGAAAGTGACCTCAGTTAAATCATTGAGATGGGGGTCAGAGTCATTTCTCACCCCTCCCCCCCCCCAGTATGCAGGCTTGTCGACCTCTTGTGATTTTTCTTTAGACGCCATCTTGTTCACATAGTTTGTTCATAAGATGACTGAAGGGGAAGCTAGGAAAGAGATCTTGTCATCTGTTAATTACTTAGTCTCCAGTTCTACTTCTTTGATCTAGGAAGCAAACAACATGTTAGACAAGGTATTGTGTGATCAAAAGATTTGAAAGGTGCTCTAGGGCTGGGGTTGAGCAGGGCATGGGGGTGCCTGATTTAAGGTTACTGACCAGACAAAGAGACCTCCTGCAGAAAGCTCTATCCTTCTAAAAGCTGCTTTCACATTAGTCTATTTCAGAGGCAATCCCAGAAAACTCTTGTAGGTATTGAAGAACTCAGTGAAGATTTCATTTTCAAGCAAATTGCCATTTTGGTAATTGAACCACAATTGAACTTGATCCCACTGGGGATCTGGGTGCTCCAGTACCAAGGGAGCTGGGATCCTGATTTCTGATTCCCATCAGCCCTTGTTGGAGGCCTCTTTCCCCAGGGGACATTAGTTTCCTGGCATTTCTGGCCTCCTCTAAGAGTGGGCAAAGCAGATTCTAGAGGCCAGTGAAATCCTCAGGAAAAGGAATGCAGATGCTGGTGGTTGGTAGTCAGCCCAGCATATTTTGAAGGGGTTCGAATGAGGGGATATGGGCGCTGCCAGTGTCTACTATAAATGAATTATCTCTGGACATTGTTGAGGAGCCCACTGGTAACTGAATCATCAGATCGACGGTGAGCCACCACTTACACATCCTGTACGGCTAAAGTTGCTTTAGGAGGCCTGTAGATTCTGCTGTCCCAAAGTGGCCTTTTCTGCCTGGATGTACAACCTTTCTGTCCAGCTGATGAATCTATCTGGTGACCACTATTTAAATTATTCTCAAAGTCTTTCCCAGAGAAAGTGGTCTTAAAAACACCCTGTTATGGTCAGTATATGGAAATTAGAATCTTTGTTTGGCATTAATTCAGTCTCCAGTCTTTTTTCTCTTCTGTTTCAACAAGTTATTCTTATGAATCACACATAAGCGTATTCAACTGCTTGTTCTTCTGGCTTGACAATGTATTTCCAAAATTCTACCTTTGTAAGTTTAGTTCTGCTGTGATTTGTAACTTCAGAGATATGCAGGCATATTGTTAATAGAAATCACCCTCTCCGTCATCACTCTGCTCCCACCGTCCTGGAGGGATTTGGATCGTTCATTTTCTATTCTCGATCAGAATACATTCAGCCTTTCGCGGATGGTGTGAATATCTCTGTTCTTGACTTTTGGCAACTTCTTATTTCAAGTGCCCTTGCTTGTGGTGGGGCAAAAATCATACTTACCACTGTTGCATCTGCATTTTCTCAGAGTCTCGGGATCATGGGCTATGACTGTCTTCAAATTTTTGCAGAGAATCAACTAAGTATCAGTGTAAGGAACTTAGGGAGGTTCTTACAAGAGGTCTAATTTTTCCTTTTTTAGAAATAATAATTTCAGTCTTTCAAATGTATGGTTATCCTTTCAATTCTATTATGATTGAGTTTTTAAAAAATCAAATACTACTCTATTTTCCAAGACATATTCCTGTATTAAAAGACATTGCAGATTTTCTTATTATGGTAAATAGACAAGATGATGCTTAATAATGAAGGTGAAATTATTTAGTTATATTCAGAATTGTGAATACAATATGATGACATGATTTACATGATCAAGTTAAAGCAATATATGATGTTTATGACATGAAATTTTCTTAAAATGCTCCAAGTTAAAATGAATAATCCATTTAAAGAGCCACATGGCCATGACATTCCCTCTTCAGTTTCTAATAGCAATGATAGAACATACCACTGGGAGAGAGTTTTCATGGTTTGCTAGTAAAAATAACCCATGGTAGTGCTTAAAGCCATTACTTGTTTACTGGTGTCCCCAATTAATTTCCAAGAGTAAATCAGGCTCCACATAGACACCTAATACTTCACAAGATGAAAACACACATAATTCCAAATATGAATCAGATCAGCTGTGACAGTCATGATTTATCCATAGTCAAAGGACAGAGGATGCTAAACATCACAGGACATATAGAGGTATTTAGAATTAGTACTTAGAATCAGTAGAGTGTATTTTCCCAAGTAGGTTTTGTAAATAGCCAATATCCTCAAAATGTTAATAGATGTTCCCTGAAAAATAAATTTCTGTGACCAAATATATTTGGGAAATTCTGAGTGTATGTTTTTCCATTTTTGGAGAATGTTAACATGTATTAATATATTAAGGATTTTGAGGTGCACTGTAGGAAAGAAGTCTGCTGACCTTGTTCACCCCAATGAATCTTCATTATTTACTTGGGACACAAACTGAGAATACCTGCCCTAGAAATACGGTTAGAAATAGGAAGCGTTGTTTTAACTCCTCCACCAGTATTTATCCAGATCTGCTACTGTTCCCATCATCCTCTTAATCATCATTGTCATCATTGCAAAATATTATACAATGATCTTGGTTCATCACCATGGCCAGAGAATTACATGCTTATTCCTGTATAACTCAAGTTTACAATTTAAGATTGTCCGTTCAAACTTAGACACATGTGTACAAAGCATCCAGACAACAGCTAAAGCATTAAGCCAAGATATGGTGCATTTTCAGCTTAGATCATGAAGTTTCTGTTTAGTTAGGGATAGAGAGATGAGATTCTCAAAATAAGTCTCAGGACTAGGGCATTATCTAGCTATTAGCTGTCTTAGGGAAGTTACTGAGAACTGTTTAAATAATGGTAAGATGGCTTGAGCAGGTGTAGGAGAATGTCTCAAGCACAAACTGCTGCATTTGTTAAAGAAAATGGTAGCAGAAACAGCAGTGAGGGACCCTAGCCAGAATGAGGGCTTTGGGAAGAGGGGGTAGTATGGAGTTGAACTGAAGACAGCTGTGTAAGAAAATGAACCAGGGTTCAAACAAGCTGGACCAGCCCCAGGAGGGCTTTAGTCCTGATCATTTGCAGGCTTGTCTCATTAATTACATCTGTAACAGACATAACAGTTCACTTCCTTACCGGAAGGTTACTGCCTGGCACACCTGAATTGATCAGCGTTGTTTGTGAGAGTAAAAGCGTTTTGTAAGTGAAGAGATGACCAGTATATCATCGTCATATACTTAAGGATATGCGTTAACATTTTATTTTGTGACAATGAAATATGTGTTGTAATTTTTTAAAAAGTACATTGAATCAGCTTGCATTGATTTTCCTTCCAGTTAACTGTTGAACATGTGAAATAGGCATTTAAGATACAGGCTACTATGGAGAGGTGAGTTTTCCACTCTAAAAGGTTATTATCTCCCACTGATTTTATAGTTTGAGAAAGATAGTATTAGAAGTGAAATTCAGCAAAAGGCAGCTTTCTGACAATCTCCCCATTCTGTCCTGTTTAGAATCACATTTTGATTCCATGTGATTTGCTTGCTTATATACCTGAGCTGCTGCTTTTGAAATTGAATGTGTGAACTAAAACACTTGAGGCTGTAGCTAACTCTTTCTACTTCTGACTCTTCCAGATATCACTCCTATCCCTGGGGCAAAAAGAATCACCCAACCAACAGATGAAAATGCTGCATTTTAAATGGATGTGGTTTTCCCAGTCAAGTTGAAGTTCTGGACATGAGGCACTACTGCAAGATGCCCAGGGATGGGGAGCTGCTAGAGTAGTGTGGAAGAGAAAAGACCAGCCTTCCTCAGTGCCGGCACGGCCCCTTCCTAGAGGCCCATACCGGGGGTGCGTTAGGTGCAGGATGACGGAGCTGTCAGCGTGCTCCTGGGGGAAGGATGCTGCAAAATTCATCTGTGAGAAGGAAACCCACTCCTCACCAAACTGTTCTCCAACTTCAAAACAAAACAAAACAAAACTTGTCCTATTTTTCAAAGGAATATTTTATATTTTTAGAATTGCTGAAACTATTTATGTAAAGGCATCTAGACTTCCATGTATAAAAAACAGTTTTAGATAAAATTATAGGACCCAGAACAGTTAGTATATTGGGTGATTCACTGAGCCCTCCATTTTTCTGCTCTTAAAAGAAATTCAGACTATATGATTTTGTGGCTTTTTGTTTGCTTTAATGAAACGATTGGTTTTCTCTTAACCACTCGGGTGCTAGTGGTCTTGAACTCTACGACAGCGTAGACAGTATTTGCAACCTTTCACAGCCTCTGAGAACAATTGTCAGATTTAAGTTGGACCGATAGAAGATACTGACCTATAGTATGTGTATACGTACATACACATGTAAGGGGAGGAGGGAGGTTTCCATTAGGCTAATGCTTTGCTGCTAATGAAACTCATAGTGTTTTTAGAGCACTTTCAAGAGTCACAGTCTATAAAAGAGATGGATATTCTTTATTCTGAGTCCGTTGTAACTAACATTGCCTACATTGGTGTTAAGATTTTGTTGTTTAAGAACTTGAAATGAAAATATGTTATATAATAAAAATATAAATTTCTTCTTTCTTCATTGAGACGTCTCTAGAAAAGGGAACTCGTAATGCCAAAACAGTGCCCCATTCCTGTGTAGGGACAATTTATGATGAAAATTCTCTAGATTCTTGTTGAGCTAAAATCTCTCTAACTGGCTTCTTATAACTGGTGTAATATCAAGAAATTATTGTGAAATTGGAATACTTCTAGCTATTTTAAGAACATTTTAATTCTATGTAAGTCATCTGAAAGCTGAAATTATGCTTTTTATTTACTTCTCACTAAATTCTATATTTACACTGATGTACGATGATCAAGTAGTATTTTTTTAGTATGATCAAATAGAATTTAGTTCAATATAGTTACAGTGCTTGAAATACAACATTTTGTATAGGATGGGAAAATCTCAGTGTGAATTCATACTATTTTTACAATGAGTATGTTTAATACCTAAATTATATATCCAAATTCCCTTGGACTAATGCCTTTGAAAACTGCCAGTGAATCTTTGTCTTTAAGCCAAATTAATAATTACAAATACACTGTAATTTAAAGTAACAGATGAGAATATAGAAATGAAAATTTCAGTTTGGGCCTTCAACCAAATACATTCGCGTAAAATGTACATGTGAAATCAAAAGGCTGTGATGCTGTTGATTTAAGCCAGGAAAAATTTGGTTTCTGTTCTGGCTTCATTTGAACCTGCAGAGTTATATTTTAATCTCTTTTTCACGTGTGGAATGGCCACGTCTTTACATGTAAACAAGCCTAGGGTCACACATTTTCATTGGGACAGAAGCCAATACCTAGGAATAAACCAAGGTTTAGGGTAAAAAGCTTGAACCATCTCAAATGGTGTAGATAAGAATAGTATTCAGAGGTGACACCTTGGTTAGAAAAGAGAAATTATTTATTTGAAGGTATTTTTAAATGTGTACAGTTATCCCTATTAACCAAAAATGGAGCAAAAATTTTTTAACCCTTTTAGACCATACAAATGGCATTTATTATGCTAGAAGTTAGTAAGAACTAACAGAAATTAGCAAATGAATGTCTTTTTCAACAGCAACTGTAGGCCCATCAACTCTAAGCTGACAGATGCATTCTTTGACCAAAATAATATTTATTAAACTACCCAATCATCCAAAATAAAAGTAAACTGCCAGTCAGTGAATCAGCAATCTCCCAGTGTAACAGCCGGGTTTTAAGAGAAGACTGGGCACTGGGAAGTGAAGCATTATGTGCCTGGAGTCATGTCCCGACAGGCATCTTAACTTTTCCGAAGCGCTCACTTCTGTGCTTCCAGCAGGGAGCCCTCCCCTCACAGTGAAGCCAGAACCATCATTTTGTTCTCACTGTCTGAACTGTCTCAGAGCAAAGAAGTTGTTCCTTACACTCAGTCTTGTTTTGTTTTGTTTTTCGGTGTTTTTTTTTTTTTGTCTTCATTGCATTTAAAGTCTCTTTCTTTTGCATACTTTTTAAATTATTTGTTGAAACCATATCAAGGCAAGATGAGAGAAAGGGAGACAGGTACATCAGAAGCAAGATCTTCCATGTCGCCTTGCAACCCCCATGCCAGCACCCCTGTTCTGACAGGCTCCGGGCATAAACACTGCCTTCGGCTAGGCCTTGACCCGGGGTGACGTGACCTTTGCTGGTCCTTGCAAAATGAAAGGCAATGTCAGGGCCCCACTGGAACCATTGCTTCCATGAGAGATCCCTCGGTGACTTGCTAGACTGTACGGACCCCTCACAGGCTGTCCGGCACCTCCTCTGCCCTGTCCCCTTGAGGAAATGGATGCCTTCAGGTCAAGCACCTGAGTGAAATCGTATAGCGAATCTTAAAAGCCCACATTCCTCACCCCGTACCCCTCAATGACCCACTCACCCAACCTTTATTATTGCCTGGGAATCTGAACTCCGAGACTCGAAAATGCACAATGTCCAGGGGGGAAGCAGGGATAATAGCCAAGCAATGTCCAAGAAAGATCAGAGTATGTGATTTGGGGTGAGATGGAAAGACTGGAGAGGTGGGACAGCACACGCTGTGATGAAGGTTAGCCAGATTGGGGGGGGAGGGGAGTTCTGGGACACAGCAGTGGTCTGCTTCCCTGCTGGGCTCCTGTCCCTCAATGATGGCTCATCTGAACTATATGAGCGGGTCAGTTCCCCTGCTCTGACACCGTGGGCTCTAGGCCAGCTCCCAAGTTGGGAGACTGAAGCATCCACACCCATCAGCCTGGATACCAGCTCCTACCCACTCCAGGGGAACACAGACATCTTATCCAATGCTGTCGCTGCTGGGCGAGCTGTTCTTGTGAATACTGCTCAAGTTTGTCAGGAAGAACTCTTAGGGGACAATGCAAATCAGAGTAAATACCAGTTCTCACAGGTGTCTTGGCCCTGAGCGCGCAGCCCCGCCCCCTGGCCGAAGGAGCCACTCCCCGTGCACGCAGCCCGGCCCCGCCCCCGTGCCCTCCTCGGCCACGCCCTTGGCCCGACCGCCGGCCCGCCCCTTGATCAGGCCGGCAGGCAGGAGGCAGTCGTTCCCAGCGGCCCCGAGCTGTTCTGAGCGCCGCTGTCCCTCCTCAGCCTGCCAGCGGCGGCGGCTGCACAGGCAGCGGCGCGGTCCCTTTGGCAGTCGCAGCTTGAGCCGAGCGGCGGCCGCGGAGGGGCCAGCCCAGAGCGTTGGCGGCGCCGGTGGCGTCCGCGTCGGTTTCCATGGAGGCCGGAGCGGCGGTTGCGGTGGTGGCGGCAGCGGCGGCGGCGGCGAAGGCGACGGAGATGGTGGCGGAGGGGTACACTGTCTCCGACATGGTCCGCGGGCAGGCGTGCGACGTGGGACCGCCGTAAAGCAACCTCTGGTACATCGGGGAAGGATCCTGAGGCATGATGTCGTGATTGTCCGCACCCCGTGTGCCGGCAGTGCACCCCCGCGCAGCTTCCCACCCGACCTAGGCGTTCGCAGCCGCGGCCTTGGCGTAGGACCCTCGACCCTGATTCCAGCGCAGACCCCGACCCCCGCCGAGCCGCCCCGTCTTCTGCGTGCCAGGAACTGGGGCAGGGCCTGGCCGCTGTTGCTGGGGCTTTGCTCCCGCAGCGTCCAGATCGGCCCTCGCTCAGCGCGGGGAGTCGGGGAGGGGCTCAGGGCGTGGGGGCCGCGCCCCGGTGGGGCCCTTCGTGACCCCCAGGACGGGAACTTGAGCCCCCGCCCCAGGGTGCACCCCTCGCGGCCTTCCCTTGACCACCCCAATGAATCTGCCAATTCCTTCAGATGTTCAAGGCGGTTGCGGTCATTGTTAGGAAATAGGTTGGCAGGCGCGTGTGTGCAGAGACCCGGGATCATCGTCTCGTTTTGGCCCCTCACTTGTGTTTCCCGGTGACGGCTTTGATTCAGCACCTTCCGTGGTGCCAGTGGTGCTCTGCTGCGTAAGCTTTCTCCAAAACGTGAAGTGGCAGCAGTGTTGGGGTGGAAAGGTTCAAACCTGAAGTTCCTAAATGGATTCTGCTGTGGTACTGTTCGCAGTTCAGGAAGGGTAAGTGAGCATCTCTGTCTTGATTTCTTAAAGAGTCATTTGGTTTTTGACATCAGTTGACGCTCCCCCCTACCACCGCCCCACTTTATGCCCTACTGAGCTTCCCTACTAGCAGATTGGCATCTAGATGTCACAGCACAATGACTGTGGGCTTTTCCTTCTCAGGCTTTAGCACTCAGTGTGTATGCAGCCCAGATGGACTTCTGAAGAAGCAAGTACAGGCCCCCGAGGCTGGCTTCAGATCCCTAAGAAGCATCCGTGGTATCAGGGTGACTTTGTTGTAATTGATTTGTTGTTTTAAGTAGACACAAGCACCTGTCGTCTTTTGAGCTGACGGAGACTTGTGGACTTGGAGGCTCCCTTCCACCTCAGCCTTCATGGGAGTGTGTCTCTTGTGTTGAATGAAGAAAGCAAACCATTTGTGAACACTGCATGTCAGATACTGTGCTTGGTATGTTATCTCATGTTACCTGAAATGCCACCTGTAGAGAGGGAAGGGCCAGTGACAGCTGTCTTTCAGACGCGAAGCTGTTTGGAGGTGAAGCCAGTACTTACAGTCACCCAAATAGTCAGATTTGAGATTGGAGCTTGAGATCCTCTTTTGGTTGCTGTAGCCATTTTGATTGCTCCCTGTTTTCCTTAATTAGTGTTGGCAATAATTTTGGAATTTTAGCCTATTTTACCCTTACAAGCAAATTGATTTCAGAAATGTATTCAAATTTGAATGTTCAAAATTTTAGGAATGCATAGCGGTAATGTTTTACCATGTTTGCTAGATAAGTACGAAGAGAATATATAATGTGTAAGAAAAATTTTTTGAATATTTCCTTCCAGTTCATGTAACCATTTGTTAATGAATATCTGGACTTGAAAACCATTCTAAGTGAAAGAAGAAAAAAATTGATGATCATATATTCTATGAATCCATTGAATTGGAATTCAAAAATATGCAAATCTCAATTTCATAGACAGGAAATCCATCCCAGTTCACAGGTTAGTGGCTGTCCGTTTTCTCTCAGTCCTATTTTTGCGGGCAACATCTTCTTTATATGTATATGATCTTCATACTGGTCATATTGCTTAATATGCCATGCATTCATTCTTTACGTATGGCCTGTAAGAGTGTATCAGAAACTATCTATTCCTTCTTATAATAATAGACATTTGGGTTAGTACATTTTCCGTTAGTATGAATTCACATTTTGAACATTTATACATGCATCTTTTTTGTAATAATCTGTTGTTTTAACATGTATGAAGAATATTTCTAGCAGTGATACTGGGTCGTTGTGTCTTAAATACACCTTAAATGCCTTTTGAATATTTCCTTTTTTATTACCTTGGTTTCTCTTTGGTTTTTGGGAGTCCATTGTGTGCTTTTGGTCTGTGGTCACCCTGATTCTCAAATACATTAACCCATTTCTCTCTCTGTTGTCTTTAAGCAGATAATTATATAATCTCAAACACATCCTGAAAAGAATGGAAACAAATCTCTTTATCCTGGCTTCCCTCTCCCATCCTTAATGATTTTGATGCTGTGTTTTACAACTTTACGTTTATTCTTTTGCAAATTCTTGCCGTTATTGCCTTTCCAATGATTGTTTTCTCATTTCTAGATCATCGTGCTTCTTTTCTCATCAGGGTCTAAAATTCTCAATCTTTCTTGCAGGGTAAGTTCCTTCTTGCAAGATTCTTTCAGTGTTTGCGTGTCTGTGAAACTTTTGATCTCTCCGGTTATTCTAAAGTATTGTCTTGTGGCATAGGTTATGCTAGATTGCACGTTCTTCTCATTCAGGGATTTGTCTCTTTCTGTGAACCCCCTTCTTGGCCTGCAACGTTTGTGTTGAGAAATCTGCTGAAAGCCTGATGGAGGTTCTCTTGTGATTGACTTGTTTTAATTTTTGTGCACTTAGAATCATTTCTTTATCATGAAATGAGGTCCTTTTCATGATAACATGTCTTGTTGTTGGTCTCTTTATGTTTCTCTTGTTTGGATACAACTGTGTTTCCTGTATTGGGAGAGCTGATTCTTTCTTCAGTTTGGCAAATGTTAGTCTGATTCCTTCATTTCCCTTTTCCAAACCTTTTGTCTCTTTTTTTTTTTCTCTCTGGTGCCCCTTTGATTCATAGAATGGCATACTTCTTAATATCTGAGGTTTGAAATACATGGCTTCCATTGGTTTTCACTTGCTTCTCTATGTCATGTTCAGATTGTGGGATTTCCCTTATCCTGTCTTTGTTTTTTTAGCCTTTTTCTGTTGATTCATAATCATTTCACAATATCCTGTCAAGTTCGCGTGTAGAGCATAATTTTTCAGTTATACGTGAACATGCATATATTCATTGTCACATTGGTTTTCTCTGTGAGCTACCAGAAGACCTTGTATATATTTCCCTGTGCTATACAGTATAGAATCTTGTTTATCTATTCTACAATTCTGAAATCCCAGTCTATGTTTTCCCACCCCCCACCCCCTTGGCAACTACAAGTTTATATGCTATGTCTGTGAGTGTATTTCTATTTTGTATATATGTTTTGTTTGTTTGTTTGTTTGTTTAGATTCCACATATGAGTGATCTCATATGGTATTTTTATTTCTCTTTCTGGCTTACTTCACTTAGAATGACATTCTCCAGGAGCATCCATGTTGCTGGAAATGGCATGATGTTGTCGGTTTAAAGGCTGAGTAGTATTCCATTGTATGAATATACCAGTTCTTCATCCAGTCATCTGTTGATGGACATTTAGGCTGTTTCCATGTCTTGGCTATTGTAAATAAGGCTGCTATGAACATTGGGGTGCAGGTGTCATCCTGAATTGGGTTTCCTTCAGGATATATGCCCAGGAGCGGGGTTCCTGGGTCATATGGTAAGTCTATTCCTAGTCTTTTGAGGATTCTCCATACTGTTTTCCACAGTGACTGCCCAAACTGCAATCCCACAACCAGTGTAGGAGGGTTCCCTTTTCTCCACAGCCTCTCCAGCATTTGTCATTTGTGGACATTTGAATGATGGCCGTTCTGCCTGATGTGAGGTGATAACTGATTGTAATGTTGATTCACGTTTATCTGATAACTAGTGATACTGAGCATTTTTTCATGATCATTGATCATTTGTATGTCTTCCTCGGAGAATTGCTTGTTTAGGTCTTTTGCCAAGTTTTGGATTGGATTGCTTGTTTTTTTCTTATTAATTCATATGAGTTGCTTCTATATTCTGGAGATCAAGCCTTTGTTGGTTTCAATTGCAAAAATTTTCTCCCGTTCTGTACATTGTTGTTTCGTTTTCCTTATGATTTCCTTTGCTGTGCAGAAGCTTGTAACTTTCCTTAGGTCCTATTTGTTTATTCTTGCTTTCATTTCTGTTGCTTGAGTCGAGTGCCGTAGGAGAAGAGTTTTGAGATGTATGTCAGATAAATTTGCCTATATTTTCTTCTACGGGTTTTATAGTGTCTTGTCTTATGTTTAAGTCTTTGATCCATTTTGAATTTTTTCTGTGTATAGTGTGAGGGACTGTTTTAGTTTCATTGATTTACAGGCTGCTGTCCAGTATTCCCAAAACCATTTGCTGAAGAGACTGTTTTTTTCCATTGTCTATTCTTGCATATTTGGTCGAAGATTAGTTGAGCAAAAGTTTGTGGGTTCATTTCTGAGCTCTTTATTCTTTTCCATTGGTCCGTATGTGTGATTTTGTACCAATACCATGCTGTTTTGATGCTTGTAACTCTATAGGATTGTCTGAAATCTGGAAGGGTGATTCCTCCATCCTCTTACTTTTTCTTAAGTAATGTTTTGGAAATTCTTGGTCTTCTATGGTTCCGTATAATGTTGATGATGATTTGTTATACTTCTATGAACTAAGTCTTAGGTAATTTGATAGAGATTGCATTAAATGTGTAGATTGCTTTGGGCAGTGTGATTATTTTATAAAAATGGAAAGACATCCCATGCTACTGGATTGGAAGAATCAATATTTTAAAATAGTCTTCTTTAATTTCCTTAATCAGTGTTTTCTTGTTCTCCATGTGTAAGTCTTTCACCTCCTTGGTTAGTTTTGTGACAAGGTGTTTTATTACTTTGGGTGCTATTTTAAAGGGGATTGTTTATTTACTTACTTTTCCTTTTGGTTCATCATTAGTGTAAAGAAATGTAACTCATTTTTGTACATTAATCTTCTTACCTGCTTCCTTGCTGAATTCTTCATTTATTTCTAGGAGTTTTTGTGTGGACCTTTTAGATTTTTCGATTTATATTATCATGTCATCTGCATGTAGTGACACTTTTGCCACTTCTTTTCCGATTTTGATCCCTTTTATTTCTCTCTCATATCTGATTGCTGTGGCTAGGACTTCCAAGGCTATGTTGAATAGGAGTGGTTTTACTGGGCAGCCTTGTCTTGTCCCAGACTTTATTGGGAAGCTTTTGAGGTCTTTACTGTTGAGTATTCTGGTGGCTGTCGGTTTGTCATATATAGCTTTTATAATGTTGAGATATGTTCCCCTATACCCACTTTGCTGAGAGTTTTTATCATAAATGGGTGTTGAATTTTATCAAATGCTTTTTCTGCATCTATTGAGATGACCATGTGGTTTTTGACCTTTCTCTTGTTGATTTGATGTATTACATTGATTGATTTGTGTATGTTGAACCACCCTTTTGTGTTTGAATTAGAGAGGTGGCAACTTGTGTTGTGTAACAGTAGGGAATTGTTAGAGAAAAAGGTGTCTTCAAGAACTTTTCCTTTCCTTCTCCACTCTTACCTATGTCTTCCTACTACTTACTCTTCAAATTTAAGTCATCCTGCCTGGGCCCTAATGTATATGAGTTCATTTGTCTTTCTTCCTGATAAGATTAGTCCCTGCCATGTGATCTCACTCTCTGATCAGTTGCATATTCAGACTTGCTCACAAGCAGGCCTCTGACGATTTGTTAAAAGAGATATGGGCTTCTGGTCCATAGTATCAGGTCCTTCAGGACAAAGACCAAGTTAGAGCATTTAGCATGGTTCTGGGAATGATACAAGCACTCCAGCATCTCAAGGAATGTATCTTTCTTTGTCAAGCCTGTTATTTGCAAACTTAATTCAATTCATATGTGCAACTAATATATAATTCAGTTGTTCTATGAAAAATAATATCAATAAAATGAAAGAACAGTAACATAAGTAGAACTAGCCTTTTGAAAGAGAACAGTGTAATATATTTGTTCTGGATTGTAGAATGAACAAGTGTAACATTAAGTCATGCTAGTTAGGGTAAAATTTTAATTCTTATTTAGTCCCATGCAGGGAGTACTGTGACTGACCGTCAGTAATGCTTGCTGGGAGTCAGATATGCATTGCTAATGACTTGCTGATAAAGATTTTCTCATTTTATGCAGCTTCCTCCAGCTCTGCAACACAATTTGAAAAGAAGGGTTATAGAGAGATTCAAGAAAAACCTCTTCAGCCAGCAGAGTAACCTTTGCAACTTGAAATCTGAAATTCAAAGATATGGTTCTCTACATACAGGAATTCTTCTTTGGCTACACAACAAAACACATGGTAGGAATTAATTTGTCTTCCTCCTGAGCTTTCGTCCTCTATTTAAGCTCTGCCCACTATGGAAGGGCATTGTACATGGTTGTCTTAGTCCATTTGTGCTGCTATAGTAAAAATATCATAAGATGATGTGTTTAGAATCTGCAGAAACTTATTGCTAACAGTTCTGGGAACTGGAAGCCCAAGATCAGGGTTCCAGCACGGTCGGGTCTGGCGTCGACCTGCTTCTGGGTTGCAGACTGCTGAATTCTTCCTGTGTCCTAACATAGGAGAGGAGGCAAGGGAGCTCTCCCAGGCCTCCTTTTATGGGAATTTTTAAAAATAGGAACACGTATATAAGAAGTTTATCCTTCTGGTCCAATTTATCTCCCAAAGGGCCCACCTCCCAAAACCATCAACTCAGGGGTTAGGTTTCAAAATAAAACTTCGGGGAGGACACAAATTTCAGACTGTAGCATCGCTTGAGATAGTAAATCAAGGCTATGCCTTTTCCTCTAATTTTCTCACCTTCATTTCTGAAGCCATCAGTCTCAGAAGAGTAATAGAAAGTTCTTTCAATATTATTGCATGTTTTCCTAAAAAATGTTATTAATTATTTCTAAGTGTTTATCTATATATATATTTAATATATAATATATGTAATTTAATATCTCATACACACACACACACACAGACACACACACACATATAAGACAGTCTAGTCCAATCTTTATTTGGATATTCTTCAACAAACCACTGAGTTGTGATTTGCAACTTGGAACAAGTCAGCTAACCTCTGAGGCCATGATTTTTCTCAGCTATGAGGATGGAATGAACCATTTCTAAGGTTCTTTCCATAATCAATATTCTGCAGTCTCCTAGACAGTGGGTGCTGTTAGATATTTCTATTCTTAAATAAGGAAACCAAATCACCAGCAGGCTATATAAACCAGGCAGAAGGAGAATTGCTTATCTCTGGGTTGATCAACTTGGTGACAGTAGTCCCTTTGTCCTGTTCGACACCTGTCGGGACACAGGATCATCTTTGCTTTCAACCTGACTGAGAGGCAGATTCAGTTAGCCGCTGAAGGATGCTCTGCCCCCTTGTCTGATATTTTAAGCCGTGGTGGTTTATGCCCTTATGAAACCCTACGATCAGGGAGGCAGGCCTTGCCTCCTGTGAGCTAAAGAAAGCTTCCGCTTGGCATGTTAACCAGCTCCTCCACTGAAACTTTGTTTCTGCATCAAGTATTAATCTCCCCATTCTCTATGCGTTTTCACTCTTACTGTTGTTTTAAGTAGCTCATCATTCAACTGACTTGCATTATTATGGTTTCTCCAAAGGCAGTGAATGTGTCTTGTTCATCTTTGAATCCCCAGGGTCATACCCAGTGCCTGGTAGGTGCCTGATGGTTAATATTGTTGAGTATCAAATAGATTGTAGGTTTGTGCACCTGCACGCTGTCTAACATGGCCTATGCTGGTTCTGTTCTTTATTGAGATGTAAGTATTGATACATTTGTATACTTCTCCATGAGCAGAAAGTAGCAACCTTCTCCCTAGTCTGAAACATAAATGAGGCGTTTTTGACCTGTTTTTCCCATTTGTGATGTAATCTTTAGCAATGGGTTTTGTTCAGAAATGGCTTTTTCATCCACTGTGGCATCACAGAGGAGGGTCCCATTAGCTTTTGACTTCCACAGCCGTCCCACACCATGTCCATGGAAGCAGTGGTAACAATATACGAAGTGCACTCAGTTTCCACCTCCCACTCTGAAGCTCCCCCTGAAATCCAGTGACTCCATGCCAGCAGTTTGAAGGTGTTTTCATGGGATGACTGTGCCTTACTTATGAACAGCCTGAGACCTGGGGTATACAAATGAGCCAAACCATGGACAAACACTTTTCTGAAAAACAAAGCTCTTTAATTTTTGACTAATGTGAGTTATCTTCCATCCAGCCTGCTCAACCTTGGCTAGAATTGCAGGAGAAATAAAACATCTGAGTAAATGGATAGGTGTCTCTGAGGACTAGAATTTTCAATACAGGAGAGAAAAGCAGCAGAGACAAATTAGAAGGTATTAATTCAAATTAGAATTGGAAAGATCAATATGAATGAGTATGAATTCATGATAAATTTTATCTTTTAAAAAATATTCATATTTCCAAAAATTTCACTAATATTGTTTAGAATCTAAGCAAGCAGCATTGTGGTCCCTCTGCACCCACAGCTTTGGAAATAGAGCCACTGGCAGCTCTAGAGAAGAAACTGAACAATACTCAGCTGGAATATCTTAACATCATAGGGTGCAGGGCAGGGAGGCTGTCCAGGTCTCCCGAGGCTGTGTCAGAGGAGTCAGGAGCCCACTGCTCTCTGTTGGATAATTAGAGCATGGAAGAGAATGATATCCACAGTGGATCAAAGGCACCAACTAATGTTTAATGATAGTGGGAAAAAAAAGAAAATCCCTTACTTGTTACCTTTGGAAGACAGTGAGTGACCAACACCTTATTTCAAAAACTGTTTACAGAAAGAATCAAACATTTATTCTGTCTTTACCTTGTGAATTCTGTCTCAGGGTAACTAAATTTATGAAAGGAAATTCTCTCATTACAGAATTCCTTCAGCTAATAAGTACCGAAGATGTAAAAATATTGTAATTTTGCAACCCCTTAAAAGAAGTGATGGGTCTAGACATGACCCTTCTTGGCTGCTGACAACACTGAAGAGGGACAGCCGTGCATCCCATGCTTCCTCATGGGTGTGTGTAGCACCATCTGTGAAATTTACTGTAAAATAAATGCCTGAACCTACATCTGATCAACCTCTAAGATTTAAGTATTAGAAATAATGAGTGTAAATACTGACATTTGTGTTAACAAAGTGGCCTGAAAAGCCTAAAAAATCCTAATAGAAAGAAGCTGAAGGTTAAAAGAAATGAAAAAAAAGGTAATACTTTGTGACTTAACATGTTATATGATTCAGTGAAAAAGGACAAGGAAAACCTAAAGAAAAACCGATCAGAGGCCTGGCGAGTTAACTGTGATGAGAAAAGTGCTGAAAGTTTTCTCACTTCTGACATCTAATCTCATTCATTTTGGCTTAATTTCATTCCGAGTTCCTCAGTTGATTAGCATCGAAGTTGTTTATGTAGTTGTCCCACAGCAAAAATAACCTTATTTTATGGTACGGAAAGGAGATACAGCTTGGGGAATTTAATGAGGATTACATTTGTAGTTTCTCTCTGTTTTCTTCTATTTAGTTTTTGCCCAGAAAGTAACTGGGTTCTCAGTTGACCAATAAGGGGGTAAAATTATTCAATATTTGCTCAACATCAGTGTGTTTGGGGAGGGGGAGTGTAGTGACAGTGATAGAGCTTTTTCTCTTTAATAGTGACTTGTTTAGTTCAATAGTACACACAAGCATTTGCCCTTTGGAACTGCAGGTGTTTGTTCAGAGCAGAAGAGACCTTTTATATCAGTTCAGAAAGAGGATCATACACATTCTTCCAAGCAGAGCATAATGCTGAAGACGGGAGTTGCCCCTCAGCTCAATATTCACGAGCCAAGAGAGGGCCCCACGGTGCTGGTCTGGGACTGCAGACGCACCTCGTGGCCTCAGCCGGCTGAAGAGGCCACTGCTTAGAAAGCTTCTGTTGTATCAGCCAGATTTCCACCTGCCGGGTGAACATTTACTTGACATCTGGTATGTCCAGGCTTGAACTCACCATCTTCCTCCTTTCTTTGCATCAAATATCACTGGAAGCATCCATTTTCCTTCTGCTCGGTCTTCAAACCATGCGGTCACCTCCAGCTGTTCCACTTTATCTGTTGCATCTTCTACCTCATTAACACCTGGGGGTCTTTATCGTGCAGGTGGTTTTGCTTGGCCTTTGATATAGCCCTGGTCCTGCCACTTAGGAGTGAATTATTTTACATCCCAGATTCCTCATCTGTAAAGTGGACATAATGCCTTCTTTACAGGGTAGTTCTAAGAACCAAATAGAACATCAAATCTATCTACAATGCAGTAAGCACCAACTAGTGGCCATAGGTGCTACTGTTGTTAATTAAGTATATTTGATCTTCAGTAGCCATTCCTTCCTTCTGGTTATCACCTAGTCTGAGGTCTTGGCATCCTTCTCATGTTGATTTCCTTTCTTTTTTAAAGAAATTTTTATTGTGGTATGGTTCCTATACAGTAAACTACACACATTACAGATGTACACTTTGATGAATTTTGATAGATGTCTACACCCATGAGACTACTGCCACACTCACTATAGTTAATATTTACAGCACTCCCCAAGAGCTGCAATTTTCAAAGTCCCAATTTATCCCTTCCAACTCCCTTTAATCCCTGGTAACTATAAGTTTGTTTTCTATGTCTGTGACTCTGTTTCTGTTTTGTAGATAAGTTCATTCATGTGCTTCTTTTTTTTAGATTCTACATATAAGTGATATCATACAACATTTTTCTTTCTCTTTCTGGCTTCACTTAGAATGACATTCTCCAGGTCCATCTATTTGCTGCAAATGGCAGTTTTTATGGCTGCGTAGTATTCTGTTGTATAAATATACCACAGCTTCTTTATCCAGTCATCTGTCAATGGACATTGGTGTTGTTTCCATGTCTTGGGTAGTGTAAATAGTGGTGCTGTGAAAATTGGGGTGCACGTGTCTTTTTGAATTCTATTTTCCTCCAGATATATGCCCAGGAGTGGGATTAATGCATCATATGTTAGGTCTATTCCTAGTCTTTTGGGGAATCTCCATACTGTTATCCACAGTGGCTGCACCAAACCACATTCCCACCAGCAGTGAAGGAGCGTTCCCTTTTCTCCACACCCTCTCCAGCATTTGTCATTTGTCAACTTTTGAACGATGGCCATTCTGACCAGTGTGAGGTGATACCTTATCGTAGTTTTGATTTGCATTTGTCTTACAATTGTTGATGCTGAGCATCTTTTCATGTGCTTGTCGGCCATCTGGATGTCTTCTCCAGTCAGTTTTGCCAGACGTTGGCAGTTTTCTTAATCACTTGCTTCCAGTTTCCTGCCTCCCCATCTGACTCTGGATCCAGCTGCCTTGGCCTCTGCTCTCTGCAGGTGCCTCCTCCTGATCTGTCTGCATTCACCCCACGGCCCCAGCCCCATTCAGACAGTTACGTATATATTGCATCCAGAGTGATCCTTTTAAAAGAGAATGTGGTCATGTCTTTCTCTGTCTCTGTCTCTCTTTCTCTGTCTACCTCATACACACACATGCACACACACAGACACACACACACACACACACACTGTTCATGGGTCTGAGTATAAAATGCCAAAATTCTCACCACGATGTTCATATCCTGTTTGGTCCAAGCCTGGACCCCTCTCCCCACCCTCACCTTTTACCGCTCTCGCCCTTTGCTGTCTCCTCACCGGCCACAGGGCCCACCTACAATGCTGCTTCCTCCCCAGCCTGCACATGCTCTATCCTCTGCCTGTGATGTTCTGCCCAATCCATCCTTTACTCACTCTTGCTCATTATTCTGTCTCTCAGCAGAGGCATTATTTCAGGAAAGCCTTCCCTGACTCAGTTAGGTCAATCTGTGACCTCCTTGAACCACCGGCATGGCCTTCAGTGCATTCAGCTCAGTTGCAATTTTACATATATCCAGGCGGGTATTTCACAGACACATTTTTCCCTAATTATGCAGTGAGCTCCATGAATAAAGTTTTTGGCCACCATTGGTTGTTTTCGTTGCTTGGAGCTGTGCATGTAACACAAGAGTTGGTTTAAAATATACTCCCGGAATGAATGAACATCACTTGCTTTCCTCTCCTCAGCCTAAATCCCCATGCCTCCAGAACATTGAATTAATGTCCTAGCCCTGTATCACTCTGCCCGTAATGTGCAGCACCCAGCCTCTGCCCTCGAAGTCCCCTCACCTGGAATATCCACTTGGCTTCCTTGTGTCCACCCATATCCAGCCTTTGAGGTTCAGCTCCAGTGTCCCCTCTGCAGAGCTTCTGAAAACCATGTTCGTAAAGGGGGTGAGAAGGGATAAATTGGGAGTTGGAAGTTTGCCCCTCTCAGGGAGTGATGGAAATGTTAGGTGGTGATGGTTTTCTTGGTTTATCGGCCTGTCAAAATTCATCAAATTGTACGTCTGAAATATGTGTAGTCTACTCTACAGAAATTATACCACAGTAAATTTATTTTAAAAAATAATTTATAAAAACCACATTGGTCTTCATAGCTTTAGCATCCTTCTCTGTGCAAGTTTCTATCTCAGTACCTCATTTCAAAATTCCTTATTTAATGAACAGAGGATATGAATCCAAGGTAACTACTGTGGCATAATCTTCGTTGTCCTTTTGTTTTCTGGTTTATTAATATGAATCGACATTTTTAAAGCATATTGTATTACACAGGCACAAAATTTGGCCAACCCAAGTTCTGGTTAAAATGAAAGTTGAAAGGAAGTTGAAAATTTCATTCAAAAAGTTCAGCTTTATAGAAGAGAATTAAATGATTGGAACTTTAATAAATTCTGGCTTTTAGTGAATTACTCTTTCCTTTGCAGTGTTGAGAATTAATGTGTGGAGATTAAAATTAATTAATGGTGATTGAGAAAGATGTATTAAAAAACTTGTTTGCCTTGGCCAAACAAGAAGGCATTTTCAAAGCAGATACATGAAAAAGTATAGATTAGGGCTACACATAATGTTCTGTTGAATAATTGGAGTTTATTCCTCCCACACCAGGTAAAAATAACATTTTGGTATTCCAGACCCTACGCCTTTATTTTTCTATCCATTTAAATTTTGTTCTCATAAATTGTAAAGTATAGAGTGTGTGTGTGTGTGTTTCACCTGACCAGGGAACTGTCTGCTGCTTTCACTGTAATTTGCCTACCTCCCCTTGTTTTTATGGGGGCGTTTGTTTGGGGGGGTAGTTCAGTTTATGTACTTATTATTCTTAGAGAAGGTACCGGGGATTGGAGGTTCTGGGGCTTGAACCCAGGACCTCATACATGCTAAGCATGTGCTCTACCACTTGAGCTACACCCTCCCCTTGTATAAGTCCTTTTGAAAGGACAAAGATGGGTCTTTCTCTGTGTTGGGTGGATTGACAGCCGAAGAGCCCCGGTCCCTCTTTCAGAGACACGCACGGAGGTCTCCTGTCACTTGACTCTGAATGTGAAATAAGACACAGTTTTCCTTTTTCTGTTTCAGTTATCTCAGGGATCTCCAAAACCAATTGAGCCCAGCTTTTTCACAGCAGATTACCATTTATTGCATCATTCGTCAAGTGAAAACATCCTGTCCCCAAATAACTCAACAGGTAATGGTCTTCAAGACAGGAATCTGACTTTCATGAGAAACAGACTGGTATTTTTCTATCTCTTTCTGGCTTACTTCACTTAGGATGACATTCTCTAGGGACATCCATGTTGCTGCAAATGGCATTACGTTGTCTTTTTATGGCTGAGTAGTATTCCATTGTATGTAACACAGGGAAATATATTTAAGATCTTGTAGTAGCTTATGGTGAAAAACAATGTGAAAATGAATATATGTATAGTCAATGATGACTGAAGAAATGTGCTGTACACCAGAAACCGACACAACATTGTAAACTGACTGTAACTCAATAAAAAGAAAAGAAAAACAGAAACAGATCTTTTGGATCAACAGGTATCCTCAAAAGATTATCTTCAATTTAAAATGAAAATAGATCTTATATTTATTATCTGTGATGGTAGTTGAGAGGGACAGTAGGAATCTGGCAATTCCCTGAGATTTTCTTTACCCACTTGGGACAGCTTCCTTGATTATTAATTAATAAAAGAAGCGAAGAGAATCCATGTGGTTAAATTGTATTTCATTTTATTTCTTCTTATCTGATGATAGGAAATCAAATGCCCAAAAGCATCCAGGGAGATAAAAAGCAGAAAGGGAAGAGTTTGAATAAAACAGAAAATTTGAAACTTACCTGAAGTATCAAATCAAACATATTTAATTTGTTTTTTCTTTTTTGGAAAAACTTCACATAGGGAGGCAGTGTAACTTAGGGATTAAAGGTGCACACTCAGTCACTGAGTAGCTGACCTTGAGCAAACTTTTTGACCTCACTGAACCCCAGTTTCCTTGCCTGCAACATGGGGATAAAAATGTTACTTGCATTTTAGGATTTTTGCAACGGTCAGTGCAAGTACATAACAAATGCTTAGCCAGTATGCCTACAGGCTGAGTGTAATGTAACTCTCCTTGTGATGTGTGACTCTCAGAAGAAATCTTCAGGCTACTCTGAGGCTGTAGAATTCCTGCATAATTTTTGAATCCCTGTAAACTACAGTTAGGTCCCTCAGTGGGGCAGAAACAGATGTGAACCTTTTCGGGTTAAATGAAAACCTGCCATTTCCTTAGCCTAGAACATCGCTCATTGCTGGTGTGCTTTTGTTGTTGCCTACTTTAGGCAAATCATTTCATGTAATAATTATCAGACTTTCCCTAAGACTTGGATTCCTGGGATAAATCTAACTTGGGTAGCAGAATTCCATTTAAAATAGCCCCTGAGAAATGTATAAGATCCAGATAAACTGTTGTCTAAAGTCATTTGCTTTCTTTATTTTTTAAATGAAGTATCATTGATTTTCAATATTGTGTTCGTTTCAGGTACACAGGAAATTGATTCAGATATATATATATATATATATATATTCCTTTTCTGATTATTCTCCCTTTCCATTATAGGTTTACAAGCTATTGACTATAGTTCGTGGTGTTGTACAGTTAATCCTTGTTGTTTATTTTATATACAGAAGTGTGTATCTGTTAATCCCATAATCCTAATTTATCTCTCCTCCCAGTCTTTCCCCTTTGGTAACCATAAGTTTGTTTTCTGTGTCTGTGAGTCTATTTCTCTTTTGTAAATATTTGTATAATTTTTTAGATTCCACATATAAGTGATATAGAACATTCGTCTTTCTCTGAGTGACTTCACTTAATATAATGTGGCATATATACACAATGGAATACTACTCGGTCATAAAAAAGATTTTAAAATATTGCCACTTGTAGCATCATGGATTGACATTTTGATTTTCATAATAAGTGAAGTAAGTCAGAGAGAGAAAGACAAATATCACATAACATCACTTGTATGTGGAATCTAAAAAGAAAACAAGACAGCTGAACTTATTTACAAAACAGAAACAGACTCAGAATGGAAAAAGCCTCTTGGTTTTAAAAGTATCTCCCAGGGCAGTTCAATCAGTCACAGGCCAGACTTTTCAAAGCAGCAGCTCCGTTGAGGGAAGAGCTCTGATTGAAATCTCTCAGTGGCCAGAGAGGAACTTGAAAGGCTTTTCCAGAAGCTGGACACACCATCCCAGAGGAAACTGGGTGTGTCCCTTCTCACAGCAGGCTGGGCAAAAGGGAAGACAGCAAAACCATGCAGCACTTTGGGCTTTAAGTCAGAATTCACATCCTCACACCTCCCCTCAGCCTTCAACCCGTTCTCTTCTTTCTCCTGAGTGTCAGGGGAACTCCTGGCCTCTACGTGTTGATTGATTTGAGTGGAAGATGGTCAACACTGCTTTGGGTGGCACCAGAGTAGGTTAAGTGCTGTCACTCAGACTAAACAGCAAAAGAAATATTGTCTTCTAGCTTTAAATGTATTTTATGCCCCTCCTGGCAGCCAACGGAAGGGGTCAGATCTTTTTTGTGGTTCACTGGCTATTACTTCCACCACTAAGAATTTATCCTTGCTAGTACATTTCCACTCTTTTTGTCTTGTGGATGAGGGAGAGTTTCTTAACATTTTCTTTACCTTCCAGGTAGTTTGTGTTTAGAGTCCCTCCTTTCCTGTTCATAAGACACACACACACCCACCCACATGCACGCACACACACACACAACTTAATTGACAAGTTTATCTGATGCCTTTAAATCTTGAGTATTATTTTTTGATGGCCACTTCAAAAGTGGAAAGCTATTAAAGGAAGAGAAATGAAGCATCTGAGTATTCAAAGCCAATATAATTTGGAATGTGTTTCTTAGTACTCATCTTCATCTTTAAGAAATTGACCATTTTCACTGCCCACTTATAATTGCCAATAAAATCCAACTAAAGAAAACATGAACCAAGTACCAGATGAAATAATTTGTCTATTTCAGGTCTACCCCCCAGCTTTGATCTGGAGGAGGGCATCACATATGCACAGATGCAGGTGAGGTTTCTGCACCACCTCTGAATGATTCTATTTTATTGCTTTTAATTCAGATGTAACCTGATTTCTTTTTCCATTTTAGACTGTGATTGAAGAAGTCCTAGAGGAAAGTGGGTATTACAATTTGATTTCTAACAGGTGAGATCCAGGGTTTGCTTTCAAATATTAAAGTTCAGTTTAGAACTTAGAATTCACCCCACCAAAGTTAAGTGAAATCTGGCAGCCCATGCTGGGCAGGGGACACATGGACAGAATCCCCAGGATGAATAGTTCCAGCAACTGCTTGGACTTTCCTGAGAACCCACTTCTGGCAAGCTTGCCACAGGCGGCTGTCTCTTCACACTCAACCCTGTGTGTTGCCACAGCCGGCAGCAGCAGCCCAGGAAGCCCAGAGGACTCTCAATGCCGAGAGAGTGCAGCCCCATGTTGGGCGTCAAAATCTGTTACCAAACTAAGGTCCAGCAGCTCGCCACTCAAAAATCAATACTCGAGAGGGACAAATTTTGGTAGAAAGGACAGTTGCCTTTTGTTCGAATGCTGGCAGTCTGGGGAGGTGGTGGACTTAGTGTCTACAAAAAACAACTCCAAAGGGTCTGCTAAATCATGAATGTTTTAAAGGGAAAAAGGAAGTGACTTCAGGTAAGTCATTGAGATGGAGGTCAGAGTCATTTCTCTCCCCATTCCTTCATGTGCAGGCTTGTCGACCTCTTGTGATTTTTCCTTACATGCCATCTTTTTCATATAGTTTGTTCAAGGGATGACTGAAGGAGAAGCTAGGAAAGTGATCTGGTCATCTGTTAATTACTTAGTCTCCATTTCTTCTTTGATCTTGGAAGGAAACAACATGTTAAGCAAGGTATTGTGTGATCAAAATATTTGAAAGGTGCGCTAGACCTGGATTTGAGCAGAGCATGGGGGTGCCTGATTTAAAGTCAGTGACCAGACAAAGGGACTTCCTGCAGAGAGTTCTTCCTGCCAAAATGTGCTTACATTAGTTTCTTTGAGAGGCAATCCCAGAAAACTCTGGTAGGGTATTGAAATCAATGAAGCAAGTTACCATTGTGGTGGCTGGAACTTGACCCCATTGGGACTCTGAGCGCTCCAGGGCTCAGGTAGCTGGGATACTGATTTGTGATTCCCATCAATCCTTGCTGGAGGCCTTTTTACTCTTGGGACATTAGTTCCTTGGCATTTCTGGCCTCCTCTAAGAGTACGCAAAGCAGATCCAAGGGGCCAGAGAAATCCTCAGGAAAAGGAATGCAGATACTGGTGGTTGGAAGTAAGGCCAGCATATTTTGAAGGGGTTTGTATGAGGGGATATGGGTGCTGCCAGTGTCTACGATAAATGAATTGTCTCTGGGCTTTGTCGAGCAGCCCACTGGTAACTGAATAATCAGATCGACGGTGAGCCACCACTTACACATCGTGTACAACTAAAGTTGCTTTAGGAGTCCTGTAGAGTATGCTCTCTCAAAGTTGCCTTTTCTGCCTGGAGATACAGCCTTTCTGTCCAGCTGATGAAGCTGTCAGGTGACCACTATTTAAATTATTCTCAATGTATTTCCCAAAGATAATTATTAGCCATGGAAAGAGAAAGAAGTCTTAAGTAAAACCTGTTATGGTCATTATATGGAAATTAGATTCTTTTTTAGACATTAATTCAGTCCCCAGACTTTTTTTCTCTTCTGTTTCAACAAGTTATTCTTGTGAATCACACATAAGCGTATTCAACTGCTTGTTCTTTTGGCGTGACAATGTATTTCCAAAATTCTACCTCTGTAAGTTTAGTTCTGCTGTGATTTGTAACTTCAGAGAAATGAAGTCATATTGTTAAAAGAAATCACCCTTTCCATCATCACTGTGCTCCCACCATCCTGGAGGGATTTTGATCGTTCATTTTCTACTTTCGATCTGAATACTTCCAGCCTTCCACGGATGGTGTGAATGTCTCTGTTCTTGACTTTTGGCAACTTCTTATTTCAAGTGCCCTTGCTTGTGGTGGGGCAAAAATCATACTTACCACTGTTGCATCTGCATTTTCTCAGAGACTCAGGATCATGGGCTATGACTGTCTTCAAATTTTTGCAGAGAATCAACTAAGTATCAGTGTAAGGAACTTAGGGAGGTTCTTACAAGAGGTCTAATTTTTCCTTTTTTAGAAATAATAATTTCAGTCTTTCAAATGTATGGTTATCCTTTCAATTCTATTATGATTGAGTTTTTAAAAAATCAAATACTACTCTATTTTCCAAGACATATTCCTGTATTAAAAGACATTGCAGATTTTCTTATTATGGTAAATAGACAAGATGATGCTTAATAATGAAGGTGAAATTATTTAGTTATATTCAGAATTGTGAATACAATATGATGACATGATTTACATGATCAAGTTAAAGCAATATATGATGTTTATGACATGAAATTTTCTTAAAATGCTCCAAGTTAAAATGAATAATCCATTTAAAGAGCCACATGGCCATGACATTCCCTCTTCAGTTTCTAATAGCAATGATAGAACATATCACTGGGAGAGAGTTTTCATGGTTTGCTAGTAAAAATAACCCATGGTAGTGCTTAAAGCCATTACTTGTTTACTGGTGTCCCCAATTAATTTCCAAGAGTAAATCAGGCTCGACATAGACACCTAATACTTCACAAGATGAAAACACACATAATTCCAAATATGAATCAGATCAGCTGTAACAGTCATGATTTATCCATAGTCAAAGGACAGAGGATGCTAAACATCACAGGACATATAGAGGTATTTAGAATTAGTACTTAGAATCAGTAGAGTGTATTTTCCCAGGTAGGTTTTGTAAATAGCCAATATCCTCAAAATGTTAATAGATGCTCCCTGAAAAATAAATTTCCGTGACCAAATATATTTGGGAAATTCTGAGTGAATGTTTTTCCATTTTTGGAGAATGTTAACATGTATTAATATATTAAGGATTTTGAGGTGCACTGTAGGAAAGAAGTCTGCTGACCTTGTTCACCCCAATGAATCTTCATTATTTACTTGGGACACAAACTGAGAATACCTGCCCTAGAAATACGGTTAGAAATACGAAGCGTTGTTTTAACTCCTCCACCAGTATTTATCCAGATCTGCTACTGTTCCCATCATCCTCTTAATCATGATTCTCATCACTGCAAAATATTAGTCAATGATCTTGGTTCATCACCATGGACAGAGAATTACGTGCTAAGTCCTGTATAACTCAATTTACAATTTAAGTCTGTCCGTTCAATCTTAGACACATGTGTACAAAGCATCCAGACAACAGCTAAAGCATTAAGCCAAAATATGGCACATTTTCAGCTTAGATCGTGGAGTTTATGTGTAGTTAGTGATAGAGAGATGCGATTCTCAAACTGAATATCAGGAAAAGGCCATTATCTAGCTATTAGCTGTCTTAGGGAAGTTACCGAGAACTGTTTAAATAATGGTAAGATGGCTTGGGCAGTCAGGAGGGAGACTGTCTTAGGCACAAAATGCTGCATTAGTTAAAGAAAATGGTAGCAGAAACAGAAACAGCAGTGAGGGACCCTAGCCACAATGAGGGCTTTTGGAATAGGGGGTATTATGGAGTTGAACTGAAGACAGCTGTGTAAGGAAATGAAACAGGGTTCAAACAAGCTGGGCCAGCCCCAGAAGGGCTCTTCTCCTGATCATTTGCAGGCTTGTCTCATTAATTACTTCTGTTAAACACATAACAGTTCACTTCCTTTCCAGAAGATTACTGCCTGGCATGCCTGAATTTGATCAGCGTTGTTTGTGAGAGTAAAAGCATTGTGTTTTGTAAGTGAAGAGATGACCAGCATATCATCCTTGTATACTTAGTGGTATGCATTAACATTTTATTTTGTGACAATGAAATATGTGTTGAGATTTTTTGAAAAGTGCATTGAGTCAACTTGCATTGATTTTTCCTGCAATTAATTGTTGAACATTTGAAATAGGCATTTAAGATACAGGCTACTTTGGAGAGGTGATTTTTCCACTCTAAAAGGTTATTATCTCCCACTGAGTTTATAGTTTGAGAAAGACAGTGTTAGCAGTGAACTTCAGCAAAAGGCAGCTGTCTGACAATCTCCCCATTCTGTCCTGTTTAGAATCACAATTTGATTCCATGTGATTTGCTTGCTTATATACCTGAGCTGCTGCTTTTGAAATTGAATGTGTGAACTAAAACACTTGAGGCTGTAGCTAACTCTTTCTACTTCTGACTCTTCCAGATATCACTCCTATCCCTGGGGCACCAAGAATCACCCAAACAACAGATGAAAATGATGCCTTTTGAAATGGATGTAGTTTTCCCACTCAGGTTCAAGTTCTGGACGTGAGGCACTGCTGCAAGATGCCTAGGGATGGGGAACTGCTAGAAGAGTGTGGAAGAGAGAAGACCAGCCTTCCTCGGTGCCGGCAGGGCCCCTTCCTAGAGGCCCATCCCGGGGGTGCGTTAGATGCAGGATGACAGAGCTGTCAGCGTGCTCCTGGGGGAAGATGCTGCAAAATTCATCTGTGAGAAGGAAACCTACTCCTCGCTGTACTGTTCTCCATGTTCAAAACAAAAAAAACAAAACTTGTCCTATTTTTCAAAGGAATATTTTATATTTTTAGAATTGCTGAAACTACTTATGTAAAGGCATCTAACATTCCACGTATAAGAAATAGTTTTAGATAAAATTATAGGACCCAGAACAGTTAATATATTGGGTGATTCACTGAGCCCTCCATTTTTCTGCTCTTAAAAGAAATTCAGACTATATGACTTTGTGGCTTTTTGTTTGCTTTAATGAAACGATTGGTTTTCTCTTAACCACTCGGGTGCTAGTGGTCTTGAACTCTAAGAGAGTGTAGACAGTATTTGCAACCTTGCACAGTCTCTGAGTATAATTGTCGCATTTAAGTTGGACCGATAGAAGATACTGACCTATAGTATGTGTATACGAACATACACATGTAAGGGGAGGAGGGAGGTTTCCATTAGGCTAATGCTTTGCTGCTAATGAAACTCATAGTGTTTTTAGAGCACTTTCAAGAGTCACAGTCTATGAAAGAGATGCAGTATTCTTTATTCTGAGTCCCTTGTAACTAACATTGCCTACATTGGTGTTAAGTTTTTGTTGTTTAAGAACTTGAAATGAAAATAAGTTATATAATAAAAATATAAATTTCTTCTTTATTCATTGAGACGTCTCTTGAAAAGAGAACTTGGAATGCCAAAACAGTGCCCCATTCCTGTGTAGGAACAATTTATGATGAAAATTCTCTAGATTCTTGATGGGCTAAAATCTCTCTAATTGGCTTCTTATAACTGGTGTAATATCAAGAATTGATTGTGAAATCAGACTACTTCTAGCTATTTTAAGAACATTTTAATTCTATGTAAGTCATCTGAAAGCTGAAATTATACTTTTTATTTACTTCTCACTAAATTCTATATTTACACTCTTGTACGATGATAAAGTAGTATTTTTTTAACTATGATCAAATACAATTTAGTTCAATATATTTACAGTGCTTGAAACAAAGCATTTTATATAGGATGGGAAAATCTCAGTGTGAATTCATACTGTTTTTAAAATGAGTATGTTTAATACCTAAATTATATATCCAAATTCCCTTGGACTAATGCCTTTGAAAACTGCCAGTGAATCTTTGTCTTTAAGCCAAATTAATAATTACAAATACACTATAATTTAAAGTAACAGATGAGAATATAGAAATGAAAATTTCAGTTTGGGCCTTCAACCAAATACATTCGGGTAAAATGTACATGTGAAATCATAAGGCTGTGATGCTGTTGATTTAAGCCAGGAAAAATTTGGTTTCTGTTCCGGTTTCATTTGAACCTGCAGAGTTATTTTTTTATCTCTTTTTCACGTGTGGAATGGCCACGTATTACTTTTACACAGGCCTAGGGTCACACATTTTCATTGGGACAGAATCCAATACATAGAAATAAACCAAGCTTTAGGGTGAAAAGCTTGAACAATCTCAAATGGTGTAGAAAAGAAAAGTATTCAGAGCTCACACCTTGGTTAGAAAAGAGAAATTATTTATTTGAAGGTATTTTTAAATGTGTACAGATAACCCTAATAACCAAAAATGGAGGAAAAAATTTTTAACCCTTTTAGACCATGCAGATGGGATTTATTATGCTAGAAGTTAGTAAGAACTAACAGAAATTAGCAAATGAATGTGTTCTTCAACAGCAACTGTTGGACCATCAACTCTAACCTGACAGATGCATTCTTTGACCAAAATAATATTTATTAAACTACCCAATCAGCCAAAATAAAAGTAACCTGCCAGTCAGTGAATCAGCACTCTCCCAGTGTAAGACCTGGCTTTTAAGAGAAGACTGGGCACTGGGAAGGGAAGCATTTTGTGCCTGGAGTCACAACCCAACAGGCATCTTGACTTTCCCAAAGCGCTCACTTCTGAGGTTCCAGCAGGGATCCCTCCCCTCACAGTGAAGCCAGAACCATCATTTTGTTCTCACTGTCTGAACTGTCTCAGTGCAAAGAAGTTGTTCCTTACACTGAGTCTTGTTTTGTTTTGTTTTGTTTTGTTTTCTGGTGTTCTTTTTTTTTTTTTTTGGTCTTTTCTTGATTGCATTTAAATACCCTTTTTTTGTATAATTTTTAAATTATTTGTTGAAACCATATCAAGGCAAGATGAGAGAACATGAGACAGGTACATCAGAAACAAGATTTTCCACGTCGCCTTGCAACACCCATGCCAGCACCCCTGGTCTGACAGGCTCCGGGCACAAACACAGCCTTCGGCTAGGCCTTGACCCAGGGTCACGTGACCTTTGTTGGCCCCAGGTCCTTGCAAATTGAAGGGCAAAGTAAGGGAACACTGGAAGCCTGGCTTCCATGAGAGATCCCTCGTTGACTGGCTAGAAATTCGGGACACCTCCCAGGGTGTCCGGCACCTACTCTACCCCGTCCCCTTAAGGAAATGGATGCCTTCAGGTCAGGTACCTGAGTGAATGACTATTGTGAAATTTACCCACCCCATCCGTCTCCGAACCCCCAGTGATCCACCCACACATCCAAAACAATCAGAAGTGCCTATGTATATCCAGCAGTAGTGTGGGAGGAAAACGGCCCTTCCGCCTTGGGACAGACCATCTTCCACCTACTGAGAACATACCTGGAACCGAGGTTCAGGAAGTCCCTTATGACGAGCCAATTCTTCCCTGGTTGCAATGCCAGGAAAGCGGTCCCTCTCAAAGGCTTGCACGAGGATCCTTGTTTGAGACGGTGAGATGAATGTGTGCTTTCTCCCAGTCTCTTTGGGGCGGCGATCTAAAGGAGCGCAAACAAAGAAGAGAGGACAATGAAGCCCACTTCACATTCAGTGCACACAAAATCTGCCGTATGTAGGAAATGGCACATCAGATAGATAGGTAGGTAGATAGAGAGATAGAGGGACAGATAGGTAGATAGACAGACAGATAGATAGATAAATAGATGATAGGTACAGAGAGAGAGATAGATTGAGAGATAGGTAGGTATAGATTTACATAGATAGATGATAAATCAATAGATAGTATATAAATAGAGAGTTAGATAGATTATCTATACACATATATATTTATATTCATATATCTATCTCAATGTCTATAGTGTATTATCATGTGTATGTATAAGTATACACAGGCAAAATGCATTCCTCCACCCACACAGACACATCCACACAGACACACCCACACAGACACACACACACACACACTCACGGTTTCCATTTTTCATTTTAATTATTCACTTTTAAAACTTTATTTATTGCTTGAATGTTTGTTTGCTTGTTTCTCTAGTTTGCTGTTTGGTTGTTTTCCCCGCATGTTTTCTGGAGTGTTCTGAAGCCCTGATGGGCCACTGCTGGAACAAATCTTGCTTAAGGACCAAAGGAGCCCAAGGAAAATTTTGTGAGTTGATAAGGGAAGGGAATTCTGCACTTCGGACAGTTTCAGGACCAGAGGATTTAAAGCCTTCCTGGCCATGCAATACCCCACCCTCCACACAGGGCCACGATGCTCATGGTTTGAGCGCTAGCAGGGCAAAGGCCAGGTAGGCTTGTTTCCTCTCCTAAGGCTTCTCTGCTGACTCCTTGCCACCCACGTTCAGAGATGAATCTGTCTCCAGGAACCCTTCTGGGAAAATGCCTTTGGAAAGCCAGGGACTCACCTTGAGTCAGAGCCTGAGGCTCGTGCATTGGATGCGATTGCCCGTCTGGTAAGATGTTCTCCGATGGCGGACGGCTCTGCCTTAGGCACCTTCTTCGTTGGTTTTGGAACCAAACCTAAGTAGAAGGAGAAAAACCCTTGTCACTCAAATGCTTAGGGATAGATCTCAAGAGCTATCACAGTGATTCACCACAGAACAAACAGACAAGCCAAGGAATGGACAAAATGTAGAGTCCATGTGCCCCCACGGGAAGGATTTAGCCCCCAAAGGGACTGAACTTGCCACAGATTATGGCTTTCACCTCGGAAGAACTGCACAGGATTCCAGAAAACACAACCCGCACGGAAGAAAATCAGCATTTCCCCTGCCATCCTCCCTCTGGAATACAAAGACTAAAACCCGTGAGGCAGGAGACAATGTTTCCCTTCCCAAAGTCAGTCTGAAGGAGCTTGCTAAAATTCTCTCTCTCTCTCCTCCTCTCACTTTCCCTCATTTCCTCCCCCGACCCACTCTCCCTGATCATCTCTCTCTCTCTCTCCGTTTCTTTCTCCCTCTGGTTAGCTCTCTGTCTCTCTTGACATTTTCCATTCTTCTCAAACCTGCCACGGTCCCTGTTGGCCTGGTAGTCTCACTCTCCGATTCTGTCCATCTACCTGTTTCTGCCTGTTGCTCTTTTCCTTTCTCTCAGTCGCTGTCTCTGTCCCTGTGTCCATTTCTCTCTCTTGTTTCTCTCACTTGCTCCCTCTGAGTCCTTGTGCCTCCTTTTTGGCCATGCTCAGTGCCCGAGGAATGTTCCTCTGTTCTCCCTTCTAGCCCCATGGACAGCACCCTTTCCTAACACACCACGCATAGGTGAGTGCTCTTGTCCAAAATTCACAGAATGCGGGCGACCCCCTGAAAAGCCCATGCTGCCTGGAAATGACTCCTTGCCAGGGAGCTCTTAGGAGCACAAGGTCCTGCCACTTCCAGGTCTGGAGGCTCTTAGGTCCCCGATCCCCACCTTTGAAATCTGTGTCACTGTCTTCAACTGTGAAGCCACATGTTGCCTTCCTCGTTCCCCAAGAAACAAGTGCAGAGTTAGGTGTGGATGGAGTGGAGTGGAGTGGAGTGGCGTGGAGAAGGGTAGGGTGCAGCGGAGTGAGGTCGAGTGAGGTCGGGTGAGGCTTAGGGGAGGGCAGGGTGGCGGGGGTTGGGGTTGGGGTTGGTGAAGGTGTGGCCATTGGGGTGGGTATGGGTGTCGGTGAGGGTGTGGGCGTGTTTGTTTGCATTTTTAGGCATCTCTGATGGGGCTGGGTGGGCAGTTTGTTGAACCTGCCAGTCAGTTCAGTAAGGGAAGCCTGCGCGTGTTAGTGCCCCTTGAAATGTCGCAGGCACTGTGCTCCTGCTCCTGCGGTTCTCCCCTTTCAGGACTCCTCTCCCAGCTGACCAGACAGGACGCCTTGAGCAGCGTTAGTGCCTCGGGGGTGAGCCACAAAGGACCGAACTCCCTGGCACGAGCAGCCTCACGCACCCTCGTTCCCTGGGCTTGGATTCCTGCCCACCCGTTGGCATAGGACCCAGGGCCACTCAGCTCCCCCTGGCCCTGTTCTCCCAAGGGACAGCCATTCCTTCTCGGGAGCGGAGTCCAGGCTTGCCTCAAGCACCCAGACCAGGAGCACCAAGGGGAGGAGACGGGTCCTCTCCTTAGCGTGCCCTCCACCACCAAGTGTCTGTAGCCAATTGCATATTGGGCTCGGAAGCCACGTACAAACCCTGCAGCACAGACGCTCATTAGAGGACCCCCCTTTCCCTGATGCTGGCTGGCTTATCTTCGGGTCCCTCCCAACGCACGAGAGACAAAGCCAGGCTAAGCCTCGGCAGCCAGCTTCCCGACCTGGAAGTGGGACTCCACACGGCTCGGGCCGGGGTGGGGGGCGTCCGGACACGGACCCCGAGAGAGGAGGAATTCAGAGACTGAGATTTACCTGAATTCTGCTTTCGGGAATGCCCAGGTCTCGGGCCAGGCTTTCTCGGGCCTTGATGCCAGGGTAGGGGTTCTGTTGAAAGAGGGCTTGCAGAGCGTCCTTTTGACTGAGCTTCAGAACCAGCCTCCTTCTCCGCTGTCCACTTGGGCGTGGGCCTGCCAAAGACAAGAGGAGGAAACGTCTGAGAGGGAATCCGTTCAGCCGCACCAACGGTGGTGCCGGGTGGTTACGGGTGGGGCCACGCCAGCCTGCCTTTTGTGTCCGGGAGGCCGGGGGGAGTAGACCCAAGTGTACAGATGAACATCCCTTTCTATCTAACGGAAGCACACGCAAAGCCCTGCTGAAGGGGACACCCTGGGCCTTCCATCTTTGCCAAGTAGCAAAGATGAGAAGGTGCATGCTCTTGGGATCTACCCCCACCCAGCGGCAGCCCACAGAGCTACAGAGCATGCAGCTGGGAAGGCCTAGGACAACAGGCTCACGTTCCAAATGCCGGCCGTGGAATGTGTGGATGGCCCCTGGCAGGATGGACCTCGAACTTTAGGCCAGCTAGAAGAGCCCGCCTTGCGGCTCCTCACACATCCATGGCACACCTGCTTGAACTACCTGAAAATCAAGCCAAGCACGGCCACATTTGGGTAGGTTGTGTCGGATACCCACATAGCGGTCCTCGTGCCCTGACCCTGATTCTGATGGTGCCCGGGCTGGGACACCACAGAGGAGGAGCACCCCATCCTGTACGTCAACGTGTCATGTGGACTGGCTGTGTACATGCAATTCTTTCTCTGTGGAAAGCTTGGAGTGATGGAGCCCTGTCCTAGTGAACACTTGTTCTTTGTGATGCAGAGGAATAGGACTGTGCTTGTTTCACACATTCTGTGGAAATCCCGACGTGGTATCGGACACGTCCCGGGCTTCGGGACGACTTGGATTTCCTGAAGTGTATACAAACACAAGAACATCAGCCCTCCTGAGAAAGGAATTCCCTGCTAGCCGCTGTCAGATGCCAAACTAGGGTGTCAAGGTGTCTGCCTGGAAGGACGCAACGCATGTCTTGCGCACCCCAAGTGACGCTTCCTACACAAGCACCCTTTCTGCTTGCCAGCTCCAGTGAGATTTCTTCGGACAGAAGTCATGGAGCACACGGTAGCCTGGCCTTGGGTGCTTCCCCTTAAGAAAGCCCCACCCCCGCAAGTGCCCCCAGCCGCCCCTGCCCCCAGGCCCCACTCCCTACTTTGGAGTGGAGTGGGAGGCAATTCAAGGGCTTCTGGGATCATTGCCTCCCGAGCCCTAGTGTGGAGTTTGGTGGCAAGGGAACCTATGCTCCTGCCGTGCTTCTTGGGAATTCTGCGTGTGGACTATTTCCTGGGACAGCAGAGAAATGGACCCTTTCCCATGGAACTCAAGCCAAGAGAGAGATGCTTAACCACCATGAGAAAGAACCAACGACACCAACTCAAATGTCCAAACGTGGTCCACTAGAAATGCGCTGCTTGCAGTCGGAAGCCTTGGACAACGGATGCAGCTTTCTGTGCAGCTGCACGTCAGGACTTGTGAGAGAGGAGCTGTGGGTGGGCCACAGGGCTGCCGCTCCCATGTCCATTTCAACGGGGGCAAAGAGATCAATGAAAGGAAAAACATAACTACCCAAGCCACCCTCAATCATTTGGCCCAATGGCTTCCTTTAACAGAGCCCAGCCAAAGCCTTCCCTGCAGTCTCGGGGGGCCATTTCTCCCCTCGTCCACACCCCTGAGAGGGCAGGAAAGCATTTCAGATGAGCCAGCAGGAGAGCCCAGGTGCTGACGTCTAATTACCGTTGGACGTGCGTGAGTCATCCATGGCCGGAGAGACACCCGTCCGGCACAGAGGCTACTGGCCAAATGCTGAGTTCCTGGAAGCAGGGGCCTTATCAAGGGATCGGGCACGCCCGGCCCCTATTTATGGAAATCGCTGCCTCGGGATCCCAGCCTCCCCTTCCACCTTGAGAACGTTGAAGTGTTCCCATTTCCCATGATTCCATGTTAGGGGACTTGGACTAAAAGGCCAATCGAGAGGCCAGCAAGGACCTTTATTTGGAAGCCTGGCACCCTCCGTTCCCCGGGCTGAATGGACTCCGGGGCTCTCTGGTTTTCACACTTTTTCCGGTTCCACAAAGTGTTTGCTCTCCCTGGCGTTCCCCGGCCCTGGGTTCGTGGTGACAAGGCTTGGCCCCACTGTTCTTTCCAGTGTGGAGGGCCTAGCTTCCCAGTGTCTACTTCCCACTTCCCTCGGCATCTCCTGGACCTCATTGCATTCCAGGCCTGAGGCATTTCCTTGACTGGTGGCTGAGGTCCCGCTCATTCCAATAGGAAGGCTGAATGCGCCGACGGACACAGGATTCGACACACGGGTCATGCTCTTTGATCACAAACTTTGGAAACTTTTCCAGCTGTCAAGTGAAGCCCGCCCCCTTCCTCACGGGCCAGTGAGTGCCAAAAGACAGGGGCAGACCCCACTACCACACAAGCTGGGCCACATGAGGTGGCTTCGACGTGCGAGGCTTGTCCTGGGCGAATCCAACATGGCTAGTTGCCCCTCCTGTCTGGCAGCATCTTCAAAGCCTTTCCAGGGAGGCCTGATGAGGGTCCAGTCCCCTAAAGTCCATCCAGGCCAAAACGTGGCAGCTACACCCGGCTACGTCCAAGCAGTTCTCTTGGCAAGCCTGTCTCCCAGGGAAGCCAGGCCCAGTGCACCTTCCAACAGTGGGTGGGGGAGGGGAGAAGAGGGAGAGTGGTTAGGGAAGAGCGTGAGGGGGAGGGGAGCGGGGAGTAGCCCTCAGTCGCCTGGGGCCATCTCCCAGGTCATCCCAGGTCAGAAGCTCCCCAGCAGCCCCAAGGACGCATGCCCAACGTCATCGGGTGCTCCGCCAATGGGAATCCGGCACACACAAACTGACGGAATGCATTCCTAAGCGAACTTCCCAGCGGAAGCCACCAAAAGGGAAGCAAGGCCAAATCGTTTGATGGTGAAAAGACATGGAACCAGGCTACCTGCAGACCATCATTCCTTCTCTGGACGGCGCGAGTCCGGGAAAGTCAGGCAAGAAACCAGAGCTGAAAAGGAGGGCCCGGCACCAGCACTTGGGAGAAGAGACAGACAACTCAAATCACTTTGGGGAGTGCAACGGTAGCCCCGACTCAGCCAAGATGGGCCCAGTAGGATAGAGATGGGAAGCAAGGGTGTGTTTTCAAAAATCGAATACCTGGGGAGGAGGAGAGGGAAGGGAGGGGGATTGGGAGGGGGAAAGGGAGGGGTGCGGTGTGGGGGAGGGGAGCGGGAAGGGGGAGGGGAGGGGGAGTCGAGGACAAGCAGGAGGAGGAGGAGGAAGAGATGGAGAAGAGGAATTCCAAAGCTGCCTAGAGAATGGTGGCAGAGCTGTGCTAGGAAGGAATATTTGGCTGCAACATACAAACCCATCTGACATTTGAGCTGAGCCTAGGCCCTAGACCCTTGAAACATGGAAACCCCAAACACATAATGGGCCATCTTTAGTGTACTGTTTTGCCACCCTTGTTCATGAGACTCAGCCATGTGCACTGAGATGGAGACTGCAAGCTTCTTCAGCAACACTTGGGGATGAGTCTAATTCTACCAGCACTTGGTTCAAACGATGCTTGTGTGTTTGTGTGGGTGTGTGTGCGCTGTAAGTGTTTGTGGCCAAGAGACCATAAGAAAGGGAGAGAGAGAGAGAGTGAGAACCAGAGAGAGGCAGAAGGAGACACGCAATTGAGGGAGGTAGGGATGGAGGGCGTGAGCGAGAGAGAGAGATTGATTGCCTGCCTGATATCCCCAGCACCTTGGTTAATTGGAGCCCTGCTGAGAATAATCTGGCTATAATCTGGGAACCAAGAGAAGTGCTAGGAGTGTTGAGTAACGGTGCTCCCCTGTACTGGCCCTAATGGAAGCTCTCTTGCTCCCAGAATCCCAGTGACGGTGGTTTATAGTTGTAGGGATTCCAAGAGAATCTACCTTGCAAGTAGAAGCTGGGGTCTTATCAAGGGCCCCCGACCCCCTTCCCATTCAGTCCCAGGCAAACGGGGACACGGTGAATCTCTGAGGAGTGGCATGGATGCTGGGGCACAGACTACAAGGGGACCAAAACAGAGCCAAAGACTTTGCGTTGAGTTCAAAGCCAGGTTTATTGGATCAAGGAAATGTCAGAGAGAAACCGCAAATCGACCTCTAAGGCAAGAGGACTTGGGCCATCCTCTTGCTGGTTGGCATGCTAGCATCCCTTCCGACATCAGGGAGGATGCCCCTACTAGTGCCTGTGCGTCCTGAGAGCGCCCGGGGAGCACGGCAGGGCTGAGGGAGGCCACGCAGTGGCGCCGGCAGTCTGGGCGCCTTGCCCTTGCTGCCGAGCCCTAGGAGTGTGGCTGGTTCCTCGTCCTTAGTTCTCAGCCGTGGCTCGGCATCCCAGGGAAAGAGGCCTGAATTGGGCTCGACCAAAGGCTTTCCTGAGGCCCTGGTGAGCCTGGCAGCATGTCCAGGAGGGCCTGGAATTCGTCATCACTGATGGGTTCTTCCAGGGTTGGCCAGAGTCCCTCTTCCGGGGTGCCGTCGCTCAGGAAAGGTTGTGCCTTTTCCAGAACGCTGGGGTCTGACAAGAGTTCGTCTAAGAGGCTCCTTGAGCCTCTGGCGCCTCAAGGCTGTGGATGCCGGTGGAGCGGAGGAGTCGTGAGTTGATCCGATGGGGCCTGCTGCTGCCACAGGTGTGTCTCGGCCTGTTCAGGCTGCAGAACTGCCGCGTGGGGGCTACATGGCTGAGCCGGATGCTGCCCGGTCTGTGGAGGACCACTGCGGGGGACAGGCTGGGGGGGTGCTGCCGCGCCAGGGTGCAGGCTGTGGTGCGGGCAGGGCCCTCCGTGGGCAGAGGGCGTGAGTGCCGCGTGCACGGGTGCGAGACCGCCTCCTGGACTCGGCCCTGCTGTGGTGCCGCTTGGGTCTGTTCCCAGATGTGGAGGGTTCTCAACTCCCTGCGAAGCAGGGGTGGGCTGGAGCAACAGGAGCATCCTTGGCTGGCCCACCCAGCCACCAGGGGGCGCACAAGGCACAAAGAAGCTGGGGGACAGAGGAGGGGCTGCCCAGGCAATGGACCTGAAACTATCCAGTAGATCAGTTTGAGGCAATTGATGAGCGCCGTGGTGGATGTTGGGCGGGGGCCTTTGGTCCGATGGGACAATCGGGGCTGGTCTGGCATCGAGGTCTTCTGCCCTGGCCTTGGCAGGCGCCCCACTGCTCTGCTCCGGGTGCCGAGCTCTCCGATTCTGAAACCATATTTAGGCAAGGTGAGAGAAAGGAGACAGGTACATCAGAATCAAGATCTTCCTCGTCGCCTTGCAATCCCCATGCCAGCACCCCTGGTCTGACAGGCTCCGGGCAAAAACACTGCGTTCGGCTAGGCCTTGACCCGGGGTGATGTGACCTTTGCCGGTCCCCAGGTCCTTGCAAAATGAGGGGCAAAGTGAGGGCATCACTGGAAGACTGGCTTCCATGAGAGATCCCTCGCCATCTGGCTAGAATGTTGGGACCCCTCCCAGGCTGTCCGGCACCTCCTCTGCCCCGGCCCCTTCAGGAAATGAATGCCTTCAGGTCAGGCACCTGAGTGAATTCGTATAGTTAAACTTAAAATCCCACATTCCTCACCCCCAACCCCTCAATGAACCACTCACACTTCCAAAATCTTCATAAGTGCCTGGAAATCTGAACTCCGAGTCTGGGAAATGTAAAATGTCCAAGGGGGAAGCAGGGCGAACAGTGAAGCATTGTCCAAGAGAGATTAGGACATGTTAGTTGGAGTGAGAAGGGAAGGCTCTAGAGTTTGGCCAGCACATGCTATGATGAAGGCTAGGCAGATTGGGGGAGGGGGAAGGGGAGTTCTGGGACACAGCAGTGGTCTTTTTCCCTGCTGTGCTCCTGTCCATCATTGATGGCTCCTCTTAACTATATGAACGTGTCGGTTCTCCTGCTCTGACACCGTGGGCTCTCGGCCACCTCCGAAGGACGGAGACTGGAACACCCACACCCCTCAGCCTGGATCCCAGCTCCTACCCAGTCCTTCGGAACACAGACATCTCACCCAATGCTGTCGCTACTGGTCTAGCTGTTCTTGTGAAAACTGCTCATGTTTGTTAGGAAGAACTCTTAGGTGAGAATGCAAATCAGGGCGGATAGCAGTTCGCACACGTGTCTTGGCCCTGAGCGCGCAACCCCGCCCCCTGGCCGAAGGAGCCGCTCCCCATGCACGCAGCCCAGCCCAGCCGCCGTGCCCTCCTCGGCCACGCCCTTGGCCCGGCCGCCGGCCCACCCCTTGATCAGGCAGGAGGCAGTCTTTCCCAGCGGCCCGGGGCTCTTCTGAGCGCCGCTGTCCCTCCTCAGCCTGCCAGCGGCGGCGGCTGCACAGGCAGCGCCGCGGTCCCTTTAGGAGGCGCAGCTTGAGCCGAGCGGCGGCCACGGACGGGCCAGCCCAGAGCGTTGGCGGCGCCGGTGGCGTCCGTGTCGGTTTCCATGGAGGCTGCAGCGGCGGTTGCGGTGGTGGCGGTGGCGGCGAAGGCGAAGGTGATGGCGGCAGAGGCGGACACGGGCTCCAAGATGGTCCGCGGGCAGGCGTGCGACGTGGGGCCGCCCTAGAGCAACCTCTGGTACATCAGGGAAGGATCCTGAGGCATGATGTCGTGATTGTCCGCACCCAGTGTGCCGGCCGTGCACCCCCGCGCAGCTTCACACCCGACCTATGCGTTCGCAGCCGCGGCCTTGGCCTAGGACCCTAGACCCTGATTCCAGCGCAGTCCCCGACCCCCGCCGAGCCGCCCCGTCTTCTGCGCTCCAGGAGTCTGGGGCAGGGCCTGGCCGCTCTTGCTGGGGCTTTGTTCCCGCAGCTTCCAGGTCGGGCCTCGCTCAGCGCGGGGAATCGGGGAGGGGCTTAGGGCGTGGGGGCCGCGGCCCGGTGGGGCCCTTCGTGACCCCCAGGATGGGAACTTGAGCCCCCGCCCCAGGGTGCACCCCTCGCGACCTTCCCTTGACCACCCCGAGTGAAGCCGCCAATTCCTTCAGATGTTCAAGGCGGTTGCGCCCATGTTAGGGAAGTCTGTTGGCAGGGGCGTGTGTGCAGATACCCGGGATCATCCTCTCATTTCGGGCCCTTGCTTGTGTTTCCCGCTGACGGCTTATCTTCAGCATCTTCTGAGGTGCCAGTGGTGCTCTCCTGAGTAAGCTTCCTTGAAAGCATTAATTGGCAGCAGTGTTGGTGTGGAAAGTTTCAAACCTGAAGTTCCTAAATGGATTCTGCTATGTGTTCGCCATTCAGGAAAGGTAAGTCAGCAACGCTGTCTTGATTTCTTCAAGAGTCATTTGGTTTTCGACCTCAGTTGACGCTCCCCCGCCACCGCCCCGCTTTGAGCCCGACTCAGCTTTCCTAGTAGCAGATAGGCATGTAGATTTCTTTGCACAATGACTGTGGGCTTTTCCTTCTAAGGCTTTAGCGCTCAATGTGTATGCAGCCCAGATGGAGTTTTTGGAGAAGCAAGTACAGGCTCCCAGGGCTGGCTTGAGATCCCTCAGAAGCGTCCATGGAATCGGGGTGATGGTGTTGTTATTGATTTGTTGTTTTAAGTAGAACCAAGCACCTGTCGTCTTTTGTGCTGACGGAGACCTGTGTATTTGGAGGCTCCCTTCCACAACAGCCTTCATGGGAGTGTGTCTCTTGTGTTGAATGAAGGAAGCAAACCATTTGTGAACACTACATGTCACATAATGTGCTTGGTAAGTTATCTCATGTTACCTGAACTTCCAACTGCAGAGAGGAAAGGGCAGAGACAGCTGTCTTTCAGATGAGAAGCTTTTGCAAGGTGAAGCCAGTATTTATCGTCATCCAAATACTCAGACTTGAGATTGGAGCTTGAGATCCTCTTTCGGTTGCTGTAGCCCTTTTGATTGCTCCCTGGTTTCCTTAATTAGTGTTGGCAATAATTTTGGAATTGTAGCCTATTTTACCCTTATAAGCAAATTGATTTCAGTAATGTATTCAAATTTGAATGTTCAAAATTTTAGGAATGCATAGTGGTAATGTTTTACCATGTTTGCTAGATAAGTACGAAGAGAATATATAATGTGTAAGAAAAACTTTTTGAATATTTCCTTCCAGTTTGTGTAACCTTTTGTTAATGAATATCCGGACTTGAAAACCATTCTAAGTGAAAGAAGACAAGCATTGATGATCACATATTCTATGAATCCATTGAATTGGAAGTCAAGAATATGCAAATCTCAATTTCATAGACATGAAATCCATCCCAGTTCACAGGTTAGTGGCTGTCCATTTTCTCTCAGTCCTAATTTTGCGTACAACATCTTCTTTATATGAATATGACCTTCATACTGGTCATATTGCTTAATATGCCATGCATTCATTCTTTATGTATGGCATGTAAGAGTGTATCAGAAACTATTTATCCCTTCTTATAATAATAGACATTTGGTTTAGTACATTTTCCGTTAGTATGAATTCACATTTTGAACATTTATACATGCATCTTTTTTGTAATAATCTGTTGTTTTAACATGTGTGAGGAATGTTTGCTAGCAGTGATACTGGGTCATTGTGTCTTTAATACACCTTAACTGCCTTTTGAGTATTTCCTTTTTTATTACCTTGGTTTCTCTTTGGTTTTTGTGAGTCCATTGTGTGCTTTTGGTCTGTGGTCACCCTGATTCTCAAATACATTAATCCATTTCTCTGTCTGTTGTCTTTAAACAGATGATTATATAATCTCAAACACTTCCTGAAAAGAATGGAAACAAATTCCCATATCCTGGCTTCCCTCTTCCATCCTTAATGATTTTGATGCTGTGTTTTACAACTTTATGTTTATTCTTTGCAAATTCTTGCCGTTATTGTCATTCCAATGATGGTTTTCTCATTTCTAGATTATCCTGCTGCTTTTCTCATCAGGGTCTAAAATTATCAATCTTTCTTGCAGGGTAAGTTTCTTATTGCAAGATTCTTTCCGTGTTTGCGTGTCTGTGAAACTTTTGATCTCTCCGGTTATTCCAACTTATTGTCTTGTGGCATAGGTTATGCTAGATTGCACGTTCTTCTCATTCATGGATTTGTCTCTCTCTGTGAACTCCCTTCTTGGCCTGCAAGGTTTGTGTTGAGAAATCTGCTGATAGCCTGATGGAGGTTCTCTTGTGATTGACTTGTTTTAATTTTGGTGCACTTAGAATTGTTTCTTTATCATGAAATTAGGTCCTTTTCATGACAACATGTCTTGTTGTAGGTCTCTTTGTGTTTACCTTGTTTGGATCCCACTGTGTTTCCTTTATTGGGAGAGCTGATTCTTTCTTCAGTTTGGGAAATTTTAGTCAGATTCCTTCAGTTCCCTTTTCCAAACCCTTTTCTCTTTTTTTTTCATCTGGGGCCCCTTTGATTCATAGAATGCCATACTTCTTATTATCTCAGGTTTGAAACACATGGCTTCCATTGGTTTTCACTTGCTTCTGTATGTCATGTTCAGATTGTGTGATTTCCCTTATCTTGTCTTTGTTTTTTTAGCCTTTTTCTATTGATTCATAATCATTTTCCAATATCCTGTCAAATTCGAGTGTAGAGCATAATTTTTCAGTTATACGTGGACATGCATATATTCATTGTCACATTTGTTTTCTCTGTGAGCTACCATAAGACCTTGTATATGTTTCCCTGTGCTATACATTATATAATTTTGTTTATCTATTCTACAATTCTGAAATCCCAGTCTATGTTTTCCCATCCCCCTCCCCCTTGGGAACCACAAGTTTATATTCTTTGTCTGTGAGTGTATTTCTATTTTGTATTTATGCTTTGTTTGTTTGTTTGTTTGTTTAGATTCCACATATGAGCGATCTCATATGGTATTTTTACTTGTCTTTCTGGCTTACTTCACTTAGAATGACATTCTCCAGGAGCGTCCATGTTGCTGGAAATGGCATTATGTTGTTGGTTTTAAAGGCTGAGTAGTATTCCATTGTATATAAATACCAGTTCTACATCCAGTCATCTATTGATGGACATTTAGGCTGTTTCCATGTCTTGGCTATTGTAAATAATGCTGCTATGGACATTGGGGTGCAGGTGTCCTCCTGAAGTAGGTTTCCTTCTGGATATATGCCCAGGAGTGGGGATCCTTGGTCATACGGTAAGTCTATTGCTAGTCTTTTGAGGATTCTCCATACTGTTTTCCACAGTGGCTGCACCAAACTGCATTCCCACAACCAGTGTAGGAGGTTCCCTTTTCTCCACAGCCTCTCCAGCATTTGTCATTTGTGGACGTTTGAATGATGGCCATTCTGCCTGATGTGAGGTGATACCTGATTCTAATTTTGATTCACATTTCTCTGATAATTCGTGATACTGAGCATTTTTTCTTGATCATTGATCATTTGTATGTGTTCCTTGGAGAATTGCTTGCTTAGGACTTTTGCCCAGTTTTGGATTGGATTGCTTATTTTTTCTTATTAATTCATATGAGTTGCTTCTATATTCTGGAGATCAAGCCTTTGTCGGTTTCATTTGCAAAAATTTTCTCCCGTTCTGTAGGTTGTCGTTTCGTTTTCCTTATGATTTCCTTTGCTGTGCAGAAGCTTGTAAGTTTCATTAGGTCCCATTTGTTTATTCTTGCTTTTATTTTTTTGCTTGAGTAGAGTGTCATAGGAGAACAGTTTTGAGATGTATGTCAGATAACGTTTTGCCTATATTTTCTTCTAGGGGTTTTATTGTGTGTTGTCTTATGTTTAAGTCTTTGATCCATATTGAATTTGTTTCTTTGTATAGTGTGAGGGACTGTTTTAGCTTCATTAATTTACAGGCTGCTGTCCAGTATTCCCAACACCATTTGCTGAAGAGACTGTCTTTATTCCATTGTCTATTCTTGCCTCCTTTGTTGAAGATTAGTTGACCAAAATTTTGTGGGATCATTTCTGAGCTCTTTATTCTTTTCCATTGGTCCATATGTGTGATTTTGTACCAATACCATGCTGTTTTGATGCCTGTAACTATATAGGATTGTCTGAAGTCTGGGAGGGTTATTCCTCCATCCTCTTACTTTTTCTTAAGTAATGCTTTGGAAATTCTTGGTCTTCTATGGTTTCATATAAATTTGATTATGATTTGTTCTACTTCTATGAACTATGTCCTAGGTAATTTGATAGGGATTGCATTAAATCTGTAGATTGCCCTCTGTAGTTCAGGTCTGGGAGTGGGGCTCAGCACCCCATGGCAAGGGCATGGAGCAGTGGCCAGCCATCTTCCACAGTGGTACAAGGCTCTCAGGGTCCGAGGGCCACAGGAGGGTGGGGAGCGAGTCCGGGCACTGCACAAGCAGGAGGCCTCCAGAAGTGTAGGCTGTGCAGGAGCTCTGGTTTCTGGGAGGGGGCAGGGTTGAGGGCGCAGTGGTGGGCGGCACTGCAGAAAGGTGATCGCCAGCTGAGGCTGCTGGGTGGCTTAGGCACAGCCTTCTGGGCCTGTGACTGGGACAGGCGCCACAGGCTAGTCTCACGAAGCCTACACTGCCTCCCTCTGGCCCATGTCAGAAATTACAGGAAAACTCTTCCTCCTGTCGTGCTCCCCCAGGGCTTTCTCAGCTTAACATGGTACTCACTTTAGAAGAGAAATACTTAAAGAAATTGCGTTGTTTGTTGAATGGTCCCCAGGGGTGCAGGAGTTGTTAAATTGCTAAGTGACAGAGTTTGGCTTTGCAGTCCAAGAACGACGCGTTGGCAAAACGGCCACACCACTGAGGTCAGGCGGCCAGTGCCCTCATTTCCTCCACTCAGTGTTTTATTTCTCTGCCCACACATTGGTACATCTTCAGAGTGCCCTTCTGATCTGTGAGAATGTAATCTTGCCTCAGATCAGTTCTGAGTAGACTCAGCATGTTTAAGGGAGAGCAGGAGGTGTAGTTTGGCTGCGTGGGGATTTACACTGGGATCGTGGGAGACCTGGAATTTTCCCCTCAGTACTACCGAGCCCTGGGTATCCCTCAGCCTGGCAGACACTGAATGGAAGTGCTGTTTTTCAGAAATTTGCAGAATGAAGCCAGGGAAAGGGAAGGGAAGAGAGACATATGTGCTCACCCATTTACCTGTCCCTGGCTTAGATGTCCCAGCACCTACCTGTCAGGTGGCTAAGGTCACTTGGTCTTTCTCCATGAGGATAATTCAGCTGAATTTGGGGAGACACAGACAGCAATCAAGGGTAGAAGGATCAAGGGTTGGAAAACCTTGTGATAACTTATAAGAGCCTCCACCAGGAGCATATAGACAGGGCCTGCCTGTGCTGCTGAACTCGAGGGAGAGGCCCACGGGGGTGGGCTGGCACGGCAGCTGTCCACATAGTGGTTGTGCCATGTCCTGTGGACCATGTAAACCATGCGGAGTGGCATCTATTTCTCCCATCAGACATTATGACGGTACTTGCTTGGAAGTGCCTCTGGCTGACTGACGGTCAGAAGGGAAGAAGAGATGACAGTGATGAGGATAGACAGAGAAAGGAAAGAGTGGAGGAAGTCAGAGCATTGATTCTTTTATTTTTAATTAAAAATTTTTTTTGTTTTTATTTATTTGTTTTTTTGGGGGGATAGGTAATGAGGTTTATTTATTTATTTTTCAATGGAGGGACTGGGGATTGAACCCAGGACCTCGTGCATGCTTAGCATGTGCTGTACCCCTGAGCTGTACCCTGTCCCCTAGAGCATTTAAACAGCTGGGAAATATGAAGGCCGAGTTACTCTATCAGAAGTGGAAGAATTAAGGAAGCATTTTAGTTATTCAGCTTATTCTAAGGAATGTTACCCCAGTGACCCTAACAATCTCATATCTTTTGCATCAATTTATTTCATAACTCCTTTAGCTGATATTAACACTCTACACTATTTTCATTTTTTAAACTTAATTTTAATTATTCATTTTTTAATCTGGTGTTTTGGAATGTTCATAGCAGTCCTAGGAGAGGCAGTGGCACGATGCCAATAAAAGAAAACCTTTTCTGAGATACTGTTTTCTCTATAATAGTAACATAAGTGTTATGAGTCCTATACTCTGAAATTCAAGCTGCCCTTTGGGGGAAGATTTCCTAAAATACGCACATAAAAACAGAACTTCATAATAAAGCTGTGGCAATATTGTGATCTGTAATAAACTGCCAAAATAATGATTTGAAAATGTGACTTTGATACACATTGTATGTAACTTTGTATGTAACTTTGATACGTATTGGCAACACTCAACTGGTACAAAACCTTCATTTTCACAGAAAGGGATACTAACCACTTTTGGTGGTTAAATTCTGCAGATTTTGTATATAGTACCTCACCTCCTCTTAGTGCCTTACGGATTCAAGAGGGCTTTGCTCCTCAAAATGTACGTGCCTCTTAGTCTAACCAGCTCCTCTCACCTCCTTCCTCTGAATCTGTCTCCAGTTTTTATGACAGCCTGCTTCATCCCTAAGCTTAGCAAGCAGTGCCCCAAACAGTAGAGGTGAGAGAAGTAATGAAATGTCAGTGGGTTTGCCAGCAAGGCCATCCCTTAGGTTCCCATATGACACAGTGCCGTCTCGAGATCTGGACAGCCTGGGTTTGATCCTGGCTCTCCACCTAACTGTCTGAATTTGGGCAAGTACCTTAGTCTTCATGAGCTTCTATTTTGTTATCTGAAATGTGGGAGCTGATGGTAATAATTGTACAGTTCTTGCCTCATAGGGTTGTTATGAGGATTAGAAAGATAGATGGATAGATGTAGATGGATGGATGGTTGGATTGATGGATAGATTATAGATTAGATAGATGGGTGGATGATTGATTAGATAGACAGACAGACTGACAGATGATGGATGCTAGAGACAGGTAGACAGACAGACAGATAGGTAGATGGATGATCCACTATAGCAATTGCACCTGGAGTATAGCAGGGATTCAATAAAGATTAATTGCTATTATGTCGGGAGCAACGGCCTCATTCCTTAGGAAAATCCCTCTTCCCCTCCTCCACTCCGAGTGAGTCCCATGCTTGAGAGACCTTGCCTCCCAGGCCATGTTTGCTCTGGCCAGAGTTGGCACTTGTCCCCAGGCTGGCCAGTCCTAGCGTTCCTGCTCCAGTTGGTAGAAGTGATAGGAGTGTTTCCTTCATTCAAGCTGCTCTAATTAGAATTCTTCCCTGGGGATGCGGACTCAGTGGGGACTCAGTAAACAGATGAAGCCCGGAGGTGAAAGGCCCAGGGTGCTGGGTGGTCATGCTTGTAGCCAGGAGGAGGTTGGGCTGAGAGGATGAGGCTGGCCCCCGGAGGGAATGTGACAGGGAGTCTAGCCACGTGCAGCCCTCGATTCCATTCTCCCTGAGACCCCGCTGCAGCTTGCTGCTTCCCACGGACAGATTCCTCTCTTTGCCTGACCTTGCTGGGTTCCTTCTACTTGTCTCTTATTTTGGGTTGCTCCTAAAAGCACACCCTGAGACAAAGATTCAGGAGCAAGTGCTTTATTTTGGAGGGGATCCTACGGAACAAGGGTAGGGGAGTGGGGACGTGAGACAGGGAAGGGAAGGCAGCGGGCAAAGATCTCTCTGGGCAAGCTGCACTGGAGTGCCAACCTGCGGCCAGTTTTAATGCATCACTCAGTGAACCCACCTATTAGGAGAGAGTGGGGTGATTATACAACAGCTCAAAACCCCTCCCTGGTGAAGGGCTTTTCCTGGGGTACATGAATTTACTGATACCTCAGGCCAGTCACACTGCAGGCAGAGAAGGTCCAAGGGGTCAAAGAAAATCCTCAGGCAAAAATGCAAATGGCTGGAATTCAGGCCAGAGTGCTCTGAAGAAGTAAGGGTAGGGGATGTGGGCAGGACACCTGCAGCATCTGCATCGACTGACAGGGTAAAAAGCTCTGATCGGGTGCAGTACAGTCACCCTGACAGCGTGGCCTGATCCTCTTCTGTTCTCTGAATTTTTTTATTTCTTTTTCTGGAGATGCTGGGGATTGAACCTGGGATGTTGTACATGTTAGGCGTGTGCTCTACCACTGAACTGTACCCACCCCTACAGAATACACAGTTTAGTGTGACTTTATACTCAGAGAAAGGCACTTGTATTATGATGTAATTGAGGTATTGTATTCCATGAAAGCACCATAATTGTATATTTATGTACTTGAATTTTAAAAGCTGGTGATATTTGGCTGGAATACAAATACAAAAAGTGGAATGTCAACTATAGGCCAGCTATTTTTTTTAAACATCAGTAGAGAAAAAGCAAATAGCAGTTAATGAACAATGAGAAATTTCAAGGCTGTTCTATGTGAATTTGTCTTTGTGATTCAAAGTAGGCAGTGCTTAATAATCCTTTGATGGCTATAGCATCATAAGTGGGTGAGCTTTATCCATTCCTTTTTTTAAAATTGAAGTATAGTTGATTTATATTGATATATTATTTTCAGGTGTACAACATAGTGATTCAGTATTTTTATAGATTACACTCCATTGAAACTTACTATAAGGTATTTGCTATATTCCCTGTGTGGTGTATTGCATATTTATATATTTATTTATTTTATACCAGCAGTTTGTACCTATTAATCACCTAGCTGTATCTTTCCCCTTCTCTGACCCCTCTCACCACTGGTGAAAACTAGTTTGTTCTGTACCTGTGAATCTGTCTCTGCTTTGTTATATTCATTTTTAAAATTTTTTCTAGATTTCACATATAGGTGAAGACATACAGTATCTATTTTTCTCTGTCTCACTTGTTTGATTAAGCATAATACCCTCCAGGTGAATCACGTTGTTACAAATGGCAGATTTTCATTTTTATGGCCGAGTAATATTCCATTATATATATATATGTATATGTGTATATATATACACACACACACACATAGATACTTACACCATATGTTTATCCATTCATCTGTTGGTGGACACTTATGTTCCTTTTATATCTTGTCTTTGGAAATAAGGCTGCTGTGAACACCGGGGTGCATGTAGTTCTTCAAATTCAAATTTTCATTTTCTTCTGGTATAAACCCAAGTGGGCTTGTGCTGGATCATATTGTAGTTGTATTTTTAACTTTTTGAGGAACCTCCATCATACTTTCCATAGTGGTCTTAACAACTTATGTTCCCACCATGTACTAGGGCTCCCTTTTCTCCACATCTTTGCCAACATGTATTATTTTTTGTCTTGTTGACAATAGCCGTTCTAACAGGTTTGAGGGGATTTCTCATTGTGGACTTGGTGTGCATATCCCTAATGATTAGAGATGTTGAGCATCCTTTTTCATATGCCTGTTGGCCATCTGTGTGCCTTTTTTTGAAAAATGCCTGTTCTGATCTTCTGCCCATTTTTTGATTGGGTTGTTTGTTTTGTTGATACTGCTATATGAGCTCTTTATGTATTTTGATATCAAGCCCTTATCAGACATGTCATTTACAAACATATTCTCTCATTCCGTAGGTTGTCTTTTCAATTTGTTGAGTATTTCCTTCACTGTGTGAAAGCTTTTAGGTTTAATTAGGTGTGATTTGTTTATTTTTTTCTTACAGTTTCTCTTGCCTGAGGTGACAAATTTAAAAAATATTGCTAAGACTTATGTCAAAGAGGATACTGCCTATGTTTTCTTCTAGGAATATTATGGTTTCTGGTCTTACACTGAGGTCTTTAATCTATTTTTTGTTTATTTTTGTATATAGTGTAAGAAAATGTTCTGATTTTATTCTTTCACACCTAACCAGTTTTCCCAGCACCACTTATTGAAGAGACTTTCCCCCATTGTGTATTCTTGCCTCCTTTGTCATAGATTAATTGCCCATACATACATTGATTTATTTCTGGGCTCTCTGCTCTGTTCCATTGATCTGTGTGTCTGCTTTTGTGCCAGTACCATACTGTTTTGATTACTGTAGCTTTGTAGTATAGTGTGAAGTTAGCACGTGTCATACCTCCAGCTTTGTTCTTTTTTCACAAGATTGTTTTGGCTTTTTGGGGTCTTTTGTGGTTCCATGCTAATTTTAGGATTATTTGTTATAGTTCTATGAAAAATGTCATTGGTATTTTGATGGGTATTACCCTTAATCTGTAGATTGCTTTGGATAGAATGAACATTTAAAAAATGTTAATTCTTCCAATCCATGAACATGTGATATCTTTCCATTTATTTGGTTCAGATTCCTTCATCAGTTTCTTTTAGTTTTCAGAGTGTGAATCTTTCATCTCCTTGGTTAAGTTTATTCCTGGTATTTTAATCTTTTTGATGCAATTGTAAATGGCATTATTTGTTTATTTTCTCTTTATACTTGTTCCTTATTAGTTAGTGTTATTAATAGTTCTGTATATAGAAAAGCAACAGATTTCTGTCTATTAATCTTTTATCCTGCAATTTCAGTGAATTCATTTATTAGCTCTAATTGTTTTCTGCTGGAGACTTCATGGTTTGCTAGGTATAATACTATGTTATCTGAAAATAGTGACAGTTTTCCTTCTTCCCTTCCAAATGGGATGCCTTTTATTTCTTTTTCTTTTCTATTTGCTGTAGCTAGGACATCCAATATTATGCTAAATAGAAATGGTGAGAGTGGGCATATTTGTCTTGTTTCAGTTTTTCACCATTATGCTTGATGTTAGCTGTGGGTTCTTCCTAAATGGCTTTTATTATGTTGTGGTATGTTCTCTCTATCTCAATTTTGTTCAGAGTTTTTATCATAAATAGGTGTTAAATTTTTTTCAGATGCTTTTTCTGCATCTGGTGAGATGATTATGTGATTTTTACTCCTCCAGTTTGTTAATATGGTGTGTAACACTGATTGATTTGTAGATGTTGAACCATCCTTGCATCCCTGCTCTAAATCATGTCAGATCATGGTGAATGTCCTTCTTTATGTTGTGTTGAATTCTATTTGCTAATATTTTGTTGAGGATCATTGTATCTTTATTAATCAGAGATATTGGTTGTAATTTTTTTTTTGTAGTGTCTGTATGGTTTTTGTATCAGGCTAATGGTGGCCTTGTAGAATGAATTTGGGAATGTTCCCTCCTCTTAAGATTTTTTGAATAGATTGAGAGGATAGGTATTAACTCTTCTTTATATGTTTGTAGAATAACCCTGTGAAGCTTTTGGTCCTGGACTTTTATTTGGTGGGAGACTTTTTAAATTAGAAATTTAATTTCACTACTAGTGATTGATCTTGTTCAGATTGTCTGTTTTTCCCTGATTCAATCTTGGAAGGCTGTAAGTTCCTAGAAATTTTTCCATTTATTCTAGTTGTCCAGTTTGTTGGCATATAACTGATCATAATATTCTTTTATAATTTCTTTTTAATCTTTGTGGTATTGGCTGCCATTTCTCCTCTTTCATTTCTTATTTTCTTTATTTGGGTCCTTGCTCTTTTGTTCTTAATGAGCATGGCTAAAGGCTTATGAATTTTGTTTGTCTCTTAAAACAATTAGCCCTTTGTTTCTTATTTGGATTTTTTTTTGTCTCAATTTTGTTTCCATTTTGATCTTTTTAAGTCCTTTCTTTTGCTGACTTTGGACTTAGTTTGTTCTTCTTTTGCTAAGATTAGGCTGTTAATATTGAAATTTTTCTTATTTCTTGATGTAGGCCTGTATTGTTATAGACTTCCCTCTGAGAACTGCTTTTGTTGCTTCCCAGAGATGTTGGAATGTTGTGTTTTTATTTTCATTTGTTTCATTTGTTTTCTTATTTTCTCTTTGAATTCTTCATTGACCCATTGTATTTTGGTTTCTGGTTTTATTCAGAAGCACGTTGTTTAGTCACCACATGCTTGTTTTTCCTACTTTCCTCCTGTAATTGATTTGTAGTTTCATATCACTGTGGTTAGAAAAATGCTTGACATGATTTCCAAACACTTAAATTTGTTGAGGCTTGTTTTGCAGGCTAGCATGTTATCTATCCTGGAGCACATTCTGTGTGCACTTGAAAAGAATGTGTATTCTGCCTTTTTTGGGTGCAGTGTCCTGTGGATATATATTAAGTCCAGCTGATCTAATGTGTCATGTAAGGCCAGTGTTTCCTTACTGACTTTCTGTCTGGATGATCTGTCCCTTGATGTAAGTGAGGTGTTAAAGTCCCCCGCTATTAATGTATTAGTGTTGTTTTCTCCCTTAATGTCCGTTAGGACTTGCTTAATACATTTAGGTGCTCCTGTACTAGGTGCATACATGTTATGCATGTTCTGTTCTCTTCTTGTGTTGATCCTTTCTCATTATGTAATGCCTTTCTTTGTCCTTTATTACAGACTTTAAAAAAATTTTTAAAGTCTCCTTTGTCTGATATGAGTATTGCTGCACAGCTTTCTTTTTGTTTCCATTTGCATGGAATATCTTCTTTCATCCTCTCTCTTTCACTCTGCATGTGTCTTTAGCTCTGAAGTGAGTTTCTTGTAGGCATCATATAAAGGTCTTGTTTTTTATCCAATCAGCCATCCTATGTACTTGGATTGGATCATTTAGTCCAAGTGATTATTGATAATTATGTACTTATTCCCATTTTGTTAATCGTCTTCTGATGTTTCTGTAGTTCTTCTCTTTTTTCATCTTCTCTTAGTCTCTTACATTGTATTTTGATAACTTTCATTAGTTTAAAGTTTCTGTTCTTTCCTCTCTGTTTGTGTTACTATTGTAGGTTTTGATTTGTGGTTACCATGGAGTTCATTTTTATTGATCTGTAAACTACATCTACTTATTTTAAACTGATAGTCGCTTAAAATCAAACACAGTCTAAAAGCTCTACATTTTGTAGTCCGCCTCCTAAAATTTGTGTTTTTCATGTCATATTTAAAATCATCGTGTCTATCACTTAATTATTTATTGTAGTTATATTTTGATTTTACACTTTTTGTCTTTTAATATTTTAACGTATGTATTAGGTTGTTTAATAGTTGATCCACAGCCTTTACTAGTGGGAATTTTCCCTTCTTATACTTTATTCATTCTTACTGTAGCCTTTTCTTTTTCACTTAAAGAATATCCATTAATATTTCTCATAAGGTCTGTTTAGTAGTCATGAACTCTTTTAGCTTTGGTCTGACAACCTCTATCTCTCCTTCAGTTGTGCATAACAGCCTTGCTGGGTAGAGTATTCAACTTTGCAGGGCTTTTCCCCACTTTCAGCATTTTAAACATATCATGCCGCCCTCTTCTGGCCTGCGATGTGTCTGCAGAAAAATCAGCTGACACTCTTCTGGGGATTCCCTGTAACTGACTCTTCATTTTCCTCTTGCTGCCTTTAGAAGTCTCTATCTTTAACTTCTGCCGTTTCACTTATGGTATGTCTGGGGGTGAATCTCTTTGTATTCGCTTGTTTGGAACCCTCTGTGCTTCCTGGATGTCTGTTTCCTTCTTCAGCATCAGGGAGTTTTCAGTCATCATTTCATCAAATACGTTTTCGACCCCTTTCTCTCCTCTTCATCTTGGATCCCTGTAATTTGAATTTTAGTATGCACGATGTTCTAGAAGTCCCTTAAACTATTCTCCTTTTTAAAAATTTGTTGGTTGTTTTGTTTTGTTTTTGCTATTCTGATAGGGTGGTTTCCATTACTGTACCTCCCACATCACTGACACGTTCTCCCGTGTCACCTAATCTGCGGTTAATTCCCTCCACGGTATTTTTCATTTCAGTTATTTTATTCTTTAGCTCTGTTGGGTCCCTTTTTCCATTTCCCAGTTCCTTCTTAAAGTTCTCACTGTGTTCATTTATTCTTTCCCAAGTTCAGTTAGCATTCTCTTACCATTGCTTTCAACTCTTTATCAGGTAAATGATTTATCTGGGTCATTAGGATTTTTTTCAGGGTGTATCCTTGTTATTTCTTTTGAAACATATTCTCCTCTTCTCATTTTGTTTACCTTTCTCTGTCTCTCTGAATTTAGGAGAAACAGTTAGCTGCTCTGGTCTTGCAGGCGCGCATTGTGTGGAAACATCCCTGTGCAACTGCGTGTGCTCAGGGGCTTTGGTGGGAGCTGGATCTGACAGCAGCACCGGCCGCATCTTCTCCCACGTGTGCTGGCAGCCGCTATCCTGGTGGGAGGTAGGGGTGGAGCTGGAGGGGCCAGAGCCAGGCCCAGGGCCAAGCTGGGGCTTCTCTGCTAAGTGGCTGTCACTGCCCTGTCAAAGGAGGGATCAGGGCCAAAGAGGCTGGAGCAGGAGCCCTGAGGGAGGTGGGTTCCTTCCAGGGCTGCTGGCAGTCTCCACCTCGGGGGGGGTGTGGGCTCAGGGTCTGAGGCCCGGGGGCTGCACTTCTGTGCTGGTGTCACTGTGTCCCCGGTGTGCTCGCGCAGCTAGAGGCTGGCCGTGATGGGAGGGGCAGCGCCGCCCCGCCGAGCTGACTTTGCTCCCTCCCACTGGTGAGCAGTGACATGCGCTGGCGGTGATGCCTGCGTCCTGGTCCAAGGCAGGCCTGGGGTCCAAGCCAGCTCCGCCCCTCCAGGCGTGCACGCTGTCTTGGGCAGTGGCCACCTCTGTCTCAGTGGGGAGCAGCCCGGAGCCGGAGGGGCTGGGGCAGGAGCCCGTTGGGGGCCGGGGGGGATGCAGCAGTCCTGGGGGGCTGGCCGGAGCCCCCGGCAGTTCTCAGCCTGCTGCCTCCACACTGCGGCTGGGAGAGAGCCGGTCAGGGCCCTTCAGGAGCAGAGTCTCAATTTCTTACAACCCCCTGGTGAGCCTCACTGGTTTTCACACCGGCTGAGGGGTCTCTCTTCCCTGTGTCAGCCCCTAGGTCTGGCGTGCCCAGTACGGAGCCTGGACCCCTCGCTCCCCAAGGAGACGCTGAGCCTGTGATGTACCTTCCTCTTCTGTGTGCGGGTCCCGACCAGGTCCCTTCCCCCTTCCTTCCAGACTCCGTGTGGACCTTTCTTCACAGCCCCAGCTGCAGGGGAGCTGTTCTACAGGTTCCTAGGCTGATGTCAGTGAGAGTCCCTCTGTGTAGTTGTAGTTTGGATGTGTTCGTGAGGGGAGGGGAGCCAGTGTCCTCTGAATCCTTCGTCTCGATCCCACCTCCCATTATCCATTTGTTTAATTACCCAGGCTCCTCAGTGTGTTTATATTTAATGAGTCCCCATTATTGGCTGCTTAATAGAGTCCAGAAAGTATTAGAATTAGAGAAACCTGAAATAGACCATGTAATGTGTGCCCTTTCTTGAAGCCAAGAACTGGTAAGTGCTTATCTCTTTTATTTTTCACCATCTTCATGACAGGTTAAGGGGAAAACAGCCTTTGAGGATGGTGGTTTATAATTTCTTTTCTTTTTGTGACTGAAAATTTCTATTCCCAGAAAGACAAAAGACAAAGTGTTCTTATGCCACGTTGAATTTCTTTTCTTATGACTTGAAATTCTTTTCGGGTTTTAGTGGCCGTGCGACACACCTCGTCAGTACTTACCATTTAATAATTTAATAATTCTTCATATAGTGAAAGATTCTTTTCAGTCTTTTCTTCTAAATTTGTTTCCGATTTATTCATACTTATAACCCTTTTAATTAGACATACAAATGTTCCATGAAAGAATCTGTTCATTCAAAACTTCCATGTCTAGGAAGGTTGTATGAGTTAATCTGATAAGGAGGAATCTCAATTCCTCTTTTATAGTGCAGTCTCAGTGTAGCATTTTTGACTCAAATATATATTTTTTCTTCAAGACTGATGAAGCATGTAAAATTCTCGACTCCCTTCCAAGGATTTTCCTGTCTTCCTTCTTTTCTCTTCCTCCTTCCTGTGACTCCCCTGCCCTCAAACCCTGGGGTTCCCTACATCACTTGGGCTTCAGGCAATGTAGAAAGAATTTGGTTGAAAGTAAATTGGCTGTGGTGATAATATGATCAAAATAAAGGAATTACTATAAATCAAACTTTTTCTTCACTGATTTTTAAAAAATTTACTGGTAATTTTCATGAATTTTTACATTGGTTTTTGTTTGTACAAGCATTTTAACATATTTAAAATTTTTTCATTTTGTTCCCCTGTTTATTTGATATTTTATTTAATTCATTCTCAGCTATTGTAGCTATTTTACAGTAAAATGGGGCTGGTTAGGTTGTTTAGGTAAATAATAGTAAGTGGTGGTACAGTAATTGTTGACCTAGAAGCATATCTCTAGTATGGTAAATAAAAAGTTAATTTCTATATATATATATATGTACACACACACACATACACACACATATATGTAATGAACCTATTCAAAATAGAATATCTGAAAAAATTGTCAAATCTGGCAGGCTTCGTGGACTAAAAATTAACTAGGGATTCAAGGATGGTGAATAGAGATAAACAAAAAAACCACAACAAAACCCCTTATCTTGGAAGATTTCAAAACTTGTGTGTTGTTTGCTTTTTTTTTTTTTATTGAAGTATAGTCTATTTACAATGTGTTAGTTTCTGGTGTACAATGTAGTGATTCCATTATACATATATGTGTATATGTATATATTCCTTTTCATATTGTTTTTAAAAAACTTACTGATTAAAGTTTTCTTCTATTGTTTCTTTATTACAAAAGCAGTGTGTTCTGTTGACCTGAAATAGACTGCCAGATATTAAAGTTTTCTTCTATTGTTTCTTTATTACAAAAGCAGTGTGTTCTGTTACCTGAAATAGACTGCCAGATATTTCTGCATCAAAGATGAGTTTATTCTGGATCAGCAGAGAATTGCACTTTTGGGTCCACAAGCATGGTGGGTCACGTGCTAGTCCCAGCATACCAAGGGAAGGAGAAGGCTTTTACAGAGCGGAAATGGAGGTGGGAGGGCTGTGGTATACAGAGCCCAGGACTTTTCATGGGCTGAGTCCTTGCCTGGAAGGAGGAGAAGTCTTTCTTCATCCTGTTGGGCTCTGCTGTCCTCACAGGGTGTGAGAGCTCACCCTTGTGATCGCTCAGCTCTATTTAATTATGGTTTCTGTATATTAATTTTTACATTTTTCCCTTTTGATCAATGTACCATTGTGGTCCTGAAAGTACCACTAATTGAGTCAGGCTTTCTAGTTTCACTTTTTTTTTTGACCCTTAATGTCAGGAAGGAATTTTCCTAGGTGTGATTTCTCATGTCAGAGGGAAAGTACACAGATCAGAAACTCATTAAGGTCACGTTCGAGTAACAAGGAGGGGCAGGAAGGAGAACTTGCAGCCACCTTTTAGTCTAAAGCCCGTATGCCATCAAGACCACGGACACTGGAGATAATCTGATACATGGTGATTTTCAGTATGCTCTGTGTATGCTCTTGTTATATGAGTAAAATTACTGTATTTCCTTAGCTATGGTATCACTTAGTGATGTATATTTTCAAGTTTTGTACTGTCGACTAAGAAAAGATGCACAACCTGAAAGTTGACAATTATGTTTTATTCGGCAGACAAAAACTGAGGACTTTAGCCCAAGAGACAACCTCTAAGACAGCTCTGAGTAACTGCTCCAAAGAGTTAAGGGGGAGCCAGGGTCTGTGGGGGTTTTTGTGGCAAAGACCAGGTAGTGGGGACATCAAAAGATGACTGTTAATTAAAGCAAACCAGACACCTCAAATTAAGGAATTCAGCACTTTTCTAGGTATGGGAGGATGAAAGAATCTGGGCTCATTGAAGTCATTCCTTTGACATGCACCGTAGCTGTCTATGGCCAGTGTCCTATTCTTTCCCATCCTGCCTCCCCTCGGGGAGCACTATTGGGGATGGTGCAGTGGCTGAGGGCTTGGCAGTGGCAACCTGTTTGCCTCCATCCCTCAGGGCTCCCGTGGGGTGGGAGGGCAAGGATAGTGGCTGATGACTTGATGACCACAGCATCCTTTGTTTGCTGATGTGGCTGCAACATCTTTCATTCATAATGAACACGTTTTGGTGGAATCCAGTGTTTATCATGACTCCCTCTGCTGCCCCTCGGTGGGGTACAGCAGGGCAAGCCCGGTGAAGGACACAGGTCGTTGAAGGGGTGTCAAGAGATTAGTGAATTGGGGGATCAGTGTCTGCGGAGCCTTGTGTAGAGGAGGTGTTTGAGTAAGGTTTGGGTTAATAGAAAGAGTTTGACCTCCAACTTCTACACCAGTGACTCTGCTGCCTGCTTCCCTGAGAAATTAGGAGCCATCGTGGCGGCACTTCCACAAGCTTTGCTTCCATGTCTTCCCAGCTCCCTGTGCTCCAGGAGAAGCGGGTGCAAGAGGATGGTCATGCCCCAAGTCTTGGGCAAGTCCCTGGGACAGGCTGCCGAGTCAGGGTCCTTGGCTTCTTCCAGGAAAGAATTCAAGAGCGAGCCACAGGAGTGCGAAAGTAGCTTTATTCAGGGAGAGGCACACTCCGTACACAGAGTGTGGGCCATCTCAGAAGGCCAGAGAGGCCGCCTCCAGGTATGGGGTGGTCAGTTTTCATGGGCTGGGTAATTTCATGGGCTGACACGTGGGAGGATTAGTCCAACTATTTGGGGGAAAGGGTGGGTGGATTCCCATGGATTGGGCCACCGCCCATCTTTTGGCCTTCGGGCACCCTCGGAACTGTCATGGCACCTGTGGGAGTGTCATTTAGCATGTTAATGTACTACAGTGAGCATCTAATGAGACTCAAGGTCACTCAGAGTCAAATCTTCCACCATCTTGGGCCTGGTTGGTTCTGGCCAGTGTTCGTCGTGACCTCAATGGCTGTGTCGTTCCTTTAGTGGTTGTGCCGTGCCCCCTTCCCCCATCCCACCTGCACCCATGACCCTGCATGACGTGTGCTCCTGCAGTCCTCATGGAGGCCAGTCCCCTGCTGTGTCTCCATGTCCTGCAGGCCAGCCCTCTTCATGCTGCATCACTAGTTTCTCCACCCCCACTGACTCACGCCTGTGCATCAGCCAGTATACTGCCATTTGTCCCTATCTTAAAAAACAAGCACACTCAACATTCTTCTCTTTCTTTTCCAGCTACTAACCCACTTTTCTCTGTTCTTTCATAGCAAAACTGTCTGGAAGAGAGGACTTGGCACATAGTAGGTGCTCAGGAAACAGTTGCTCAGTGACGGAACATGTGAAGGCACTTAAGAGAGGAAGGCTTCTGTGATAATCCGGGGGTGGGCTGATACGAGCCTTGCATTAATGAGAATAAAAGAGAAAGGGGCTGTGGAGGGGAAGGGAGTATATGGAAATCTCCATAATTTCCTCAGTGTTGCTGTGAACTTAAAGGCCTCTAAAAAACCAATAAGTCTTCAAAATGTGAGAGGTAGTCTATAAACTTCAAAGGAAAACTTAAATTCTAGGTGACTTCGTTCACATACAGCTGACCCTTGAACAACACGGGTTTGAGCTGTGTGAGTCCACTTACAGTCAGGTTTTATTCACTCCATGCATACCCCAGTACTGCCCACCTGGTTGGCTGAGCCCAAGTGTGCGGACCTGCGGGTACTGAGGACTGACTATAAATTAAATACAGATTTTGGACTGTGCAGAGGGCTGTACTCCTAAGCCCTGTGTTGTTCAAGGGACACCAGTATGAGTAACATAAGAGAGGAAGTAGCCTGTAATTGTAATTGATGGGACAATGGATGGATATACTTAATAGAAGTGATTCGTTGTCTTGCTTCAGATATTTTAATTTTCAATCTATCACGTATCTTTTCTTCAAAGAATAAGAGACTCTGTCATCTGAGTATTACATCTCCTTGTTGACGGGGTAATTGTCTAAGATTTCCTCCTGAGGGTTGATGAGTAATACTAGGCTTGAGTAGAACTTGTTCATGTTCACTTTGAGTTCTAATTACAATGGCAAGTTGTCTGAGGGCTAGAAAGAGGCGACCCCGAGTATAAGCTTGTGTAGAGGAGAACCCCAGTGCTATGGTGGCCCCAGCAGCAGCTCACAAAACAGCGTGAGCTCCCCCCAGGCCCTAAGCATCACAGATGACCTGGACACGAGGCACACTTTTCAGGAATCCCCTCAGTAGGTAGGTTGTTTATCCAGCCCTCCCTTCTTATTCTTTCTTTTTAATTTGGTACCGTATTTTATTTGATTTGGGTTGATTCCTCAAACAGCTGTGGAGTGGGCATTTGTCATATTTTTGGCTGTCGTGAAGACCTTTGAACGCCTTTTCTGTATTTGGGGAGCTTCCTACTTTTTGAATGTCCTCTCATTAAAGAAGGCACCAGAAAGAAAAGTGCTCTTTTAGCTGCCCTTGCAGCTGTACCAGGTGGCTACCATGTGGCCTCAGCAAGACTTGGATCTGCAGGTGGTGAATGGGAGACAGCATGCACTGGGCAGAGTCCAGTTTGGAGGCAGGGCAAGGGCGGTGGTGGAAGACGGTGGTATTGGCGTCCTGGTGTCTGCTGTCCAGTGTCAGTGGTGAAGGCTGTGCCGGGGAGACGTTCTCACTGAAAAGCCCCCAAGGCTGGCTCTTGGGTCCTCCCAGAAACCCTGTGAGTCTCCTAACGGCATTTACTAAGTGCCTTTTCTGCATAAATGAGCTTCCATGCCTCTGTGGGATAAGGTGCAGTACTAATAGATTTTAATTTCAAAAAGAACAAAAGAAAAGAAGATGCATCAGGAATACACACATTCTCCGACTCCCTCCTCCCCAACCCCAGTGGGAGGGAGATGCAGAAATGCTGGTGGCTCTCTCTGTATTTATTGCTAATTTTAACAAGTAGCATTTTCTGAGCACGAGGCATTCTCTGATATAACACTTTCAGCAGTCGTATGAGAAGGACTGTCGTTGTCCCATCTACAGAAGGAAGTTAAATAGCTTGTCTTATCCTGAGTTCCACAGAAAATGGAGCATAAATGCTAGCCCTTTTGTGGGAGGTGGTGGTCCCAGGGCATTGAGAGTGAGATGAATTGAGAAACACGGAAGGGAAGGGAGGTCAAAATACAGTGTGGTGTGTTGCCAAGCTGGCCACAGCTTCAGTAGAAACCACCAGTTACTTGGTCAAGGGGCATGTCTCTGGGTGGATCTTAAGGCACCTGTGTGCATTAGAAGAGTCCATTGGGGGAAATAAGGGGGGAGAATTCATCTCTGTTTCTCATTGGTCAGAGTTTGTCCATAGGCCCTAACTTCTCCATACTTCCGGGTTGTGTTCCCCACCCCTCCTGGCAGTGTTGTGGGGCAGGGTCACCTATGGCAAGAGTCACCCTGTAGAGCAGGTGGCCTCCACCTGGGTGCAGAAGTTGCTGGAGCTTTCATCAGGGCTACCAAGAGGAAATCCAGAATTCACCCCGGGGAGCCAGACAGCTGTCCTTGTTAGGAAATGGGGCTCTCTACTGGATAAGCTGGGGAGCATCCAGGAGGCAGCTGGACCAGGACAGATCGGGAATGGACATGCAGGTACATCCCTCTCATCTCTGTCTCCATCACCATACGGTATTTTCCCCGCTTGTCTATGTCTGTGTCTCTGTTTCCTCTTCTCATTAAGACACTCGTCATCTTTATTAGGGCCCACCTCAATCAAGTATGAACTCGTCTTAACCCGATTACATCTGCAAAGACCCTATTTCCAAATGAGGTCACATTCATAGGTATCAGGATTAAGGACTTCAACATATATTATGGGGCCCAGTTCAACCCACAGCAGCATCTCCATAACATTCGGGTTGTTTTTGAGGCAATAAGGCTGTCATGCCCAATAAGCAACCCAAATATGTTGTGGGAGCCCCGGGGTAGGGAGGCTCATGGGCGTCTAGGCGGGACTGGCTGTAAAGCAGACAAGTACTGAGCTAGACCTTGAGGGGCCACAGCGCTTCAGGGGCAGACTCAGAGGGAGCAAGCCCTGCGGAGGTTTGGGAGGAGCAGGCAAGGAGGAGGGAGAAGAAAGAGAGCCAAGAGAAACTAGAGTCAAACAAGACACGAGAAAGTGTCCGCGGAGGAGCACAGTGCTTTTCCTAGGTCACAGCATCCTGTATGCAGAAGGGCCAAGCATTGAGAATTGTCGCTTCCATGGGATGATTTCATGACTCAATGGAAAGGACCAAAGGACACCCCTTAGATCTGCAGATAGGCAGTGATTACCAGGAGTGGTTTTGGGGGAATGGTAAGGGCTTTGGGGTAGGGGGAGGTGACAAGCTGTCACAGGTAGAACCAGCAACAGCTCGTGGAGAAGTGTGCTGTGAACTGTGAGAATGAGGGTGGTGGTGAGAGGCCAGCAGAGCTGAGGATGCTGGTGTCCAGAGCAGAAGAAGCCACTGATGGGGAGAGGTAAAGAGGGGAGAGAGGGCATGTATCCGTGGAGCAAGCGAGAAATCAGGACCCGTGCTTCAACAAAGTGCCTTCGTTCTGATGTCGTCTGAACAGTGAGGGGGCTTTTACATATTATTTAATATGAAGAGAGTTTTAGAATATTTTTGAAAACTATTGAATTAGATATTCCAGCTCTTTTAAAAAATCTGTTATTAGCTGTAGCTCTACACAGAGTAATTTATAGGAAAAGATTGAATAAACACATTCAGAGAATCCAGATTTATTTAAAGTCATGTTTTCAAAAGGACATCGAGAGGAATAACAATTATAGCTGTAATTTATTTGCATTTCAGTTCCTAACTATCCCTTAAAATTTGGATACATCTAAATTTCGCCTTTAAATATTGACTTGCATTAGAAAAAGTTTCTCAGCACTGGCCTAGTAAAAACACTTGTTTAGGGTTTTTACACCAAAATGAGATTTTTAATACTGGTTTGTTTTTTCAAGCTCTCTGCGCAAGTAAATTTACTGATCATGATAGATTTTTGAAAAAATACATGTGCTGTTTATCATTATGAAATTAATTCATGACGGTTGGAAGAATTTGAAAAATATATAAATGTATCATGAATTTAGAATCATATTATTCTGCCACCTATCCCTAACCATTATTTTGGTTTTTTTTAATTCTTTTTTATTGTGAAATATTTCATTAGTTAATAAACATCCATTTATACACACTGGTTTCAATATATTCTAGCTATATTATAATCTGCTGAGGAAAAATGTTTTGAAGAAGTTATGCTATGTATTCATTCAATTGAAGACCCCTCCCCATTCTATTTCCTCTTCCTCCCCAGAGGTGATCACTACATTGAAGTTGACATATACCCTTTCTGTCTGGGTTTTCATGCTTCTGTAATGTGCGTAACCATTCATTAACAGCACGCAGAAGTGTCATCAGCAGTTGAACGGTCTGCCTCAGCCAGACCCTCACAAGGTGGTCTCAGCCCAGGCTCTGGTGGGTGGCCCAGCCAAGGCCTCCACACACAGATCGGAGGCGCCTGGTCTGGGAGCGCAGCCGTGACTGTATACGTGGCTGACTGGGGTTGACAGGGAAACCGAGTTCGTTACTGCAACTCCCTCCGGGACCTGTGGGACACTGGCAGAGTGCCACGTCTGGCGTGGGGAGGGCAGTTTCCTCCCGGGAGGTCTGCCAGGCAAAGCCCGTGGTTGGACCCGAAAGATCACACACAGGGTTTGGCCTAGAGCTGTATCCCTTAATATGGCAACTCTGTGTTCAACTTTTTAAGAACTGCCTAACTGTTTTCCAATAGGCTGCACTATTTTACTTTCCCATCAGCAGTGTATGAGGATTCCAATCTCTCATCTTTTTTTTAAACAACTTTATGATTCCTGTACAGTAAACTACACATATTTCAGATGTATAACTTGATGAATTTTGACAGATGCCTACACCTATGAAACCATCGCCACAATCAGGATAGCTAGCATTTCCATCACTCCCTGAGAGGTGTTTATGAAGTTCATTGTTATTTGTGGCTTAAAGTAAAATTCCTTAGTTGTGCTGCTCAGCTCACCAAGCCTGAGAGTATTCACAGACACTTTTTAATGTTATTTGAATTAGTGAGCCAGAGTTTTTTTTTTTTTTTTTTGCGTCTCCAACTATAGCTTGAAACTGGAACTTTTTTCCCGTGCTGACTTCTCCCTTTATCACTGTTCATGACCATCGTCATTTTCCCGCAGCCCCGAGGTGCTGAAGAGTGAGCCGTACTGGGAGAAGGTGGATGTCTGGGCAGCAGGCTGCATCCTTTATCAGATGGTGACTCTGAGCCCTCCCTTCTACAGCACCAACATGCTCTCCCTGGCTACAAAGGTAAGTAACCTTGGGAGGCAGGCAGGATCTCATGTTGCCAAATCTACCATTCCTTTTCTTCTCAGATAGAACCTTTGTGATTTGAATGCAACTGTCGATGAAAAGAGGCATTGTTTTATTAGCCGCTTGACCCAGTTTATTTTTTGTTTCATCCAAATCTGCATCTTGTGCTGTGGCCCACATTCCCCTATAATTGTCTTCAATTTATCCTAGAAAATTATCAAAATAAATATACCACTTTGCTTTTATTCTTAATTGTGTTTTGGACTACCCTCAACCCAGCATATTATATTATACTACACATCATTATGAACGTGAGGTTAACTTTAAGTCAGCTTGAAAAATACAATTTTTTGCTCAGAAACTTTCAATTTATATGAATTTTTCTGTTTTGTTTCTGATGAAAATGTGTGCACGAGGTTATGATGCTTGTTGAGTAACTCTAGTTTTGTGGCCAAGTACCACCCCCTAGAGGCACCGTAGGTTCTTTACGTCTGTAACTCTCCCCTGTTTGGCAGATCGTGGAGGCGGTGTATGAACCAGTGCTGGAAGGCGTCTACTCTGAAAAGGTGACCACCACCATCAGCAGGTAATTTTGTCTCACAACCGCGAACCTGTCGGGATTATCAAGAAATACCTCACAAAGTCACTATGTAAATATTTACAAAGGGGAAGGGATCCCAAAGAACCCAAGCCTAGAAAAACGTTTGTGCATCACCAGTCATGGGGACCATTTGTAAGTCACCCAAGTGTCCAAGAAGACGTAGGACATTGACTTGACATACTGCGACCATTAGATTGATGATTCAGAAGGCTTTGTATCAGCCTGTGAAACAAGTGCGATCTGAAGCTTAGGAAAACAAAATGTGCAACTGTTTATAACTATCAGATAAGACATAAAAATAGGTGTAGATGTGAAAAAAGGCTGGACAAGAACACAGTAAACTAAAAAAGGCCACGTCAAATGATAAAATTACAAGCATTTTTTTATTCATATTTTTAAGTTGGTAATATTCTATTTTTAAGTTGATAATGTTATATAATAATTTCTCAAAGAAAGTCAGAAAGAAGTGCTCCAGCTAGCCAGGTAGGAGGAGTGTAATGAAAGTCCTTATCCCTTTGGAGTCCCCACAGGGCTTGTCGCAGCTGACCTCACCCGTGCTCTCTGCCCCCTCCACCCCAGCCACAGGGAGCCCCTGTGCGTCCCAGCAAGCACACTCCCTCTGGCCCGTCTCTCCTCCCCTTCCCCCCACCCCATTCTCTTCCCTCTGATACACGCGTGGCAGAGGCCCTCCCTTCCTCTGGGTCGCTGCTGAGATTGGAGCTCTGTGTTACCGGGGCGCCCTGATGCCCCCCAGCCTCCCAGCACTTGCCCGCTTTGCAGAGTTCATGGACCCCACCACCCCTAACATAATACGTGTGCCTGCTGCCTTGTTTCTTTGTTGTCTCTCTTCCCCACCAAAAGGAAAACTCCACAAAAGTAGGGGCTTTTTAAGCTTACTTTACAGCTGTTCAGTGCCCAGAGCGATGCCCAGTGCAAAGCAGACGCTTAACAATTGTCTGGTTGTATGCATAAGTGACCTTTACCTGTCTGACTGTTACTTCTGGACCATCTTCTGTTCTAAAGTTGGCCCCAGAGTATTACTCCGCCCCATCAAGCCGAGTCAGATCCTTATTATTGTAATAGAAATCTGAGGGTCGCCTCAGATAGAATCTTCATCGTTCCCCTGGCCAGTTCCCTTCAGACTCAGTTCTGTGTCTTTCCTCGCTCAGCGCCGTCTCTGACGGAATGGAATAGACACGCTGCCATGACTGCGCCCCTTCCCTCTGGCTTCCCCTCCCAGCCCATTGTTCAGGCATAATGGATACTCCTCATGTGTTTGTAGGATTGTATCTTGAATCCTTCCTCACTCAGCACGACGCTGTCCTACGTCCTAAGCACCTCAGGCCCAGCAGTGGCTGAGTTTCACTAACTGTGGACTCTGAGCAAACAGTCTGACTATTTTCTCTGCACCTGTTTCCTCATCTGATAAAGTGGGGATCACAGCAGTACCAGCCTCATCAGGCTGGTGTGGTGATTATACGAAGTAACACGTGCAAATCACTTAGCACAGAGCGTGGCTGCGGATAATCTGGAGCCATGCTGGCAGTTCTCATTGTTAATGTCCCGGCCAGTGAGCTCACATCCCTTTCTAAATCATCTGAATTCCATGTTTACCAGATCTGTCCTCTTGCTGATGAATCCAGACAAACGTATTTAAAATGCTCGTCTGCTGTTCTCTGCTATTTGCTTTCTGGGAAATGCCTTAAAAATTCAGGAAGTCTCCAGAGATGTCAAGACACGAGAACCAAACTGACTCATTGAAGCTCTCCTTTTCTTAGGTATTTGATTGCCACAAAGTCTGGGGGACGTAGTGTGGAGAAAAAGTACAGAGACTTTGTTCTGACCTTGTGGCACTGGGCAGACAGGGCCTTCACTTGCTCCTGATCGTCCCCTTGGCTGTTGGTATCCACGCCTCTTAGTAGCAGAGTCAGCGTTAGATCCCAGCATTATCATGAAAAGCTTAAGAACCTTAGTAGGTTCTAGAATCAAGTAGATTCTAATCCCCTCATCCACTCACCTTAACCTTCCCGAGCCCCACTCTTCCCGTCTGTCATGTATGGGTAGCAGTAGTAACCACTCACGGGCTTGCTCTGAAGCTGGAATAAGATCGGGCTTCTGATGCTCTTAGCACGGTACCCAGCACATAGTAAGTCCTCCATAAAATTAGGTATTGGCATTATTAATAATATTATTTATGGAATGAAGCATATAAAAATTAAGATGTATTTGATGAAGGATGGTAAAGGGGGAAATGAGATTACAGAAGGACTTGGTCTAGTCTGGGGATCGGGGAAAGTTTCTCTGAAGAAAGGACATATAATCTGAGACCCAGACATTCAGTAACTTTCAGTGAGCAGAGCGGAGAAAGCACTTCACAGACCCGCATCTCTGAAGGCTTCCCTCAGCGGGACAGCTTGTTGGTCTGAAGAACTGGAAGAAACTGGAGATGCAGAACAGCAAGCAAAGAAGAAAACAGATAGTGAGTGGGTCTGGGAAGCTGCCAGGGGCCAGGGTTGACTAGCTGCTGTAGGCCACATCGAGGGCTTGAATTTTTATCTCCAGCACTGAGGAGTGGACTGAAGGGCTATTAATGGGTTGAGACATAGTGAAGATTTCTTCTTCAGCAAGGACCATTCCTCTAGGGAATAGAGCAGGGGGTGTGAGAAGGGAGGGAAAAGCAGGTCCACCTGTGCTGAGTGGTGACGGTGGCTTTGACTGGACTGGTGGTGGTGTTGATGGAGAGAAGTGGGGTTGTTTCGCTGTGTGTTGAAAGTTGAGTCAACAAATGTTGGAGTTCAGTTATACGAGGATGAAAAAATACTTAAGTTAACTGGGAAAATGGAATGACACTGAGAATATTAAAACAAGTGGATTTGTGATGTGGAACTTCAGCAAATGGAACCAAGCCCATGGAGTAGAAGTTCTGGGGAGGCCAGGGTTAGCTCACCGTTAGGAAGTGTGTGTCAGAATTAGAGTTTCCACAGTGGAGCAGGCTGCTGGGTGGGTGGTGAGTCCCCTGTCAACCAGGTTGTTTAAGAGGATGGACGATCACCAGTAGGGGACAATGCAGTAAATATTTTGAGTACACTTCTAATTCAAAATATTAGGGTGCCCATAATTAGTAGGAACTGAGCCTGAAATTTTATGACTGACTACAAATTCAGATTGCAGCATGCAGCCTGTAACAGATACAGTGTTCACTGAAAGTTGTTCAAGACTCAGTGCCTGGGTTCATATCCCAAATTTTATCTTTAGAAAATTTGACATACAACCAAAACCCATTGTGAGTTGCATGCAATTACATATTCCAATTGCTTTGGATTTGTAGTCTTTAAAAATTAAGTTTAAAAAGAACTAGGGAACAAATTCAATTTCCCGTTTTCTTAGTTTCTTAGCAGGCTTTTAAATTGGGAGAATAGCTTGGTAGCCCAGAAGAGTCTGGGGCAGAAAATACGTTTTTTGTTGCTCTACCCAACACCAGCATTGCTGTTTTTGCCTTCCAGTCCACTGTTAAGAGAGTGTTTACTTTTTAAAAAGGAAGAACATTTCCTTTTATGCACAAAATATCCCAGTTGCCTAAGTTTTCTCTTTCTACGCCTGGTTGCACAAGCCATCTGGTGCTTTGTGTCACTGCCCACGACAGCGTGCACGCCTGGAGGGGACGGAGCCGGGTGGACCCCAGCCCTGCCTCTGACCAGGGCGCAGGCACCACCGCCAGCGCGTGTCACTGCTCACCCGTGGGAGGGAGCAAAGTCAGCTCGGCGGCGCAGCGCTGCCCCTCCCGTCACGCCCAGCCTCTAGCCACGTGAGCACACCGGGGACACAGTGACACCAGCACAGAAGTGCAGCCCCCGGGCCTCAGGCCCTGAGCCCACACCCCTACCAAGGTGGAGCATGCCAGCACCCCTGGGAGAAACCCAGCTCCCTCAGGGTCCTGCTCCAGCCCCTGCAGCCCTGATCCCTCCTTTGACAGGGCAGTGACAGCCACTGAGCAGAGAAGCCCCAGTTTGGCCCTTGGCCTGGCTCTGGCCCCTCCAGCGCCACCCCTACCTCCCACCAGGGTGGCGGCCACCAGCACACGTGGAAGAAGTTGCGGCCGGTGCTGCTGTCAGATCCACCTCCCGCCAAGGCCCCTGAGCACATGCAGTTGCACAGGGATGTTCCCACACAAGGCACGCCTGCAAGACCAGAGCAGGTAACTGTTTCTCCTAAATTCAGAGAGACAGAGAAAGGTAAACAAAATGAGAAGAGGAGAATATGTTTCAAAAGAAATAACAAGGATACACCCTGAAAAAAAACCCTAATTACCATGATAAATCATTTACCTGATGAAGAGTTCAAAGCAATGGTAAGAGAATGCTAACTGAACTTGGGAAAAGAATAAATGAACACAGTGAGAACTTTAAGAAGGAACTGGGAAATAGAAAAAAGGACCCAACAGAGCTAAAGAATAAAATAACTGAAATGAGAAATACCGTGGAGGGAATTAACCGCAGATTAGGTGACACGGGAGAACGTATCAGTTATGTGGGAGGCACAGTAATGGTAACCACCCTATCAGAACAGCAAAAACAATACAACCAACAGATTTTTAAAAAGAGTAGTTTAAGGGACCTCTAGGACATCGTGCATACTAACATTCAAATTACAGTGATCCCAGAAGAAGAGGAGAGAAAGGGGTCGAAAATGTATTTGATGAAATGATGGCTGAAAACTTCCTGATGCTGAAGAAGGAAACAGACATCCAGGAAGCACAGAGGGTCCCAAACAAGCAAACACAAAGAGACCCACCCCCGGACATCCCATTATTGAAAGGGCAGAAGTTAAAGATAAAGAGAGACTTCTAAAGGCAGCAAGAGGAAAACAAAGAGTCAGTTACAGGGAATCCCCAGAAGAGTGTCAGCTGATTTTTCTGCAGAAACATCGCAGGCCAGAAGAGGGCGGCATGATATGTTTAAAATGCTGAAAGGGTGGAAAGCCCTGCAAAGTTGAATACTCTACCCAGCAAAGCTGTTATGCACAACTGAAGGAGAGATAGAGGTTCTCAGACAAAAGCTAGAAGAGTTCATGACTACTAAACAGACCTTACAAAAAATATTAAAGGATCTTCTTTTAAGTGGAAAAGAAAAGGTACAGTAAGGAAGAAATTATAAGAAGGGGAAAATCCCACTGATAAAGGCTGTGGATCAAATGCAGAAAAGCTTTTGAAAAATTCAGCACCCATTCATATTAAATAATCTAAAGAAGAATGATTTATAGAGGGTGCGTATCTCAACCTAATACAGGTGATTTATAATAAACCCACAGCTAACATCATATACAATGGTGGAAAACTGAAAACTTTTCCTCTAAAATCAGGTACAAGGATCTGCACCTTCTACATTTCTACTTAACATAGCATTGGAAGTCCTAGCCACAGCATTCAGACAAGAAAAAGAAATAAAAGGAATCTATATCAGAAGGGAAAAAGTAAAATTGTCACTATTTGCAAATGACATGACACTGTACTTAGAAAACCCTGAAATCTCCACCAAAAGACTGTTAGAACCAATAGCTTGCTATTGAGTTGCTAATAGTTGCTTTCAGTTATATTTGCTATTTGCATCTTGGCTTCAGGTCAGATCAAATTACATATACATATATACATAACTATATATAATCAAGCACACATAATTGTATCCAATGAGAACCAATGCAGAGCATCTGTTAGGAAACCATAATGGAGCCACATAGATTATGCAGCGCCTGCCCACGGCTCTGTTACCATGGAGACACGTGCACATTCGCACCTGATTTGCAGAGCAAGAGGACCGCGCGCTTCACGTTATGTGGGCTGTGGTGATGTGTAGCTCCAGAGATCCGTCCGCGTTTGCATTTCTGGATTCCTGAAGTAAGCACTTTGTGGTGGTTGTTTCAGAAAAACACGCCACGCCTAGAATTTGAAATTAAATCAGCGAGAACCAACTGTTTGCATTCTCCATCTTTCCTTTGCTCTACCCTCTTTAAATTGTTAACCCGAATAACTTCAAAGTGCATCCAGTGAAGAAATGAACATTAAAATACTCTGAAATCTCCAAAAAGATGAATACACAGGACTCTGTTGCTTTTCTATACACAGCAAATACTAATGAACTATCAGAAAGAGAATGTAAGAAAACGATGCTCTTTACAATTGCATCAGAAAGAGTCAAATAGCTAGGAATAATCTCAGCCATCGAAAAGAATGAAATTTTGCCATTAGCACGCACGTGGATGGACCTGGACCTGTAATGCTTAGTGAAATAAGTCAGAGAAAGACAAATACTGTATGTTACCACTTACAGGTAGAATTTAAAAAGTAAAATGAAGGAATATAATAAAATAGGACAGACTCACAGATACAGTGAACAAACTAGTGGTTACCAGTGGGTAGAGGGGTGAAGAGGTACGGACTGTAAATATGTGTATACAAATATACAAGAATGTATTGTACAGCACGTGGACTATAGCTGATACTTTGTAATAACTTTACATGGAATATAATCTATAAAAACTCACTATGTTGTATACCTGAAGCTATTTTAACATCATAAATCATCTATCACTTAAAATAAAAGAAAAAAGAAAATTAAAAAAACCCCTCAAATAAATAAATACAAGAAAGAATAATAAGGAAAATTATAAATTAGAGTGTTATTTTTACTTCTGTTACTGATAGTAATTTTGTGTAGTAATTCCTGTGCATTGCCTGGAGACATCCTTATAGGTGAAAGTTGTGTTAACTATGGGTTGCTAAATCAAATAGAAGGTGTGAAAATTAGATCTTTTTCTCCAAGTCCAAATAAGTTAAAATTTATTGAGAAGTACACATGATTCAGTGAAATTAGAGCTTTTGATTTTTTAAAAAATAGACTAAATAGTACAGTGAGTGCCAGAAGGATTTAAATTATGCTAAGCAGTGATCTTGATAACCGGCTCCCCGGGCATCTGGAGTAGCCTTCTGCTGGGGGTTGGCTGTGACGGGAGCAGTCCTCACTTTAGTGGGCTGATTGGTGTTTCCTACCTCCAAAATCTGAGAAAGTTTCGGCATGCAGTGTGTCAGATTAGCTGCTTTAAAAAAGAGCACTCCACACACCTTAAACCACCAAGTAACTGGGTTGAATTTTGTTTTTATGAAGTCGTGTTTTGTAAGACTCACTCATCAAGACGTGTTGACATTACCCCCGCACAGCTGGGAAAGGTGACTAAGCTGTGACGCCCCACCCCACCCTGCCACCAGAATCCTTCCTTCCTTGTGGTGCATCACGTGTGATGTTATTGGGACTCCTGTTTGTTTCACTGGCCAGCGAGGTCGTGTGGTTTTGGAAAAGAGCCACTTACCCAGGAGAAGCAGACCCCGCCCACCCCTCCTGAGACCCCTCCTGGCCTCTGACCCTTGCCCACCAGCCCCCCTGCAAGGAGAACAGTGCTGTCCCCTTCTCCTTCCCAGACTTTCCAGATGTCTTCTGAGAAGTCTCAGACTGAACACTGTGCTCGAGGTCTGTCTCACCCCAGGTTCTCTTGGGTGCAGACGCCGTGGTGGACACACAGCAGCATTTACCCTTGACCCTCCACACCCCGTGGCCTGGTCCTGACTGTGATTAGCTTATTTTCTTTTAGATGCCTCACGCTGGATGCAGAAGCCCGCCCAGATATTGTAGAAGTCAGCTCCATGATAGCCGATGTCATGATGAAATATTTAGACAGTTTATCCACATCCCAGCTGGCCCTGGAGAAGAAGCTGGAAGGGGAACGGAGGCGCACACAGCGGTATTTTATGGAAGCCAACCGGAACGCCGTCACCTGTCAGCATGAGCCTGCCCTGCTGTCTCACGTAAGTGACAACCTTTCAGTCTCTTCAGGATGCTTTCTGCTACACTCTCTGAGGCCTATCATGCTTGTGCTAAGGAAGATTCGTCTTAAGTTAGAAAAATATTCATTGCTACATATAATATTTCACCATTATATAGTTATATATTTGCATATATTTTGATACCTTAAAATAAGTCACTATAATTGATGTTCCAAAGGTGTAATGCATAATTTGTTGTAAATTATAAAACCAGAGTTATCAAAAAGATCTCTTAGAAATTCTTCGCTTATAATCTCTGTATGAATAGCAGAGACTGCTTATAATTAACTTCTTCAGCAATCTGGAAATACGGATGAAAATGCTGTATGTTGATTTAGAGAAGGAAATCGTATTTGTCTTAAAGTGTTTTTTATTAGTCTATGTAATTGCTTTCATTAGTCTTGGTGATGGTAATAATTTTGCCATGGTATAAATCAGAATGTGCGCTGTTATTTTTCTTGCCAGTAACCTTTAAATTATTTAGATACATAAGTTGATTTCTGAGTGTTGTTTGAAAAGGGATGCCAGAGCTACAAATACCCAGAAGGGCAAGTGGTGGTGCCGGTGACCCCCTTGTTGGTGTCCCTTATCTTCCTTCCTCTGTGCCTTTGTTCTGTCATGACCCATAATCCATCCTTCGCTCATGCTCTGGGGTCCCCGAAAGTAGGGGTTTAGTAAGGGACCCTCCAACCTGTAAGTGTTCTTTAATACCCTCCTGAAGGTGGGCCCAGTGCAGTAGGGTCATAAGGCATCCTTGATCAGGATACCTGGTCATCCAATTCTTTTCCAGAATCCAAAGGACCTGCTGTGGCTCAGCTGGGAAAATGAAGTGACAAATCGGTCTCAAGGAAGAGTCAGTTTTGGTTTCTCAAGTAACAGCATTTCCAGCAAACTCTTCTGTTTTTTTTCCCACAAGAAGGAAAGCACTACTGTTTGATGGGTTTCTCTTTCCATACTTGGTATCCAGAAATTAAACTTCCATTGTTGGTTTCTTTTTTATGGATTTTATTTTATTTTTAAATTTTTCTTAGTACAGCCATGCCTTTCATTTTCACTTTTCATGTTTTTATATAATTGAGGTATAGTTGATTTACAATATTATATTGGTTTCAGGTGTACAACTTAGTGATTTGGTATTTTTATAGATTGTGGTCCATTTAAAGTTGTTATAAAATCCTGGCTGTTGTCTCTGTGCTTTACATTACATTCTTGTGTCTTACTCAAATTATACCTAGTAGTTTGTGCCTTCTAATTCCCCACCCTATCTTGCCCCTCCTCCTTCTGTCTCCCCATTGGAAACCACTGGTTTGTTCTCTATATTTGTGAGTCTGTTTCTATTTATTATATTCATTTTTTTGTTTAATTTTTTGAGATTCCACATGTAAGTGATAACATACAATACTTGTCTTTCTCTGTCTGAGTCATTTCACTAAGCATAATACCCCCGGGTCCATCCATGTGGTTGCAAATGGCAGGATTTCATTCTTTGTTTATGGCTGAGTAGTATTTCATTGTGTATATATACCACCTTTTCTTTACAATTCTGCTTATGTTATCCTCTAGGAGATTTAAGGATTCCAGTGTTAGATTTAGATCTTTCATCCATTTTGATTTTATTTTTGTATATGATGTGGGAAAATATTCTAGTCTCATTGTTTTTTGACATGGAGCTGTCCTGTATTTCCAGCACCACTTATTGAAGACAGTATCTTTTTCCCTTTGTTGTAGAGTAATTGACAATAAGTGCATGGGTTTATTTCCTTGCTCAATTCTGTTCCATTAATGTATGCGTCTGTTTTTGTGGCAAAACATAATGTTTTGGTGACTGTAGTTTTTCATTATAGCCTGAAGGAAACATGAGTGCTCTGACCTTCTTTCTCAAGGTTGCGTTAGCTATTTGAGGTCTTTTGTGTTTCCATACAAACTTCAGAATTATCTCTTCTGCCTCTGTGACAAATGCCGTTGGTATTTTGATAGGGATTGCATTGCATGTGTAGACTGCCTTAGTTGGTATGGTCATTTTCACAATATTAATTCTTCCAATCCATGAATGCCGTATATTTGTCCATTGTTTTGTGTCCTCTTCAATTTTTGTTTATTATTTTGTTATTTTATTTTAGTGAAGAGAGGAGGTAATTAGGTTTATTTATTTTTATAAGAGGGGCTGAGAACTGAACCCAAGACGGCATCCATGCTAAGCATGTCCTCTACCACTGAGTTACACCCTCCCCTCTCTTCAATTCTTTTCATCAGTATCTTATAGTTTTCCAAGTACAGGTTTTTTGCCCTCTTAATTAGATTTATTCCTAGGTATTCCATTGTTTTTGATGGGTGGTAAATGGATTTGATTTCTTAATTTCTCCTTCTGATAGTTTGTTCTTAATGTACAGAAATGTAACAGATTTTTGAATATTAATTTTGCATCCTGAAACTTTACTGAATTCATTGATGAGTTATAGTAGTCTTTTGGTGGCATCTTTATGATTTTCTATTTTTAATATCATCTGCAAATTGTGAGTTTTACTTCTTTCTTTCTAATTTGCATTTCTTATATTTCTTTTTGTGATCAGTGTGGGTAGGACTTCCAACATTATGGTGGATAAAAAGGATAAGATTGGGCATTCTTCTCTTGTTCCTGATCCAAGAGGAGATGCTTTTAGCTTTTCACTGTTCAGTAGGATGTGAACTGTGGGTTTATCATATATGGCCTTTATTTTGATGAAGTATGTTCCCTCTTATACCCACTTTCTGAAGGTTTTTTTTATTATAAATATATGTTTTTAATATACGTTTATTGAAGTATAGTCAGTTTGCAATGTTGTGTCAATTTCTGGTGTACAACACAATCCTTCTGTCATACAGGAACATACATATATTCCTTTTCATATTCTTTTTAATCTTAAGTTACTACAAGATATTGAATATAGTTCCCTATGCTATATGGTATAAACTTGTTGTTTATCTATTTTGTATAATACTAGATAGTATTTGCAAATCTCAAACTCCCAATTTACCCCTTTCTACCCCCTTTACTCCCTGGTAACAATGTTTATTTTTTGTCAGTGGGTCTGTTTCTCTTTTATAAATAGGTTTGTTTGTCTTTTTTTTTTTTTAGATTCCACATATAAGTGATATCATATGATATTTTCTGTTCTCTTTCTGGCTTACTTCACTTAGAATGACATTTTTCAGGAACATCCATGTTGCTGCAAATAGCATATTCATTATTTTTTATGGCCGATTAATATTCCATTGTATAAATATACCACATCTTCTTTATCCAGTCCTCTGTCAATGGACATTTAGATTGTTTCCATGTCTTGACTATTGTAAATAGTGCTTCTACGAACATTGGAGTCCATGAATCTTTTTGAATTAAGGTTCCCTCTGGATACAAACCCATGAGTGGGATTCCTGGGTCATATGGTAAGTCTATTCCTAGTATTTTGAGGAATCTCCATACTGCTTTCCACAGTGGTTGCAGCAAACTGCGTTCCCACCAGCAGTGTAGGAGGGTTCCCCTTTCTCCACAGCCTCTCCAGCATTTATCATTTGTGGACTTTTGAATGATGGGCATTCTGACTGGTGTGAGGTGATACCTCATTGTAGTTTTGTTCTGCATTTCTCTGATAATTAGCAATATTGAGCATTTTTCATCTGCCTATTGGCCATTTGTATGTCTTCATTGGAAAATTGTTTGTTTAGGTCTTCTGCCCATTTTTGGACTGGGTTGTTTACTTTTTTATTATTAAGATGCGTGAGCTATTTATATATTCTGGAAATTAAGCCCTTGTCAGTCTCACTTTTTGCAAATATTTTCTCCCATTCCATAGGTTGTCTTTTTGTTTCACTTATGATTTCCTTCGCTGTGCAAAAGCTTATACATTTAATTAGGTCCCATTTGTTTATATTTGCCTTTATTTCTATTGCTTGAGTAGACGGCCCTAGGAGAACATTGCTGAGATTTGTGTCCAATAATGTTTTGCCTGTATTTTCTTCTAAGAGGTTTATAGTATCTTGTCTTATATTTAGGTCTTTAAGCCATTTTGAGTTTATTTTTGTGTATGGTGTGAGGGAGTATTCTAATTTCTTGATGTGCATGCTGCTGTCCAGTTTTCCCAACACCATTTGCTGAAGAGACTGTCTTTATTCCATTGTATGTTCTTGCCTCCTTTGTCGAAGATTAGTTGACCAAATTTTGTGGGCTCATTTCTGGGCTCTCTATTCTGTTCCATTGGTCTATATGTCTGTTTTTGTACCAATACCATGCTGTCTTGATGACTGTAGCTCTGTAGTATTGTCTGAAGTCTGGGAGAGTTATTCCTCCAGCCTCTTTCTTTCTCTTCAGTAATGCTTTGGCAATTCTAGGTCTTTGATGGTTCCATATAAATTTTATTATGCTTTGTTCTAGTTCTGTGAAATATATCCTGGTTAATTTGATAGGGATTGCATTAAATCTTTAGATTGCCTTGGGCAGTGTGACCATTTTAACAATATTGATTCTTCCAATCCAAGAGCATGGGATATCTTTCCATTTCTTTAAGTCATCTTTAATTTTCTTAGTCAGTGTTTTGTAGTTCTCCATGTATAAATCTTTCACTTCCTTGGCCAGGTTTATTCCTAAGTATTTATTTTGGGGGATGTAATTTTAAAAGGGATTGTTTCTTTACTTTCTGTTCCTGCTATTTCTTTGTTAGTGTAAAGAGATATAGCTGATTTCTGTATGTTGATGTTGCTTCCTGCTACCTTGCTGAATCCTTTATCAGCTCTAGTAGTTTCTGTGTGGAGCCTTTAGGGTTTTTTATATATATAGTATCATGTCATCTGCATGTAATGACAGTTTTACCTCTTCTCTTCTAATTTGGATCCCTTTTATTTCTTTTTCTTGTCTAATTGCTATGGCTAGGACTTCTAGTACTATATTGAATAGAAGTGATGAGAATGGGCATCCTTGTCCCTTTCCAGATTTTAGTGGGAAGTCTTTCAGCTTTTCACCTTTGAGTATTATGCTTGCTATAGGTTTTAAATAAATAGGTTTTATTATGTTGAGATACGTTCCCTCTATACCCACTTTGATAAGAGTTTTTATCATAAATGGATGTTGAATTTTATCAAATGCTTTTTCTGCATCTATTGAGATGATCGTGTGATTTTTGTCCTTTCTTTTGTTGATGTGGTGTATCACATTGATTGATTTGCATGTGTTGAACCATCCTTGTATCCCGGAGATGAACCCAACTTGATAATGATGTATAATTATTTTGTGTGTTTTTGGATTCTGTTTGCTAATATTTGTTGAGGATTTTCCCCTTTCATTTCTTAATTTGTTTTTTGATTTCTCTTTCTCTTTTCTTCTTGGTGAACATGGCCAGAGGTTTTTTATTTTGTTTAGTCTTTAAAAAAACCAGCTCTTGATTTGATTGTTTTTTTTATTTTCTATTTTATTTATTTCCTCTCTGATCTTTATTATTTCTTTCCTTTTACTAGCTTTAGGTTTTATTTGTTCTTCTTTTTGTTATTGTTTTAGGTGGTAGGTTAGGTTGGTTATTTGATTTTTTTCTGGTTTTTTAAGGAAGGCCTGTATCACTGTTAACTTCCCTCTTAGGACTGCTTTTGTTGCATCTCATAGATCTTATGTGGTTGTGTTTTCATTGTCATTTGTTTTAAGGGATTTTTAAATTTCCTCTTTGATTTTATTGTTGACCCATTTGTTTTTTAGTAGCATGTTTTTTAGTCACCAGGCAACTGTTTTTTTTCTCACTCTAGTTGTTTTCTAATCTCATGTATTTGTGGTCAGAAAAGATACTTGATGTAATTTCTGTCCTCTTAAATTTGTTGAGGCTTGTTTTGTGACCTAGTGTTTGTTCTAGTCTAAAGAATGTTCCATGTGCACTTGAAAAGAATGTGTGTTCTGGCTTCTTCTTTTTCGAATGTAATATCCTGAAAATATCAATTAGTCTAAATGATCTGTTGTGTCATTTAGTATTCCATTGTGTTATTGGTTTTCTGTCTGGAAGATCTGTCCAGTGATGTTGGTGGGGTACTAAAGTCTCCTACTATTACTGTATTCACATCAGTTTCTCCCTTTATGTCAGTTAGTATTTGCTTTATATATTTAGCTGCTCCTATATTGGGTGCATATATGTTAATGAGTGTAATATCCTCATCTTGTTGTTCCTTTATCATTAGCTAGTGTCCATCCTTATCTTTCTTTACGCCCTTTGTTTTAAAGTCTGTTTTGTCTGATACGAGTATTGCTACCCCTGCTTTCTTTTCATTTCCGTTTACATGACATACCGTTTTCCATCCTCTCATTTTCAATCTGTGTGACCTTTACCCTAAAGTGAGTGTCTAGTAAGCAGTATATTTTATATATTTTTTGTGTTGAAGTATATAAGAGCAGCATATTGTAGGCTCTTATTTTATTATCCATCTCCTACCCTTTGCCTTTTGATTAGAACATTTAGTTCATTGACATTTAAAGTGGTTATTGATAGATACGCATTTATTGCCATTTTAAACCATGTTTCCTGTTGGTTTTATATTTCTTCTTTGTTTCTTTTTCTTTTGTGGTTTGATGTTTTTCATATTATACTTGAGTTCTCTTCTTTTGGGTTTTTGTGACTCTATTATATGGTTTTGGTTTGTGGTTACCATGTTTTTCATATATGTTAACCCATTACTATATATACTTGGTTTAGACTGGTCATCATGTAAGCTCAAATACGTTATTAAAAAAAAAAAGAACAAATCTGCATTTTATTATTCACCTCGTCCACATTTTGTGATTTGATGTTCTCTTTTACTTCTTCATGTTTATCTTTTTGCTGTTCATGGTAGTTATCATTTGCTTTTCTAGTTACAGTTTTCTTTTGTATAGATTCTTGCTGCTTTTCTACTCAGAGAAGACCTTCCAATATTTATTTTAGGATAGGTTTAGTATTGTTCTATTTTAATTTTTAGTTGTCTGAGAAATTATCTGTCTCCCCTATTCTAAATATTAACCTTTCTGGACATGGTATCCTAGGTTGCAGGTTTTTCTCTGCCAGGACTTTGGATGTACCTTGCCACTCCCTTCTGGCCTGCAACATTTCTGTAGAGAAATCAGCTGATAGCCTTATAGGAGGGGATCCCTTGTCGCTAACTCTTTGTTTTCCTCTTGCTGCCTTTGAATCCTCTCTTTAGCTTTGACTTTTGCCATTTAAATTTTAATATGCCTTGTTTCTCTTTGGGTTCATCTTGCTTGAAACCTTCTCCACTTCCTGTACCTGGATATCTGTTTCCTTCTACAGTGTCAGAAAGTTTTCAGTCATAATTCTTTCAAATACGTTTTGACCCCCTTTTCTCTTCTCCTTCTCGGGCCTCTATCATGCATAGATTGGCATGCTTTATATTTTCCCATGGGTCTCTTATATTGCCTCCATCTTTTTTCATTCTTTCTGCTGCAGGCAGTGTCCTGCCTCTCCCTTTGTGTGTGTTTGTTAACTGTGGGGCTCTTTATGGCAGATACAGGCTCCCTTTCACACTCTCTCAGTTGTGGCCTTTACCATACTCCAGCCCCTTCAGGCTGTCTCCACCCAGCCAACCCCACTTCTCTCCCTGGAGTCTTTCCTCTGAAGCCCAGGTCAGCACCTAGCCACCACACACTAGTGGACATGTGTCTTAGGCTGGAGAATGAGCAAGATGGCACACATCCTCTGTGCTGGGCCCCCTGTTCTGTCTGCTGCATATCGAGGACTGCTCTCTCCTTCGAGCCTCTGAAGTTCCCTTCTGTCCCAGCTAGTCTCCCGACTGGTGAATAGGCTTCCAAAGGTGAGGGAACCTTCCCTCTTCCATAGCTCCCTCCCAGGGGCACAGGTCCCATCCTGATTCTTTTTTTTTTTTTGACCCACCCAGTTACATGGTGATCTGTCTCATATGAGAAGTTTTGATTGTATGAGATATTCTGTCAGGGTTAAGCATTCTGTGAGCACTGTATTCCACAAGTAGAAGTGCTTTTGATGTATTTGTTGGTGGAGATGAGTTCCACATCCTTCTAGTCTGTCACCCTGATCCAACCGCCCCTTCTTTATACCTTTAGTTGTGGAACATATTTTCTTCTGGATTCCAGTCTTTCTCACCACCAGTCGCTCTGTAAGTGCTTGGCATTGTTGTATGCCTGAGGGAGGAGGTGAGCTCAGCACCTTTCTACTCTTGCATCTTGGCCACCTACCTCAAGAATTGTTCTGCACGTCTATTCCTTAGTGCTACCTTTTCTTTCACCAGACAGCGCAGACCTTTGCTACTAAACACTTTGCCACACCCATTCTTTTTTGTCCAGTGGTAGCCTACTTTTTTTGTCATCATGGACTCCATGAACTTTATAGCATATGTGTCAGTGGACCCACTGATGTGACTTCAGCAGCAATATTTGTAATGATACTTTAGTCCTTTTAAGATATATTCTAATGAGGTTTAGGTCCCGCTGAAGAAAGAAAGAAGTGGGTATTAAAAACTGAATTTCTCTTTCAGGAAACCTTTGAGAAGGCAAGCTTGAGTAGCAGCAGCAGTGGAGCAGGCAGCCTGAAAAGTGAGCTTTCAGAAAGCTCAGACCTGCCCCCTGAGGGCTTCCAGGCCCCCTGTGGGAAGGACGAAGTCAGGGCCTGTGACGGAATCTTGTCAGATGATACTTTCAACCTGGAAAATATTGACAAATTTATTTCTAGTGAAAGGGTTACAGCATGAATACACCCTTGACTCCCTTCTGTTTCAAGGTTCATTTACTTTTTATTTTTTATGAATGTGCAGATATATATTCAGAGCTCGATGATGAATTGGACATTTTGGATAACTCCAGCATCTCCAGTTCAAGCCCTTTGAAGGAATCTACATTCAGTAAGGCTTCTTTTTCTGTTTGTAGGGTTCCAGAAGGTAGTGGTTTGGGACTGGTACCCAGGAGTCAGGTAGTTGTCACCACACATATAACTGAGTGGTTTGCTTCCTAGGTGCAGTGCACATTAATTAGGACATGTGTGTCTGTCACTCCGACAAAGCCCAGAGGCCAACAGCAGTGTGGTCTTCCACTGCCTCCTGTCAAATGAATAGTTTCCTTATTTCTTGCAGCAAATGCAGGTTCTAACTGGGGAGTGGAGGTAACTTATTTGGAAACAGACTTAACAACCCAAGGAATAATGGAGGTGACCTTCTATGAGTCTGTTGATTGGAGGTTAGAAACCTGGAGAAGAAATTCGTCTTGGTGTAGACTGTTTCATACAACTTTATTTAAAGTAATGCAAAGGAATGTATTATACTTAAAACTCTAAAGTAAAATAAATGTTTTAATTGTGTAGAATTACAGGAAAATGCTAGGTAAATTCAGTAAAAGTGAACCTTTACTCTTAAATTGAAACAGTAAAGAAAATAGTCAAGATACATTTAAATAAAGTGTAAAGAATGTTCCTTATAGAAAGATAGGATTCATTTGACTCAACAAATCTCACCCAACAAATCTGAAACTGAAAGAAAAGACCAGCTAAAATAGTTAATGGAGAGATAAGAATGATTCTTTTAAAGACTAAGTTGATGGAATATTAAAGAGGATAAGTAGAAATACTCTGAGATTGATTAAGTGTAAATAATCCCGTCTCATCAGTGACTATACTGCGAACATTTCGTAAAAGAAGGTTTAGGATGTTCTCTCTGAGCATCAGAATAAAAGCCTGAGGATTTTGTTTCATTCTTCATCCCTTTCCAAAATTAATTGTTTCATCAAAATGGAGAATAAATGTTCTGGTTTTTCTGGGACAGTCACGATTTCCAACACCCTGTTCTGTTTTCCCTATACATTCCAGGCTGCTAAATAAAATATCTTGATTTCCAACTGGGAAAACAAATATTTTGCAGTAAGAATACTCATGCATTTAAACATATGTAGCAAGACCTGGAAGCAATTAATCACTGACTGTTTTGAGATGAACTCAGGGTTGTCCATCCCTAGTAAGAAGGACAAGGTGTCAGTGGGGAAGTGAGGAAGGGAAAGCTGGACCCTTAATTTGCATGTGGTTACTTATCGCTGCTTGGCAAGGGATTTAGGATGATTCTGATATAAATACTTTATTGTACTTTGTTAGCTGATAATAATGGAGTTTCTTAGTTTAGCACCTTTTCTTTAGGGATAGACCTTAAAAAACCTGTCAAGTAATCAGTAATTTGCAACATGATATTTCAGCTGATGCTTTCCTAAGGGAGGACAGTCTTCACAGTAGGTACAATTGCTTAGAGATTTTTTAAACAAACAAAGGAGCGTATAAATGAAACATTTGCAGCAGGAAAATGTGAAGTTATTTTATTTTCTTGTTTCAGGCACTTTAAAGAGAAGTCAGTGCTTCAGGAGGAGAAAGACAATCCCAAACAAGGTAAGTATGTACACACTGAGCTCCTGGAAATATTTTTATTTTTATTTTTTAAATTTTTGTTAAAATTTTATGTTATTGAGTTATAGTCAGTTTACAACGTTGTTGTGTCAATTTCCAGTGTAGAGCACAATTTTCAGTTATACATGAACATACATATATTCATTGTCGCATACTTTTTCACCATGAGCTACCCCAAGATCTTGTATATATTTCCCTGTGCTATACAGTATAATCTTCTCTTGTTTATTCTACATATACCTGTCAGTTTCTGCTTTTAGACTCTGCCGAGCTGAGGTTTTGGTGGCTAGACTGATACCCGATAGCAGAGGCTACCATGGGCGTATGGTCCTGGAGGCTGTTGGAGCCCGCACTCCCAGAGCTGACTCTACCATGGAGCATACTGTGAGGGGTACTAAGCTGGGGCCTGGGGTTTAGCCTGGCCGTGTGATCCTCAGCCCCTCAGTCAGTCTCGCTGAGCTCAGGAAGTTATGGCAGTAGCGCTTCCTGAGATCACTGGGGCCCTGGCTCCTTATGTCTTGTTTTTCTGCATCCCCAGGGTGTAGGTCTCACGCTCATGGCAGATGTGTCAGAGGTGGACCGTGTCACAGCCACAACCCAGGTGGCAGGCAGTGGGATGTGGAAGTCGGGAAATGCCATTCCTTTTAGGGATGTGACCCAGATGTCGTTCCCTTCCCTTCTGGTCACAGACCAGGACTTAGTCACGTGAACACATTTAGCTGCAAGGGAGAATGAGGACAGTTGGGGCATTCGGTTCTGAAAGATTTTTATTTTGCAGCAACTTAGCACTTTCTGCCACAGTTGTCTCTTGGGCTAAGGACTAAAATGAAACTCTCTGATCTGGCCTTTGGCAAGTCCCTGGTGACCTTCACAAGAGCAATTCAGTGACCTTAGGTGAGGTTGGTGGGAGCAGAAGCCTGACTGGTGGTTTTTGTAAATTGCAGAGGCAGGGGTGAGGAGCAAGTTGGAGAAGGTGAGGTGTGAGCTGGACCATGACCTGGTGGGGAATGTTTGATGGGAAAGGCCTTCTAGAATCAGGATGACTGTGGGTGAGTGGCCTGAGGGGAGACTGAAGATGGAGGGGAACTGACCAGCTGGAGCCAGAGAGCAGGCCTGGGAAGGCAGGAGGGACAACCCTTCATCTGTGTCTGAAGAAAGGGAGGCAAAGATAACACTCAGCTCAGGAGGCAGAGAAGAGGATGATTACGCTTGGTGGTTTCTATTTATTACGTGAAGTTCCAGGTCTGCTGCCGAGAGGATGATCTAGACTCAGGAGTTTGGTCAACTAGGAAGAGCCGGTACTGAGGTGGCAGGAGACTGAGCAGGGACAGGTGGAAGGGCTGCCTGCAGCTCCGGGTCTGCGGCGCCAGTGCAGGCCGGATCTGTGTCAGTGGTGGTGACAGCCCGCAGCCGTGGAGCCACGGGTGATGCTGGCTGAGACAGTGGCTGAGGGCTGGTGACAAAAGGCTGAGGCTGTGGATCTGCTTTACCAGTCGGGCTTTGTGGGTGCAGCAGGAGACCCTGACTCGGGCTGACCTGTGTAACGGGCTTCATTAGAAGGCCATGGGGGACTCACAGAATTAGGAACCCACAGAATCAACCTACCAAGGGGCAGGAGCCAGGTTGGCCCCGGAAGCCTGTGGAGGAGGCACTCCTGGAAGAATTGTGAAGGCTGTGACGCTGGGCCGAATGAGCTCCCAGCTCATTTGTTCCATCTCTCTGTCACCACTCTTAGGATCCAATGCGAGAGATTCGGGTCGGCCTGGCTTGGATCAGGCCCTGTCACTGCTGTGGGGAGGGCCGAGTCCCTTCAGGTCCCTCCAGGGGCTGTGTGCATGCCGAGCAGTCCAGATGGGGCCACAATCAGTCCTGGGTTCGAGGGTGCTGGGAAGAGCATCGTGGAAATGAACTTCAGGATGGAGAACCTGCCTGGCAAAGTCCCGAGGCCTTCAGTTAGGCGGCAAAGGAAGGCGCACGTGGAAAATCAATTCTGTTGAGTCAAAGATACCACCTCACTGATAACTTTATCTTTTCCAAGTGAGAGTCAGGAAGGGTTAGGGTGGAGCCTTTTTATTTCCTAAATCTTTTCCAGTGTTGCTAGTAGCAAAATCCAAAAAACGTATCAGAGTGTGAAATATACCAGGTACGTCATCAAGGAATCCCGTAGGAGCCCACAGTGTTCTTCAGTGGGCCAAGGTGCGGAGAAGCAGTGGTTAGAAGACAGAGAGCAGTGGGGAGAGAAACAGTCCAGCCCCTCAAGAGAACCAGAATAAATGATGGTGGGGACGTGGACCTGGGTTAGAAGATTCCCCATCTCTGGGTCCCCATCCCTGACCCAGCAGCTCTGCTTCCAGTTGCTGCAGACAAGGACGCCACACACAGGAGCCCGGAACATGGGAGCTGTTGCTGGCTCAGCCCAGCATTTAAGGGGACAGGAGTGGGAGATGTGAGCTTGGCCATGGAGCTGGGGGTCTGACCGGCACCATGGAGTAGCTGTGTCCTCAACTCCGGCACCAGAGTTTCTGTACCTCGACCACGTTATGAGTTCAGTAGACTTCTGTGAGCTGGTCTGTCTGCACGTGAGAGAGGGTTCCATGTCCTCCCCTAAAAGAATGAACAAGTGCACTTTGGAATCTAACTATTCCCTTTTAAGTTTTGTGATTATTTATATTTTTTAGAACATCTTCAAAAGACTGTTTTCTGTATTATTGGATACTTTACTCAGTAATACAAAGTTGCTTAAGTACATAGAAGAGATAGAAAACAAGCATTTTAGTACAAAAATAAATTATGACATATGGGTGTATTCCCCAGTTAAGAGAAATTTTTATTAAGCTGGAAATTTTCAGTCAGGTGAATTTAGGAATCTTAGCATTGCCAAATAATTCTAGTCCTTTTTACCTGAAAGGGTGCATGGAAAGTTGTCTTATTTGCAAGAGTTCAGTTGAACTCCAACCCTTCAAAAACAAAAGAAACATATATAGTATGTAGAGCTTGAAATAGACTTTAAAAGGTCATCATTGTCTAAACATTTCTAGCAAATTGAATAAACTAGAATTAACAGAAAGCGGAAGTGTAATCTGAAGCTCACTGGAACGGGGACACTACAGAGTGGGCTTTAACTTGGGTTAATGACCAAGTCAACAGGGGGAAATGGCCCCAGTGTTGAGGCTGAAGAGTCAGAAGGCGTGTGCATACGTGAACCAGTGAATAAAATCTGAGCTAAAGCTGCGCCGTGTGTGGGCCAGTGTGACACCCATCACGGAGCACGGGCTGGTTTAAGGCATGCTATCGCCTCTCAGGGAACTCACAGTGTAGGGGAGACACAGGCAGACTTGATGAGAAAATACATGGCAAGAGATAGCCTACAATTCATACCAAATAAGAGGAGAGAAAGTGAGTAACTTTTTGACTTCCTTCCAGGTTACCCCCAGAGCTTCTATGAATTAAAAGGGGACCAGTCCAACATACATTTATAATTCTTTAAAAGACATTAAATAAGGCTGAAGTTATTTGCAACCTAATTTATTTAGAATTATCCTGGGTTTCTTGGTTTATTGGTATAAAAAAATAAACCCCTCCCACACTGTATTTAAAAGCTAAGTGAAAAGTTAGAATCCGAAAGAAGATGGCAGAGCTACAAAATATAATAAAGATAAATGGAAAATAAAGCCTGTGGATACTTTTGGCTATTTTGTGCCACATATTCAGTGGGAAATGAGTTATGACGAGACCCTGGAGGAGCCTCATTGGCCCCTAGGACAAGGGAGTTGGTCCCAGTGAGAAGAAGCCACAGAGAGGAGCACACTTCATCTCAGTACAACTTCCAGGATTTAGAATTCAGTCTTGATTCAGGCTGAACAGTACAGAGAGAAAGTGTAAGCATATACGCTCAGCTTCGGTCATCTCAGATACCAGGAGCTAGATTTAAGCCAATTGCCTGCTAAAGAACCAAGGCACCTCCCTAGCCACTTGAGATAGACTCTCTTGAGCAAATGGACCAGGCAAACGGATACAACATTAGCAGATGGAACTAGGAAGGGGAACTCCTGCCTCCTCCGGGAAGTACTGGATTCCCAAGGCTGATGAAAGAAAAATTGATATTGAACTGGTAGGCACCCTGGTGATGTGATCCAACATTGTCAGTTGGTAAAATTTTTTCAGGAATATAATTAATGGCAAGGCCTGGAAAGAGACTCCAGCTCTTAGAAGTCCATATTCCTTCTATGAACTATTTAGCAGAAGTCACTTGAAACCAGAAAATGATTTCTTTGGGCTCCTTTTCTTGCCAGCCTCCTCCCAGATCTCAACTCTTCATCCCTAAATCTCCAAAAGTACTGGAAGCCATACGCAAAGCTGAGGTATCGGATCAGTGGCAAGTGCCGCATTCCTTGGCTCTGGATTTGCAGCCTTTCACTCATTCAAAGCAGATTCTCCAATCTCCATTCCCAGGGCTTCAGGTACTAAGTCTCCTGTACCAGGATGTCGTGTAGCAGCCATTCCCAGAAGACCTGGAGGTGTCAGTGTAGCTTTTCTAATAGTATATGAGTAGCCCGTGGAGAACTTCCAGGTCACCCACTTTTCCTGACAATAAACAGGTCATTCAGTATTCACTCAGGTTAATTTGCTTTTAGTTATGCCTTTGGTTTGCAAGAACAGAGATTTGATTTTACATCTTTATTCTTCACATGTGATTGCAGAGTTGTAAATAGTGTCCCTTGGGATACTCCTACAGATTTTTATCAATTTGAGTTGTCACCGAGTAGCTGATTTAACTACAGTCACTCATACTCTCTTGAGGGCTAACTGGTTAGCACTCCTAAAGATACAGGACTGTAAGATAACTTCATCTCCCTTACTTTTAAGTTCCATCCATTAAGTAACAAAAGGCAGATGAAAATTAACTTAATGGTATGTTTCTTATAATATTGCTTTTAATGAATGCACGCAGATCTTTTGATGGTCTTTTTGAATAAATGTTTTGAATGAGAATGGGAGAAATTACTTGGTTTCAACAGCTTCAAAGAGGTAAAATTCACACAAAATAAACTGCGCTTATTTAAAGTGTGAAAATAGATGTTCTGAGTATGCACATCCTGTGAAATCACAATTAAGATAGTGAACATATCCATCCAACAGTGTCCTGGTGCCCATTTGTCCCCTTTGCTCCTGCTGCTCACCCCCCACCCCAGGCAATCACTGGTCTGCTTGCTGCACTGTGGATTGGTTTGTGTTTTATAATTTAATAAACATGGAATTATATAGTACATACTGCCATTTGTCTGGACTTCTTGTAGTCAGGATGATTATTTCAAAATCTGTCTGTGTTGTTTTGTGTATCAACAGTTCATTCCTTTTCACTGTTAAGTATTAGTCCATTGTGTGGCTATACCATGGGTTGTTTATCCGTTCATCTGTTAATGGACATTTGAGTTCCAGTATTTGGCTATTACACATAAAGCTGCTATGAACGCTTGTGTTTGTATGGACATACACTTTTTTCCTTTGGGGTAAATACCTATAAGTGAAATGGCTGGGTCGTATGTAGGTGTATGCTTAACTTTTTAAGAAACTCAAAGTATTTTCTAAAGCGGTTGTACCATTTTTACACTCCCAGTTTGAGAGATTTGAACTCACATGTTGAAGTTAATTATAGTATTTGTGGAAATCATCTTTTATTTCGATATGTACATCTCCAAAATTAGAAGAAGTTAAGTAGGAAAATGGAATTGACTTTTCATGGTCAAAGTCTTAATGAGCACAAAATATTATCTATTTTACAATAATTATGTGGAATAAATATCCTTATTGTTAATGTTTACTTGATTTTTTATTTGCATATAGACAGAGTTAACCAAAAGCTGAGTTGATGTCTGTGTCATGAAAAAAGTGCTTAAAAGTTCAACAATTAGGATGGTCTTTGAAATTTACAACTTTAATCATTTTCCATGATCTAAATGGTGTAAAATTTCCTGCCTCACTTTGCTGGGGGAAAATTACAAATGGGCTTGGTCTTTATCAGTTTGTCTGGGTTTTATAGTCTCACTTAGTTGATATATGTGTTGATAGTTCTAATTCAGTGTATCATAGCACTTTATTTCAATTTACAAGAAATTATCCTACAGAGTAAAATTTGGTAATACACACAGAGGCTGCAGCCTCTTTAATACATGCACTCAAGTCCCAGTAAGCTTTGGTCACTGTACTATGATCCTCTTAAGAACATCAGTTGATTCATCAATTAGTGTTTATTACCATGTGCTGGCAGAAACCAGACTATGGCTGGCCCATCTTTGCATTCCCCAGGTCACAAATACTTGTCATTTAATAGATAAATGACTGTTATCTTAGCGTAAATTCTGTGTCTCTCTCTGTAATATGACTAAAACCTTACCTACTGGCTTAAACCTACAGCCTTTGCCATAGTCACAGATTAAGACCTTTTTAAAGATCCTGTTGCTCAGGCAGTAAGATTTTTCCATGCATGTTTGCATCCTGTTGCCAAGGAAACAGGGTAGCACGGGCAGGCTGGTTTGAGACATGGGATAGTTGGGGTATCAGAGATGCCTGCGGTTCACAGCTTCTTTGGCAAATCAGGGTATGCATAACTGTATTCAAGGGTGTGTGCCTGACTCCAGGCTTTGTGTATAAAGATGACTGTGAACGTTTGTGTCCATCCAGTATCATACATGTGACTCGAAAGTCCTTGTGTAACCTCAGGACCTTGGGATCTGGCCTCTCGGTAGCAGAAGCCTTGCTTATTTTGAGTTGCTGCTGTTCTCTCCCCTCAACTCCTTTTTCAAAGCCCAGATCTAGTTTCATTTAAGTTGAATAAATACTTGCCAGAATTGACCTGGCCTATCCGCCAATGTCACAATCAAGCAGTTTTACAACAACAATTTACTGTCAGTAAGACCGTTGTATTCCTTTTCTGTGACAGTTCTAAAATTCCCTGGCTTATTGCTTATTAGTTTCTAGCTGTCAGTGGAGGACAGGTGGAGAGCCACAGGAGTGCCATACCCCTTCCTGTAGTGGTACCAGCTCCATTAACGTTATAGGTGGATAAGAGGCCCTTACTGAGCCGGAGAAGGCAACTCTCCATAGTGTCACTTCTTCACACGGGATGTGTTTATGAGCATCACCACCTGAAAGAGACTCTCCTGCTCTAAAACCCTAGTTAGCTCAGATGGTGTGGTTGCATCATCTTAATGTGTAAGCCACGACTCTCATTTCATAAGGTTAAATGTCTCTTCTTTTTATCAGCGTTAGTGTGTTGACTGCTTTACAAGATTGAATTAAATGATGTGCTGCACTCACAATGCATGTGAAAATATTTCCTTGTTTTGGAGAGATATTTGAAAGAATTTATGAGGTATCAAGTTCTAGATTCCATCTCCTTCATGCCCAAGACTCCCCTGACAAGAAAATTATCCAGATAATCTACCTCCCATTGAAACAATCATTGCAAACTTGGTTTTAAACATTACAAAGCTAGTACCTCCAATTGCCACCTTACATGGAGTGGTCTAGGGTGGGAGTCGTAGGCTAACACTCATAGTCAGGGCTTCAGTTTCTGGTGTGGCTTATGAATTCTGCATAAGTCGCACCAGGGCTGAAGAGAGTTGGAAGTGATGACCTTTCAGAATTTTTGTAACCTTCCATTTCTCTGAAATTCTGTTTTATCAGTCTGAAGTGCTGTTGGTCAATGCCCATTTCAAAACTTTCAGAGGACACAAGCTTCATTATGATAAGCTTTTTCACCATAAAACGATTCTGGAATGTCTTCTTTGTGTTAAACCATTTCTATCTTTTCTAGCTTGCGTTGTCATGGAAACTACCCTCTATAGCCGTAATGTTATATTGGACATAAACATTCAATCTGGTCCAGTCTAGAGGCAGACTGTCCTCAGGCTGTGCATAATTTCCATCTTTTGTCCACCCTTGTGGACCAAACAACTTTATCGTTAAAAGTTGTCCTTTCTGATTAAGAGTTTGATCTATTTTGAAATTACAGATAACTGTTTACTTGTGATCTGTGATATAATTCCCAGAGATATGAACAGTTTTTCTGCTCGACCTGTGCAATCTTGTAACTTCCAAGATTATAGAAACTGTTTCTTTTCACCACCCCATCTCCAGTGTCTAGCATACTGCCTACACACAGTGGGCGCTTACTAAATATTTTTGAATGAATGAATATGTGATAGTTATTTTTAAAGATTCCCTGAAGTTTCTTAAAGAGTAACTTAGAATTCTATGAAGGGGCAGCAAAGTTGAAAGCAACTCAGCCTAGCCAGAGAGGTCTATTTCACACATACCCAGTAGCACATTTTTTCTTAAACAAAGTATCTTTTTAAGTGAAGTACACTTGATTTACAATATTGTGTTAGTTTCAGCTGTAAGGCATAGTGATTCAGTATTTTTGTAGGTTGTACTACTTCTCAAGTTATTGCAAGATAATATCTGTAATTCCCTGTGCTATACAATATGTCCTTATTGTATATTTTATACATAGAGGTTTGTATCTCTTAATTCCATTCCCTTAATTTACCCCTCCTCTTTCCTTTTCCCCTTTGGTAACCACTAGTATGTTTTTCATATGTGTGAGTCTGTTTCTGTTTTACATAAATGTTTATATTATATTTTAGATCCCACGTAAAAGGGTAGCATACAGTATTTGTCCCTCTGTATCTGACTTATTTCATTAAGCATAATATTTTCCACATCCATGCATGTTACTGCAAGTGGCAGAATTCCATTCTTTTTTATGGCTGAATAATATTCATATATGTGAATAAACACCCCCCCACACACACACCCCCCATATCTTCTTAATCCATTCATCTGTTGATGGATTGCTTGGCTATTGCAAATACTGTTCCTTTCAACATTGGGATGCATGTATCTTTTCAATGTTTTTTTTTCTGGATACATACCCAAGAATGGAACTGTTGTATCACATGGTAGTTCTATTTTTAGCTTTTTGAGGAACCTCCATACTGTTTCCCATAGGGGCTGCACCAATTTACATTCCTAAAAACATTTATGAAGTTTCCCTTTTCTCCACATCCTGTCCAACATTTGTTATTTGTAGACTTTTTGATAATGGCCATTCTGATAGGTGCGAGGTGATATCTCATGGTGGTTTTGATTTGCATTTGTCTGATGATTAACGGTGTTGAGCATCTGTTCATGTGCCTGTTGGCCATCTGAATATCTCCTTAGGAAGAATGTCTATTCTGGTCTCTTCCTGTTTTTAATTGGGTTGTTTGTGCTTTTTAAAAAATGCTGAGTATTACGAGCTTTTTGTATATTTTGGATATTAACCCATTGTTGGTCATATCATTTGCAAATATTTTCTCCCATTCCATTTCATAGGCTGTCTTTTCATTTTGTCTGTCTGTGGTTTCCTTTGCTGGACAAAAGCGTTTAAGTTTGATCATGTTCCTTGTTTATTTTTACTTTTCTTTGTTTTGCCTTAGGAGACAGATCCAAAAAGATATTGCTACAATTTATGTCAAAGAGTATTCTGCCTATGTTCTCTTCTAGGAATTTTTTGGTATCATGCCTTATATTTATGTCTTTAAGTCACTTTGAGTTTATTTTTATGCATGGTCTGGGGGATTGTTCTGATTTCATTCTTTTACATGTAGCTGTCCAGTTTTCCCAGCACCACTCTTTTCTCAATTGTGGATTTATTTATGGGCTCTCTATTCTGTTCCATTGAGCTGTATGTCTGTTTTTGTGCTAATTTCAGGCTGTTTTGATTACTGAAGTTTTGTAGTATTGTCTGGAGTCTAGAAGGATTATGCCTCCAGCTTTCTTCTTTTTCCTCAGGATTGCGTTGATAATTCTGGGTCTTTTGTGATTCCACACAAATTTTAGGTTTATTTGTTCTAGTTCCGTGAAATACGTTCTGAGTATTTCAGTAGGGATCACAATAAATATGTAGAATGCTTTGGGTAGTACAGCCCTTAGACAATATTAATTTTTCCAATCTAAGAACATAGGATATCTTTCCATTTCTTTGTATCATCTTGCATTTCCTTTATCAGTGCTTTATGGTTTTTAGCATATAGATCTTTCACATCCTTGGTTAAGTTTATACCTAGCTATATTTTATTCTATTTTATAATCTGGTGTGATTTTATTTTATTTTCATTGAAGTACAATCAATTACAATGTGAATCTTTGGTGTACAGGACAATGTCCCAGTCATGCATATATGTACATATATTCATTTTAATTTTTTTCCATTAAGCATTATTACAAGATATTGAACATAGTTCCCTGTGCTATACAAAAGAAACTTTTTTAAAGTCTATTTTTATATACAGTGGCTAGCATTTGTAAATCTCAAACCCTCAAATTTATTCCTTCCCACCCCCTTTCCCCAGTAACCAGAAGAATGTTTACTAAGTCTGCAAGTCTGTTTCTGTTTTGTAGATGAGTTTGTAGTGTCCTTTTTTCTTTTTTTGTTTAGATTCCACATATAAGTAATATCATACTGTATTTTTCTTTTCTCTTTCTGGCTTACTTCACTTAGAATGATGATCTCTAGGTCCATCCATGTTGCTGGCAAATGGCATTATTTTATTTTTTTTTATTGCAGAGTTGTATTTCATTGCATAAATATACCACGACTTCTTTATCTGGTCATCTGTTGATGGACATTTAGGCTGCTTCCATGTCTTGACTGTTGTATACAGTGCTGCTATGAACATTGGTGGGCATGTATCTTTTTGCATTAGAGTTCCCTCCAGATATATACTCTGGTGTGATTTTAAACGGTATTGTTTTTTCACTTTCTCTTTCTGCTATTTTATTGTTAGTGTAAAGATGTGCAACAGATTTCCGTATATTAATCTTGTACCTTACTACATTGCTGAATTCATTTGTTCTAATGATTTTTGTGTGGAGTCTTCAGGTTTCTCTATATAGAGTACCATGTCACCCACAAATAGTGAGTTTTACCCCCTCCCTTCCAATTTGGATACATTTGTTTGTTTTTCTTGTCTGACTGGCGTGGCAAGGACTTTATATGCTATGTTGAGTAGAAGTGGTGAGAATGGGCATCCTCATCTTGTTCCTTGAATTTAGTGATAGGCTTTCAACTTTTCACTGTTGAGTGTAGTGTTGGCTCTGGGTTTGTTGTAAATGGCTTTTTATTATGTTGAGATTTGTTCCCTCTATACCTGCTTTGGTGAGAGTTGTCATCAGCGGATGTTGAATTTTATCAAATGCTTTTTCTGCATCTATTGAGATGATCATGTGGTTTTTGTCTTTTGTTAATGTGCTGTATCACATTGATTGATTTGTGTATGTTGAACCATCCTGGGAATGAATCCAACTTGATCATGGTGTATGATCCTCTTTCTGTTGGATTCAGTTTGCTAATATTTTGTTGAGGATTTTTGTATCTATATTCATAAAAAAATACTGGCCTATAATTTTCTTTATTTTTGTAGTCTTTGTCTGGTTTTAGTATGAGAATGATGGTGGCTTCGTGGCATGACTTTGGGAGTGTTCCCTCCTCTTCAATCTTTTGGAAAAGTTTCAGAAGGATAAATATAAGTTCTTCTTTGTTTATTTGGTAGAATTTCCCAGTGAAGCTGTTCAGCCCTGGATTTTGCTTTCAGGGAGTTTTGTTTTTATTACAGATTGTATTTCACTTCTACTGATTGGTCTATTCAAATTAATCTGTTTCTCTTTGACTCAGTTTTGGCAGGCTGTTTCTAAAAACTTACCCACTTCTTCTAGGTTGTTTAATTTGTTGGCATGTAACTATTGTAGTATTTTCTTACAGTTTTTTTTCCTATTTCTGTGGTATCAGTTGTTGTTTCTCCTCTTTCATTTCTTATTTTATTTGGGTCCTCTCCCTTTTCTTCTAGGTGAGCTGGTCTAGAGGCTTGTTCATTTGGTTTGGCTTTTCAAAAACCTAGCTCTTGGTTTTATTGATCTTTGTATTTTTTTTTCATCTCTATTTTGTTTATTTCCTCTCTGATCTTTACTCTTTCCTTCCTTATACTGACTTTGGGTTTTGTTTGTTCTTCTTTTTCTAATTCTTTTACATGGTATATTAGGTTGTTTGAGATTTTTCCTTTTTTTTTGTGGAAATCCTACATTACAATGAACTTCCCTCTTAGAACTGCTTTTGCTGCATCCCAGAGATTTTGTGAGGTTGTGTTTCATTGTCATTTGTCTCGAGGTATTTTCTGATTTCTTCTTTGATTTCATCATTGACCCATTGGTTTTGTAGTAGAATGCTATCTAGTGTATATGTGTTCATTTTTTCCCGTTGTCTTTCTTTCTGTGGTTGATTTCTAGTTTCATACTGTTGTGGTCAGAAAAGATGCTTGCAATTTCTATCCTCTTAAATTTGTTGGGGCTTATTTTGTGACCTAGTATATTTGGTCTATTCTAGAGAATGTTCCATGCAGTCTTGAAAAGAATGTGTATTCTGGGCTTTTTTGGACATAGTGCCCTGAAGATATCAGTTAAGTCCAACTGGCTTATTTTGTCCTTTAGGCCCTCTGTTGCCTTATTGATTTTATGTCTGGAAGGTCTGTCTATTGATGTCAGTGGGGTGTTAAAGTCTTCTGTTATTGTTTTCTTGTCCATTTCTCCCTTTATGTCTGTTAGTATATGTTTTTAGTATTTGTATTTGGATGTTCTTTAATTGGGTCTATATAGCAGAACAAGTATAATATCCTCTTCTTTTATTGACCCCTTACCATTGTGTAATATCCTTCTTTGCCTTTCTTTATGAACTTTGTTTTAAAGCCTGTTTTGTCTGATATAAGTATCGCTACCTTCACTGTCTTGTAGTTTCTATTTGCATGAAATACCTTCTTCCATCCCCTCACTTTCAGTCTGTATGGTTTTCACCCTGAAGTGAGTCCCTTGTAGGCAGCATATTGTTGGTCCTTTTTAAAGAATCTAATCTGCCACTGTATATTTTTTGATTGAAGCATTTAATCGATTGCCATTATAGTAATTGTTGATAGGTATGTGCTTTTTTCATGTTAAACCCTGTTTTCTGTTTGACTTTGTAATTCTTCTTTCATCATTTCTTCATTTTGTTTTTCCTTTTATGGTTTGATGGTTTCATTTTGTATTATGCTTGAGTCCTTTCTTTTTGGTTTTTGTGAATCTTCTGTATGTTTTCATTTAGTGGTTACCCTGGTTTTCAAGTTTGTTGACCCATAACTGTATCTACTTTTTTTAAACTGATGGTCATGTGAATTCAAACACATTCTAAAAGATCTACATTTTTACCACCCTATCCCCAAATTATGTATTTTGGTGTCCTAGTTTACATATTCGTGTTTATCCTTTTGCTGTTAATTGTAGTTATAATTGCTTTCACAAAAATAATTTATTTTTTTTGAATCTGTGTTGTACTGTCTTATTTAAGTATCATCAATCCTTTTGTTTATTTGCCTTCCCTATTGTGATTTTCCTTTTCTGGTGGATTCTTGCATCTTTTCCATTTAGAAATGACCCTTCAACATTTTTTTTAGGGTAGGTTTAGTATTACTGAATTCTTACAGTTTTTGCTTGTCTGAGAAGTTTTTTTATTTCTCCTTCTATTCTAAATGATAATCTTGCTGGGCAGAGTACCCTAGGTTGCAGGTTTTTCCCTTTCAGTACATTAGATATATCATGCCACTCTCTTCTGACCTGCAAAATTTCTGCAGAGAATTAGCTGATAGCCTTATGGGTATTCCCTTGTATACAACTGTTTTTCTCTTGCTACCTTTAGAAAACTCTATTTTTAACTTTTGCCATTTTAGTTATGCTATGTTTTGGTGTTTCGTTTCATCTCGTTTGAGACTCTGTGTGCTCCTGTACCTAAATATCTGTTCACTCTTTTAGTTTTCAGCTATAAGTTCCTCAAGTATTTTTTGATCCCCCCCTTCCTTCTGGAACCCCTATAATGTGAAAGTTGGAATCCTTAATTTTATACTAGAGATCTGTTAAATTACACTCTTCTTTAAAATGTGTTTTTCTTCCTGCTGTCTGATCCAGTGATTTCCATTATTCTGTCTTCCAGATCATTTATGTGTCTTCTGTATCACTAAGTCTGTTGTTTATTTCTTCTGGTGTGTTTTTTTATTTAAGCTATTGAGTCATTCATTTCTGGTTGAGTCTTTTTTTTTATATTTTCTAATTTCTTGTTAAAATGTTCAGTGTTGAAATCAATTATTTTCCTTTATTCAGTTAACTTTTTTATTACCTACATATGAATTCTATATCTGATTTAGTGTTTATTTCTGTTTCATTATTTATTTTCACAGGGTTCCTTTTGCTTTTTAATCGAGAGTAGTTCCTCTGACTTTTTAGTTTGCTTAACTTTCTCTCTGCCTCAACAAACTGAGATGAGACAGTTATCCACTGCAGTCTTGAAATGGGTGTTCTTGTGTGGGACCATCCCCATGCAAACTGCATGTGCCCAGGGCCTCTTGTGGGAGAGCTGGATTTGATGTTGTTGCAACTCACCCCTTTCCTCAGGGTGTACTGGTAGCTATCACCTTGGTAGGAGGTGGGGCTGGAGATGGAAGAGCTAGAGCTGGCACCAGATCTGAGGCAGGACTTCCTCTTGGCTCAGTGGCCATCACTGCCCTGTTAGGGGTGGGGTCCGCTCCCAAGTTGCCATAGCAGAAGTCCTGAGGGTCAAGCTTAGGCTGGCTCTCTTCCTGTAAGTGCATTTTTTTCCCTCCTCCCTGCACAGGCCCTTTGCCCCAGAGGAGTGGAGAGCTGAAGCAGATGTGGTCCATATATGGACAGAGGTTCAGTGCACTGCTTGTGTAGGCATCTGCCACTCCACTCAGATATTTGATGCACCTTTGTTGCATTGCATTAAGTTGAAATATGTTTCTCATAACTTGTCAGGGCATAGGTGATTCTTCTCTCACTAAAAAAAAAAAAAAAACTGATAAGAAAGTGGCTCTACCAGTCTGAAAAGGCTACAAACTGTATGATTCCAACCAAATCATATCCTGGAAAAGGCACAGCTACAGAAACGATAAAAAGATCCTGGTTTCCAGGGGTCTGGGGAGAGGGAGGGAGGGAGGAATGAATAGATGGAGCACAAGGGATTTTAGGGCAATGAAATTATTCTGTATGATACTATAGTGGTGGCTACATGTGATTATGAATTTGTCAAAGCCCATAGAATGTACAACATCAAGAGTGAACCCTGATGTAAACTATGGACTTTGGTTGAAAATAATGTGCCCATGTTCATTCATCGACTGTACCAAATATGCCTCACTGATGAGGGATATTGAGGGAAGGGGGGTATATACGTGTGGGTGGGGAGGGCAATGTGTGAGCTCTGTATTTTGTTCAATTCTGCTGTGAACCTGAAATTGCTGTAAAAGAATAAAGTCTATTAAAAATTTTAAAAAGAAAAATAAATTGACTTGATTACAGTAGAGAAAAAAACAAGGTTGAAGTTTATTCATGGCTCCCCTTTGTAGGGTCTAATGCCTCTTCCACTAGGTGGAAGGCGCTGACAAGTTGCAAAATGATCAGGAAATCGAGAATTTTAGGGTAGGGCAAATGAATGATGTTAATAACACTGGGGAATTAAGGAAAAATATAGTCATCTTAAATGCAAAACTCATCTCATTTTATAGGAATAGTGATAATTTCTTCTTCAAGACAGCAGAACTAAAGCATGGAAAATATTACATGTAAAATTTTAAATGTCATTTCTTTCTAATACAAAATGAGTTGTTTTGATTTTAAATGTGACAAGAAAATCACTCAAGGTAGTAAGGTTTAGGCTCGGAATCATTCTTAGAGCTTATGAACAACTGTGGCAGGAAGAGGCCTTGGTCATAGAGTGTCTGCTCTGCTCTGGTTTCAAATATGTTTATTTTCACTCTTTATTGAACTCTTGAGAGCCTCCTCAGAGAAAAGTACCTTTATGTTCACACGTGAACCATAGTGGGGTATAGGTTTTCAGTAAATGTTAGTCACAATCCAAGTCGAATAAATCCTTCTAATTCTGTTTTCAGAGACTTCACTGGTGGAATAGGATCAAGACCAAGACCAGGTAATTTAGTGTTGGAGGCAGTAAAATCATCCATAGCTCCCTGAAATTCAATGTATTGTATGTTAAAGTCTCATATCTTTCCCCCTTTTATTTCTTCAGCTTTGCTGCCTCTTGACCTGCTTCTGAAAGTGCCACCCCTCATGCTCAGGGCCCATGTTAAGGAGCTAGAGGCCGAGGTAGTGACAGGGTGGCAGGCCCACAGCCTCCCTGCTGTGATTCTTCGCAGTCTCAGACACCATGGTAGTACCCGTTAGGTCAAGTTGATGTCAGATGCACGTGGGTGGAGAAGGTTGATGGTTGGGCCTGAAATGTCTGAATGATGCTTGGGAGGTAATTTTCCTACAAAGAGCAGGAGAGTTTTGTTTCATTTTCCACCATTATTAGTTTGGCAAGTTAACAGAGTCTAAATGCTTTCTGTGTTCACTTATTTAATGAGCTAGTGTAGTTTGTTTTTCTAAAAGCTGCATTTTTGCTTTGGTAGGAATGTTAGCCAGTTGAATTTTGAGGCTGACAGTGCATACCTACTAACAAAAAGTAGTAATTGTGTTTTACATACATACTTATGTGAGCCCTACACATAATGATACAAGAGAGTAAAGCGTATCTTTTTCTTATCTCCTTTACTCTGACACAGATACTTCTTTACAGTTAGTAAATTTGATTAAAACAATATTATATATTGTTTCTCAAGGAATGTAAAAATTATGGATTCTTAAGATATAAAATTGTACAGTAATGGTTTGAGAAAAAAAGTATGTGAATTAATATTTCTAATTTCTGTTAAAGAGGACCAAAGTTCACCAGTAATAGTAAGTTTGTAGCTAAACCTGGACAATTCAGGGAAAAAAATTAGTGATTGTGCTTTAAACATATGTATGAGTGTATGACTCTCGAGTATAATGTTCTATTTTACTACTTTGGTTAATTCAGAATTATTTCTGGGTACTGTTTTCACTTTGGCTTCCTTAATTCACATTTTTTTATAGAGTTAACAGGTATAGTGAACATAGGAGATGTGAATTGATTTACTGTAATATTAGTCCGTGTCTCCACATTTATTAAATGTGCTTTGGAAGAGTTACTGACAGTTTGGGGCCATTTACACCATCAGCATAGATGCGAAAAATAGATGGCTTTGTTATTAAGATGTTCAAAACTATCTGTTGACCATGCTCTACGCCTGCTATTTTGGCATAAGGTAAGTTCATAACATAATCATGAAGCTAAAATGATTGTTGATTGGCTTTATAGTAGTGAGAACAGAACACATACATAGATAAGCAATTTCAAGTTCTGTTGTGACTCCTAATAGAAATTGCTTTTAATGAAGGGAGTGTTGGGTTTGAGACTTGGCTTGATGTCAGCGATCTCTGGATATTTAAACAAACCATTTAGCACAGTTCACATGTAATATATTTCTTAGACCTACAGTTTGTAATACTGTCTAATTTTTAAAAATTTACTGATTCATGTATTTTTATTTAAAGTAATACATAAATATATAAAATATATATTATATATTATATATATATAGCATCTTAATTGTTGTCAGTGAATGCTAAAGTTTCCCTATAAAGAATGATTAGTTTCTACTAATACTAGAGAATACACTGTGATGCATATGGGAAAATTTGGGTTACTATCTATGAATTATCTCACTTTCAAATAAAAAAGCCAAAGTCTTTGTTTTGTTTCATCTTAATACAAAATGGTTTTTCTCCATATTATAGAAGTCATACATTTTTAAATGCTGCAGGTAAACTTGGACTATTGGTTGCTTTATCAAGTCATAAAAAACTGGTACCAGCCCCTTCCACTTCGATGTCCTCATCTGCAAACCAGACTTCATTCCATTATGCATAACCAACAGCTAGGGTCGTGTATTGCCTGAATGTTCTGGGGGAAAAAAAAGTGTTGGGGAGGAGAGAATTTTGTCAAACCCTGGACATGCTCCCAAGACTGTATCTAGTGCATGAGCATCATTTTCTGTGTGAACAAAGGTGGGAACTGTTCTCTTAGAGGGCCAGGTGGCTGTGTTGGAACGTGATCTTGCCTGTGTTGACCTGTAAATGCGCACTTCTGGCTCATGCTGTGGTGATACAGCAGTACTTTGTGCACTGCCAAACTCCCGTAGCTTGGTTAGCTTTTGCATCTGTAGTGCTGAACGTAGTATTTTCCCACCACAATATTTTCTCCTGGAGAATTCTGAGCTTCTTCAAGAGAACTGACTTTCAGAGAAAAAAGTTCCCTCTAGTAGGAATAACGGGAGCCAGTACGACTCTGTTAGTGATGGTAGCATATCCCAGGAAAAACTAGGCCTGGCAGGGGCCAGGCGATATGAACTAAACCAGATGCATATGTTCTTTTTTGATCACAAATTCGGGGGGGAAAAAATAAACCTGTCTGTAAAACATTTCCCCAAAACTGAACTTAATTTTTCTATTGAGACCCTATTTCACACATCAGAAAACATAATCAGTTAGCCTACAGGCAAATCACAGCCCACGTTTCCATTCGGGCCTGTGTCCCCTTTACATGAAGGCAGGACCTCTGTAGCACTTACTCTGTCCATTCACCTCCCCAGGGCCTGGGAGGTCTGGCCTGTTCTTCCCCACCTCTCCAGACGTGGAGATGTGGGAGCTGAGCAGAGCCCTGCTGCTCTGACACCCCAGGAAGCCATCTTTACTGCCCTGTTCCATCCCGTGTCATATGACACAGGGCACTTCTGCATGGCTGACCCCCCAGAATTCCCTGTGGGGACCAGGCCCCAGACTTACCACTCTTGAACCCCCAGACTTAGAGAGAATCCCATCAGCCACTCTCCCCTTCTCACTGCCCCCACCCCTGGCTTGGCCCAAAGTGAGCTGGAACTTGAATCTTTTCTGACACTCTCTTTTCTTCTCCTTGTTCCTTCATCCTCCCTCCTCGGAGAAGCTTTCTCTTACCCAGAAGGGGCAGGAAGAAGAGTTTGTTCAGCTGTAGGTCTGTTGACTCTCTCTGCCTTTTGCTTAGACATTGCTTTTTAAAGCCCAGGAATGTACCCTCTCTGTTCCCTGGCTCCTCTCTCCTCCCCGTCTTGGGGAGGTGCTAGCCTCACGCTCTGCTTCTTGATGATGGGAGTCTCCTGAGGTCAAAAGTGAGTGTGAGAAATAATACAGCAGTGAATGTTCCACACAGCATCTTGCCATGTGTACTAGGTAGTCATTTTAAGGGACTTAGCAACTTTAAAAATGCTCAGATGATATATTTTGGAAAAAAAATAACGAAAGACACAGAGTTTGGAACTGGAGGAAACCCTAATCCGTACACACGCACAGATTCAGCCCATTGTATAAAGATGATTCTGCCAGAATTCAAGATTGAAGGGCCTCAAAGCAGCCTTGCTTCTTTGGCCTTTAAACAGCTAGTTCCTGAGGCTGGAATGAAAGGAGGTGTTACTCCCAAAGGGGCAGGGAAAAGACCCCAGTTCTTGTATTACTCGAAAGCTAAGAATACAGACGGTAGATGGTGGTTTGTGCAGAAAAGATTGTAAAGGATTTATTTAGGGAAGGGAAAGTACACCCCTAAGAACAGGAGGCAGGCTGATCCAAGGGCAGATAGCAATGGTCTTTGTCCCTCCTCTTTTACCCTCACTTAGAGGTGATCTTTTGATTGACAGCTCTTGCCCCTGGAATGCCCAGTCATGTTTATCCCCTTTGCACATGTCCTTACCCATGATACACACAGAGAAACCCATGGGGGGGCCTAAGCTGCAGTGCCAATTATATTACAGTGAGCACCGGGTCATGTCAAGTTAGGTCCTTGTCACTGCCATGCAGTTACACCATTGGGTTCTAACCGGTTCCTTGCTGGCACTCACTAAGAGGAAGTAAAACCCCTTTATGCTGGAGGTGGGCATAACACCATCTTCTGGACCATCCTCCCCCTCCCCACCCATCTGCCCAGTGCCCCCACTTGTCTAGATACCAAACAGAAGGGCTGAGGCTTTGATGCAGCTTCCTGCCGTCCCATGGGAAGTTCTGCCAGGGAGCACGCGGTGGGGGCACTGGGCCCAGACTGTCGAGTCTCTTGCTTATCATTTCTCCTTACTGTGGAGCTACTGGTGGTCTGTGTTGGGAAGGATTCCATGCCCCCCCCACCTCCACTCCTGCCATCATCTCTCTCACTTCCTCCCCACTCTCCTCCAAGAGAGTCATTCTCTCAGTGACTCAGGTCGGAGCTTCAGCCCCTCCTGGGCTCCTGCTCCCCACAGTCACCATGTGCTGCTCCACACGGGCCTGGCTTCGGCTCCAGCCTCTTCTCATGAGATCATCTTGCCTGAGGTCACCGTCTCATATGGCCCCTGACTACCCCTTCAGCTCACCCAGGACTGTACCTCTCCATGGTCCTGAACGCAGGACAGACTGGGCACTTGGCTGACTCCTGTCCTTTGCTGGAACTTCCTCTCACTCAGAAGCTGCCACTAAAATAGACCTTCCCTCACACCAAACCCCAGTCATACACCTATTGAAAATGTACTCATTCTTCATGGTCTTCTCAAATGGGACTTTGGCATCAACTCTCTGTCCCCCATCCAGTGGTTCTCCAGGTGGACCTCCCGAGAACCCCTTGTGAGTTCAGTGTTCTTGGCCCAACTTCTGGTGCCTTCCACACTGTTGTGCAGAGATTGACTGCTGAGCATTTGTAGATTTAAACTACAGTTGAGTTCCTTTATTGCATTTTACAAAAGGAAAGAAAAGAGGCCAGAGCAAATCTGTTCAACGTTCTTAAGTTTACAAGGTTGTATGGTCTTTCAGCAGGGTGGTTCGTCCCATATTGAGAAACCCATGTATGTTTTGGCCCCATTCACAAAGGGAAAATATTTTTTACTTTTTCAAGGAGCTCCTGCTTGAAACTCTCTTCCCTAGTTGTTCAAAAATTCCCAACGCTTAGCAGAGAGAATTCAGAAATAGGCTGGTACTACACTTTGGTCAACTGGGGGAATGTATGTAATCCATCTTTTATTCAACTTATAGTACTTAACAGCTCTGGGCTTGTGTTGTGAATTGTAGTTTCAGGAGATGGGATATATAATATAAATCATGCCTCAAAGCACCAGGAATGGGCAACTAGGCCACCGTAATGTGCCATGAGACGATAAGGCAGACTGGTGTGCACTGCACAGCTGCAGAGACCCCACACTTCCAGTTTATTACATGTACCTGTTTTCCAAAAAGATTTGACCATTAAATGTTCAAAGGTACAGGTAAAACATGTTAAACACAGCAACCCCTTTTAAGAAGAGGAATAGTATTTCAGGCCTGGGAAGGAGCATAAATATTATTTCATATTTGAAGTAACCTGAGGAAATGTCCATGATTTCACAGTCTCCCAGTGCTGAGTCAGGAGGCTGAGTCAGGGTAGTGTTAAGGGGCCGCCTCGTTTCATATCCCAGCTCTGCAGTCTTGGTTGGACAATTCTCTTAATCTCAGTCATCTATAAAATGAGGATAAAAATGACTACCCTTCAGAACGGTTCTTAGGATGACATGAGATGAAATGTGTAAAACCCTCCCCCGCACCTTGCCCAAGTCCATGCTAGCAAAGCACTGGTCTTCCTCCGGGTCCTCCTGCCACCCCAGAGGGAAATGCTGGCTGTCTAATGTCATGCTTATGCTAGTAAATACAATTTTTGACACTTTAAGTAAATTGCCTCTTACAGTGAATTTCGTACTTTCCTTCTAAGTTTTAAAAACGTAATAAGGTTCACTATTTTAACAAAACTATAAAAGGAACATGGAGTATTCCAATTTTAAACTTGGATCTCATTTAAATTTTAATGAGACCAAATACTGTCTATCTTTTGCAATAGGAACCACATAGATATGAATCATGGACATACTCTGTAGATCTGACATTGCAATATGGTCAGCTTCTATGATGTCTTTTTAAGAGAAGTTTGTTTTAATAAAAATAGAATAATATTGTCTATGTAAACACGGGTTGCAATGTTTTTGAGTATTTAGGATGCATAGTATTTTCAGTGTGCTAAACTGAAAGATTGAGAGAATGCTTTAAAACTCAAAATGATGTGGCTAACGTTTGCTGCAATCTTGGTAGTTACTAATATTTAACTAAAGAACACAAATTTTAAAAGATATCTATGTGAATTTTTATCATTTTTGCTTTCCTAAAATTATTAAGACCTAAATAAATACACATTTTGGGATGGGGAATAAAAAAAGAGCAATGATTTAATAAGATAGAAAAGGAGGAATAATAATTCTCCTACCCAGTATTAGCTGAAGTTGTTCAGGAAATCAAGAGGACTTGCAAACTTTACAGCCAGACTCCCATCACTACCAGTCTCAGATTTAACTCTTTCTCCCCAACTCTAACCCCTGTGATCACTCACATCTCAGTAATCCTACCAGAGCAGCCCAGAGTGCTGAAGTAGTCATGACATCCTGTCTTGTCATGATACGGCAGCAGCAGGGAGCTGAGACACTGTTTTGGTGGCGAGATTACAAATTGCCTGTAGTCTAGGTAATGGGGTTGGGAACTGCCCTTTAAGTTGAAAAGAAATAGCAGATTAGGTAAAAACACAGGTAAAGTGTAAAATACAATAAAGGGAGTAGTAATCAGACAATGTAAAGAGTATTTACAAATCAGTAAGAAAAAAGAAGCTTGGGACCCAAACAGAAAATTCACCAAAGTGCAGTAAACCTCATCAGCATTCAGATAAATGCAAAATAAAACAAAATCAGATTTGCAGAATCGAAGCATTTGATAATAGTGTTGATCAAGTTGTAGAAAAATGGATTGTCTTCTGGTCAGAGTGCAAATTGATTTATCCACTATAGAGTGTATTTGTTAATATAGGAAATATCTATACTCAGCTATTTAATTTCTCCTCATTTACTCTAAAAGACTTCTTGTGCTTATGCACAATGCGGCATGTGCATGTATACTCACTGTAGCATCACTTAGAACAAAATTTAAAGCAAGCTAAGTTCCCAGAAGTGGCTGAGAAACTATGATGCATTCAGAACACATCATACTGCTCAGTAGCAGTTATAAATAATGAGCTGTAACTGCGTGTTGACAAGAAGAATCTTTGTGACATACTGAAGATGAAAACTGTAATGGGGGAGGGTATAGCTCTGTGGTAGAGTGCATGCCTCGCCTGCATTAGTCTTGGGTTCAATCCCCAGTACCTCTAGTAAGAAAATAAGTAAATAAATTAGCCTAATTACCCCCCCAAATATTTTTTTAAAAAATTGTAAAACGGTCTTATGATGTGTCACCATTTATTGCAAAAGAGGAAAGGAAAACATGAGGTAATACTATAGATTTTCTACAGCAGTGGCTTTCAAAGTCGTTTTGGAAATGACCCTCAGTAAGATACACAGTTTATATGACTGAGTGGGCCCTTACTTCATGCAGTGCACTCTGAATTTTTTCTATCCTGTTCTATTTCTTTTCATCCCATTCCACTCCCCCCCCTTTTTTTCCCAAAATGCTGGTCATGACTCATTAAACTGATTTTAAGACTCAACCACAGACTGAAAAATACTGTTCTGAAGATACACACTTAAGTATGTCAATGGACAGAAGAGCAACTGGAAGGCAATGCACCACGCTAACAGCAGAGATTTCTTCCGGGGGTGGTGGCTGCAGGGAGCCTCGAGGTGCTTCTGTGACACTTAACGTTGTTTCACATTTGTTTGGTCATTTTACAGTGGGCATGTGTAATTACATATTTTTCAGTTATGTTTTTAGAGAGTAAGCAATCAAAACTGTTTTCGAAAATCAAAGACTTACTGGGATTGACAGCGTAGTGGTCAAGGGCCTTAAGAAACATGATTTTAAGTTACGTTGCATAACTGAGAAGTTCAGAAGGCAGGCGTTCCAGCTAACAATCTCTGTTTTTGCATGTAGGGCCACAGATGAGCACATTCCTGTGGCAAGGTAGAGTCAAAGCCATGAGATTCCCCACTCAAAGTGTCATCACAAATCTGAGAACTCTCTGCCATGCTGTCAGATTTTAACTCATTACCTATGAGCATTAAGTCCACATGCCAGGAACATAAAGTAGTCAGCATAAAACTGATCAAAAATCAAGCCCTCTGGTTTCTGAAAATGCAGAGCTAATGTTCCTGTAGCAGCGTCAACTTGGCCACATTAGTTTTGGGTATCAGTCTAGACAATTACATTTTAAGAATTATTTCTGTGAAGGAGCACAACTGTGGAAAATACAATGTATGTACAGTTTGCCATCTCTGCAGGCCAGAGCAGATACCTCCAGCTCTCTGCTTTCTATTTTTGAGCTACCTTAATCCTCTCTGGTTTACCATCACATTTTTACCCTAAGGGTAATTTATTAAACCTCATCTTTTAAACGATCAAGTAGTTGATACTTAAAAGGAGTTAGATGCAGTGCCTAGCAGATGTAGATCCTTTAAATTTCAAACATTTAAACAGGGTATTATATGTACACAAACTAGAGCTAGATTATTTCTTGAATGAATTTCTCAACAAACTGAGGAAAGATACCCATGAAGAAAATAACATTTCTTTTAATGTTCCATTTATTTTCTCTTTTGGGGTTTGTCTTCTAAATATAAATTTTCCTATGCTAATAAAAAAAAAGTTGACTCTTTTAATGACTACCTTAAATTTTCTCTTTAAATGTTTTGAAAACTAAAGTTTTTATGCAAGCTTTCCCAGAAAGCATTTCTATAAGAATCATTTTTTCTAAATCCTAGCTGTTGCTGAAGCAATGATTGTATTCACATTTAATTTTATACAGACCGGTTGATTTCAAGGTTGTAAATTCAAGGTTGTGTGGAGGTAAGGAAAGAAAGATCTTGTACCTTTTCTTTGAATGAAGAGAAACTGGCAAGAAAAGCATTGTTTCAGAAAGTGTGCAACTGGTTCTGGGGAGGAAGGGATAGAGCATGAAGGTGGGGAGAAGACAGCCTACATCCATGTATCTGAAGTGTCTTCCACTTTCTCCAGTGTGGATCTGAGTGCGAGGAGAGGCAGAGGTGGCCTTGTGGCTGATCTAGGGGTCTAGGTCATTCCTTTAAATAGCTTTACATTCCTCAAAGTTAAAAACAGGCCACATGTGACTCTGACATTTGAATCTGGGAAAGCAGCTTATATGCAATTGGACACCAGGCTAGTCTTGAACTGTGAACGTGATGTGGTGCTTTGATGAGAATTCAGGAAAAATTATATGTGTCTTATTTAGACCTGAAGAGAAATGAAGGTGAAAAGTATACTTTGTGATAATCACAGGTTTGAAAGTAACATGATTTTCAAACCCTTGATTATTATAAATCAGAATTTTTTGGGTTTTTGTTTGCTAAGATTGCCTATTCAATATTTTCATTGGGTAGTTTCAATAAATTAGTTTTTTATGTTATTGAGGGCATAATGAATTTAAAAATTTTAAGTATGATAGTCTCTTAACTGCATATATGTGAAACCTAGCTTTTCAATGACCACAGTAGCCAAGACACCACTGACTCCTGGTGGCAGCATAATGTAATTGCAGGCAAAATTCCCAAGTGATAAAACAGTCTTTCAGATGTTATAAATGATGACATCATTATGTTACTTAGAAGTCTGAGAAATAGAGGGAAGGAATTACACCTCCAGTGTCGTAAGATATTGAAGTGTTACAAGGTCTCTACATACTGTCTCATTGGTAGGATGATAGTTTTTACTTTAAAACTTTTATTTATTTATTTTTTTCAGAATTTTACCCCATTTCCCACAAATGCCACTTTTGAAGGGGAAAACCAGGGTCTTAACTAACTGGAGAATTTGTCATCCACAGCATCTGCAGGAATTGCCGTGTCCCAGAGGAAAGTACGTCAGATCAGTGACCCCATCCAGCAGATCTTAATCCAGCTGCACAAAATCATCTACATCACTCAGGTCAGTGTGCTAACTTCTTCCTTCCTTTTCATTTTAAGTACAAGTTCGGGGCACAACTGCTGTGTGGAACTTTCAGTTAGAGCCATGCTTGTTCTTACTCCCTCCAACTGCATATGACTGGGAACATTTTGGCTTAGCAAAACTGTTCCTAAATCTCAGTGACCCTTAGGCCTTGGGAAAGCAAGCACTGGCTACACATTATTTACATAAATCTGTGTCTTGATAAGCAACTTGAATGTTCATTTACCAAAGGTAATGTCCTGTTAATATGAAAATAAATTTTTAGAGACAAATAAGTGTAGATATTTGGACAAGAAAGTGACTATTATTTTGAAGTTTAAGATTATACATCTTCATTCATTCATTTTTTTTTAATTTGACATACAATTATTAGGTGCCTGCTATGTACCAGCCACTGTTCTAGGCACTTGAGACATATCGATGAGCAAAACATACAAACGTTGCCTCACGCTAAGTTTCAGAGAACCAGTCTGGTGATTCTGTCTGTTGCCAATTGTGGCGACTCCAACTAAACATTCAAGTAGTAGAGAGAAATCCCGCCAGGCAAGTGGAACAGCTGGGCCCATTGTATGTCTAACTTGGGCTAATACGCCTTCTGCCCCCCAAAAGAAAACATAACAAAACAAACAAGAAACTATTTGGATTAGTGTATTGCAGTGACATTATAAGACCGTAGGACTTAAAGTCACTTGATTTCTGGTGTCTGAGCTTCCCTAAAACCCTGTGGATTTCCTTCTTCTCAGCGTACAGTCACTCTGGTAAGCATCTGGGCGTCTCTTTGGGGAAGGCTTGGAGGAAAATTTATATTGCATACTTACAGCAGTGCTCAGGGCCCTTCCACAAGGGGCCTCAGCTTTCATGCCCATCGAGAGGCTCTAGGTCTTGGAACTGACTAAGGTCTGGAAACTGCGTGAGAGGCTGTGATTCTCCACTGAGGCAGCAGCCACTGACGTCACATTTTTGTCTGGCAGACATAGGGTTCCTTTTCTGTCATATGGATTAAGGAATGCTCTAGTAGGGGGCCACTGTTTCTTTCACAAGAACACCCCAACCAGTTAAGGGCCATCAGAGATCTCTATGGGCCAGGCATTCTAGTTATCAGGATACATCCCTGCCACCCTTTCTGGTAAATGCCCCCAACTTGTTACTGGTGGTCAGGTGCCGCCTCTTGGCCCCTGATTCTCTGGGATCACATCATCCCTGTTGGGATCACGTACTGACCGTGTCTTCCCCAGCCTACAAAGGAGACCAGCCACAGAGGTGTTCAGGGATGCTGGTGTTTCCCTCCCGGATGTGTTTCTCAGTGCCTTCATGCAGGGAGCAGCTTCTGAGTGTTCTTGCTGAATATTGAGGGAGTGAGTTTGCAGGTCACATGTGGTAAATCCTCCCCAACATTCCTGTCTCTCCACGCCTTTGAATCCCCCTCCTCTACAAGCCAGGGAAACTGGCATTTTATCCTCATTAAACACAGACCATGACTGAGTCCAAGTCTTTGTGCCCCAGCCAATCAAGTTACCACCTCCGGCTTCACAAACTAACAGATTAAATCTGGACTCTCTAGTAAGTGCACATGTATGAATGAATTCGGCCTGATCGAGTCCTATATTTTGTCCTTCTCAGCCTAACACCCTTTGAATCCACTCCTGCACGTGGTCTCTGGGATGCTTCGGATACATAATAGCCAGGTCTTGCAATTTCCTTGATGTGCTAGCTGTTTCCTCCTGGTTCTTACTGTGCACCAGTTCCCCTGGATCGTACTGAGCTGTGACCCTGGTTACTGACTGGACGCTCCCTTTTGTGCATCTAAGAGGGATAAGCACCCCTTTTAAAGGCAGTACCCCTCATCTGTCCCAGGGGAGGTTAGTATAGAGTTTTCAAGCAAAAAGAAGGCTTGTCTCCTCAGATGCCAAGTTTCAAGCTACTTCCACTGGCAATGATGGCTCCCAGTGACTTGGGTTTTGACTTTGTCCATTTCACCTGGGTCCAACAACATGTCCTTACTTGGAGTTTTAGTATCCTAATCTTTTTTTTCTAACTGGCACATGAGAATCTTGGTGAAGTGTGCATTCAGGTGACACTGTCATTTAGCAACCTGCTTAATTAAATTTTTGTCAGCCTTGTCAGTGCTATGGTAGCAAGAAATACGTTCTGTTAGGGCTGTTGTGGAATCTTTCTAGGTCTTGGTCCATGACCTGTGCTGAGAGTTAAAGGACCCAAGCTGGTCGTTTTCTGTCTGTAAGTGTCCCAGTGCATTTGAAGGATGCACCCCTCCATCCCGAGTCCCCACGGCCTTCACATGTCCTGATGGCCGCGTGCAGCAGCTGCTCAAGCTTCCAGGACAGTCGCTTCAGTTGGCTCTTCATCCAGGTGACAGCCTGATTAACTGTGACGCCGTGGATTAACTGTGATGCTGGGGATTACTGGCAGAAACCCAATCACTGGGCTCAGCTCCAAGGGTACAGTCAAACCAGCTTCCACATGCAGCTGTGTGGCTCCTTCTCCTGGACATTCCTGGTACAAGATCTGTTCCAGTGAGGGTCCAGTCGGGGGACAGAAACCACACAGTGATTTCCACAGGGAATGTTTCATATAAAGGACTGTTTAGGAATTAATAATAATAACAGGGTATTATCTCCTAAGGAGAGGAAGAGAAATCTGAAGACTGTAAGAAGAGCAGAAAGGGAAGTCACTACTTACAGGGCTGAGGTCCAGACCTCACCGGAAGGGTCAGAGAAATTTACTGAGGAGCTGCTCTGTGGAACTTGCTGGAAATCAACATGTGAGGGTGATGTGCTGGGGAGAGCACTTTGTGGGGCCAGGGGAGGCTGCCCACGGGTGGCTGCTGCTCCATGGAACTCTGGGAAGCTGCCTGCAGGGTTCGTGCCACTGCATCTGGCTGGGGGTGAGCATGGCTAGGAGTTCCTGTTGCTGCTGACCATTCAGTGCTGTCGGACTGAAGCCAGGCAGGAGCATCCCTGGAACCAGAAAGAACCTCCGTCCTCCGCTAGCGCCCTCTGCTGATGGAGTGGAACATCCTGCTGGCTGGCAAGGGAGAGATGTTCCAGTATCACAAGCAGGGCAACAAAGGGTGGACTTGGAGCCAAGGGGAAACAAATTGACAAGTGGCACCAGTAGCCTGGGGGGCCAGGCAAGGGGCTCCCTTCTTGGGGGCCTGCGCATCTCTGACTTCTCACTGTTCCCCTTTGATTTCTGCCCAGCCTGGGGAGTAGCCAGGCTCTTATCTGTCGTGTCTGGGGCTTTGTGTGTGTGTGTGTTTAGCAAATCTGCTATTCTTTTCATTACCCTGAGGGCCAGCCTTTTTGAGACTCAAGAATCTAAAATTGATTACCTTTTCTCTGTTTTCTGCTGTCAACTTCTGTCTTAGGCAATCCCACAGAATTGTCTCCCTGATTAAATGAAAGCAGGTGAAGGACATGTGATGGAGCAGAAAATTGTTCAATAAATCAAAATATAATCTGCCATGTCTGTACTGAGTAAAGAGATTATGTTCAAAAATACATTTCCATTTAAATACTGATATAGACATAGTGAGGAGCATGCTTAACATCAGTGTTACAGAAATAACTTCAAATAGCTTATTGGTTACCTTAATGATTAACTACTAAGTTGGGAAAAGATATCTTCTGAAATTTAGATATAGTTTCCATATCCATGTCTTGATCATTTTTACGTAATAAAAAAAACATTTTTAATGGAAATGTTTCATTTCTTTATTGGATTTCAAAGTATTTTAAAGCCAGAATGAAGCAATCACAGATACTATGTTGCTTTTACAGTGCCAGCATAACACACAATTTCATATTTTTGGCCAGATGGCATTACTTGTTACAAGTTCAGCTAGAACCATGTTGGTTGTAAGAGTGTATTTCCAGAATACTTGAAAGTTTATGACATTGCACAAAGTAAGAAATGATGGCTCTTCAGGAGAACTCTAAATTACAGTGCTAACCAAAGTCAGAGCCTTTCAAATAAAGGAGATAAGTACAAGTCTAAAGGTCACACTCATATATTTCCTGAAGGTTGAAGACCATGGTCAGATTTCCCTCTCTGCTAATTGCAAAGGAAACTTCTGAAGTAAAACTGAAATGACAAAACCAAAAGCCCTTCTTGTTCACATGTTTATTTACTAGACAAACTCTCCCAAACTTAGGCTGAGGTAGCCATCCTGAATTGCAAGGCCAGATCCCTCCTGACAACCAGCAAGTAACCTTAAAAGGGAAACTGCTAACCTTGTGTTGGTGGTGGCCTTTCCTATACAGTTTCCAGAGATAAGTCTGGAAATCATCTAAAAGTAACTGTAAAAGGATGTTAGAATCCTTACCCAACCTTCACTGATTGGATATCTGTTTTCATTAAAAATAAGACAGTAATCTTTTTTTACATTTTTTATTTTATTGAGTTATAGTTTACACTGTTGTGTCAATTTCCAGTGTAGAGCACAATTTTTCAGTTATAAATGAACATACATATATTCATTGTTGCATTGTTTCTCATTTTGAGCTACCATAAGATCTTGTATATATTTCCCTGTGCTCTACAGTATAATCTTGTTTATCTATTCTATATATACCTTTCAGTATCTACAAATTTTGAACTCCCAGTCTGTCCCTTCCCAACACCCTCCCCACTGGCAACCACAAGTTTGTATTCTATGTCTATGAGTCTCTTTCTCTTTTGTATTTATATTCATTTGTCTCTTTCTTTTCTTTTTTTAGATTCCACATATGAGTGATATCATATGGTATTTTTCTTTCTCTTCTGGCTTACTTCACGTAGAATGACATTCCCCAGGGACACCCATGTTCCTGCAAATGGCATTATGTTGTAATTTTTATGGCTGAATAGTATTCCATTGTATAAATATACCACCTTTCCTTTATCGAGTCATCTGTCGATGGATATTTAGGCTGTTTCTATCTCTTGGCTATTGTAAATAGTGCTACTGTGAACATTGGGGTGCAGGTGTCTTTTTCAATTTGGGTTCTTTCTTGACATGTGCCCAGGAGTGAAATTGCTGGGTCATAGGGTAAGTCTATTCCTAGCCTTCTGAGGAATCTCCATACTGTTTTCCACAGTGGCTGCACTAAACTGCATTCCCACCAGCAGTGTAGGAGGGTTCCCCTTTCTCCACAGCCTCTCCAGCATTTGTCATTTGTGGATTTTTGAATGACGGCCATTCTGACTGGTGTGAGGTGATACCTCATTGTAGTTTTGATTTGCATTTCTCTGATAATTAGTGATATTGAGCATTTTTTCATGTGCTTTTTGATCATTTGTATGTCTTCCTTGGAGAATTGCTTGTTTAGGTCTTCTGCCCATTTTTGGATTGGGTTGTTTATGTTTTTTCTAATTGAGTCATATGAGCTGCTTATACATTCTGGAGATCAAGCCTTTGTCAGTTTCATTGTTTGCAAAAATTTTCTCCCATTCCATAGGTTGTCATTTTGTTTCACTTATGGTTTCCTTTGCTGTGCAGAAGCTTGTAAGTTTCATTAGGTCCCATTTGTTTATTCTTACTTTTATTTCTATTGCTTGATTAGACTGTTCTAGGAGAACATTTTTGAGACGTATGTCAGAGAATGTTTTGCCTATGTTTTCTTCTAGGAGGTTCATTGTATCTAGTCTTATGTTTAAGTTTTTGATCCATTTTGAGTTTATTTTTCTGTATGGTGTAAGGGATGTTTTAGCTTTACTGACTTACATGCAGCTGTCCAGTTTTCCCAACACCATGTGCTGAAGGGACTGTCTTTATTCCATTGTAAGTTCTTGCCTCCTTTGTCGAAGATTAGTTGACCAAAGGTTTGTGGGTTCATTTCTGGGCTCTCTGTTCTGTTCCATTGGTCTTCATGTCTGTTTTTGTACCAATATCATGCTGTCTTGATGACTGCAGCTCTATAGTATTGTCTGAAGTCTGGGAGGGTTATTCCTGCAGCCTCTTTCTTTTTCTTCAGTAATGCTTTGGCAATTCTAGGTCTTTTGTGGTTCCATATAAATTGTATTATGATTTGTTCTAGTTTTGTGAAATATGTCCCGTAGATCGCCTTGGAGGTGTGACCATTTTAACAATATTGATTCTTGCAATCCAGAAGCATGGGATATCTTTCCATTTCTTAAAGTCTTCTTTAATTTCCTTAATGTATGTTTTATAGTTCTCTTTGTATAAGACTTTTACTTCCTTGGTTAGATTTGTTCCTAGGTATTTTATTAATTTGGGTGCTATTTTAAAGGGGATTCTTTCTTTACTTTGTTTTCCTGTTGATTCATTGTCAGCGTAAAGAAATGCAACTGATTTTTGTACGTTAATCTGTAACCTGCTGCCTTGCTGAATTCTTCGATTATTTCTAGTAGTTTTTGTGTGGACCTTTTAGAGTTTTCTATATATAGTATCATGTCATCTGTATTTAGTGGCACTTTTACCTCTTCTTTTACAATTTGGATCCCTTTTATTTCTTTTTTACTTCTATTTTTATTTCTCTGTCTTGCCTGATTGCTGTGGCTAGGACTTTCAGGAATATGTTGAATAGGAGTGGTGATAGTGGGCAGCCTTGTCTTGTCCCAGATTTTAGTGGGAAGCTTTTGAGTTTTTCACCATTGAGTGCTATGCTGGCTGTAGGTTTGTCATATATAGCTTTTAGGTTTTGAGATATGTTCCCTCAGTACCCACTTTGGTGAGAATTTTTATCATAAATGAGTGTTGAATTTTATCAGAAGCTTTTCTGCATCTATTGAGATGATCATTTGGTTTTTGTTCTTTCTCTCGTTGATGTAGTGTATCACATTGATTGATTTGTGTATGTTGAATCACCCTTTGGTGTTTGATTTAGGGAGGTGGCAACAGTAGGGAATTGTCAGATCAAAAAGGTGTCTTCAGGTACTTTTCCATGCCTTCTCCACTCTAACCTGTGACTTCCTACTACTTACTCCTCAAATCTAACTCATCCTGGCTGGGCCCTAATGTATACAAGTTCATTTCTCTTTCTTCCTGATAAGATTGGTCCCTGCCATCTGATTTCTCTCTCTGATCAGGTGCACATTCAGACACACTCACAGGCAGGCTTCTGATGATGTGCTAACACAGATATGGGCTTCCTGGTCCATAGTATCAGGTCCTTCAGGACAAGGACCAAGATTAGCGTGTTTAGCATGGTTCTGGGCATGACACAAGAGCTGGAGCATCTCACAGAATGCATCTTTCTTTGTCAAGCCTGTTATTTGCAAACTTAATTCAATTCATATGGGCGACTAATGTGTAATTGAGTTGTTTTATGAAAAATAATATCAATAAAATGAAAGAACAGTGACATCAGTAGAACTAGCCTTTTGAAAGAGAACAGAGTAATATATTTGTTCTGGATTGTAGAATGAACCAGTGGAACATCAAGTCATGCTAGTTAGGGTAAAATTTTAATTCTTATTTAGTCCCATGCAGGGAGTACTGTGACTGACCCTCAGTAATGCTTGCTGGGAGTCAGCTATGCATTGCTAATGACTTGCTGATAATGATTTTCTCATTTTATGCAGCTTCCTCCAGGTCTGCACCACAATTTGAAAAGAAGGGTTATAGAGAGATTCAAGAAAAACCTCTTCAGCCAGCAGAGTAACTCTTGCAACTTGAAATCTGAAATTAAAAAGGTATGGTGCTCTACATACAGGAATTCTTTTTGGCTACCAAACAAAAACACATCATAGGAATTAATTTGTCTGCCTCCTGAGCTTTCATCATCTACTTAAGCTCTGCCCACTATGAAAGGATATTGTCCATGGTTGTCTTACTCCATTTGGGCTGCTATAGTAAAAATATCATAAGATGATGTGTTTATAAACAGCAGAAATTTGTTGCTCATGGTTCTGGAAGCTGGAAGCCCAAGATCAGGGTGCCGGCATGGTCGGATCTAGCTTGGACCCGCTTCTGGGCTGCAGACTGCTGACTTCTTGCTGTGTCCTTACATGGGAGAGGAGGCAAGGGAGCTCTCCCAGGCCTCCTTTTACGGGCATTTTAAAAAATAAGAACACTTATAAAAGGACTTTATCCTTCTGGCCCAATTTACCTCCCAAAGGGCCCACCTCCCAAAACCATCACCTCAGGGTTAGGTTTTAACATACAACTCCATGGGGGACACAGACATTCAGACTGTAGCATCACTTGAGATAGTAAATCAAGGCTATGCCTTTGCCTCTAATTTTCTGACCTTCTTTTCTGAAGCCATCAGTCTCAGAAGAGTAATAGAAAGTTGTTTCAATATTATTGCATGTTTTCCTAAAAAATGTTATTAAATATATCTAAGTGTGTATCTATATATACATTTAATATAAAATATATATAATTTAATATCTCATACACACACACACACACACACACACACACACACAGATTAGATAGTTCTAGTCCAATCTTTATTAGGATACTCTTCAACAGACCCCTGAGTTGAGCTTTGCAACTTGGAACAAGTCAGCTAACATCTGAGGCCATGATTTCTCTCAGCTATGAGGATGGAATGAACCATTTCTAAGGTTCTTTCCATAATCGACGTTCTGCAGTCTCCTAGACTGTGGGTGCTGGTAGATATTTCTATTCTTAAATAAGGAAACCAAATCACCAGCAGGTTAAGCCAACCAGGCAGAAGGAGAATTGCTTATCTCTGGCTAGCACAACTTGGTGACAGAAGCCTCTTTGTCCTGTTTGACAGCTGTAGGGACACAGGATCATCTTTGCTTTCAACCTGGCTGAGAGGCAGATTCAGTTACCCTCTGTAGGGTGCTTTGCCCCCTTGTCTGATATTTTAAGCTCGTGGTGGTTCACGCCCTTACGAAACTGTACGATCAGGGAGGCAGGACTTGCCCCCTGTGAGCTAAAGAAAGCTTCCATTTGGTGTATTAACCAGTTCCTCCACTGAAACTTTGTTTCCGCATCAAGAATTAATCTCCCTTTCTCTATGCGTTTTCACTCTTACTGTTGTTTTAAGTAGCTCATCATTCAAGCAGACTTGCATTACCATTTCTCCAAAGGCAGTGAGTGTGTCTTGTTCATCTTTGATTCCCCAGAGTCGTACCCAGTGCCTGGTAGGTGCCTGATATTTAATATTGTTGAGTATCAAATACATTCTAGGTTGGTGCACCAACACGCTGTCTAACATGGTCTATGTTGGTTCTATTCTTTATTGCTATGTAAGTATTGATACATTTATATACTTCTGCCTGAGAAGAAAGAACCCACATTGTCCCTAGTCTGAAAGCTAAATGAGGCGTTTGTGACCTGTTTTTCCCCCTTTGTGATGTAATCTTTAGCAGCGGGTTTTGTTCAGAAATGGCTTTTTCATCCACTGTGCCATCACAGAGGAGGGGCCCATTAGCTTTTGACTTCCACAGCCATCCCACACCATGGCCGTGGAAGCAGTGGTGACAATACACGAAGTGCTCTCAGTTTCCACCTCCCCCTCTGAAGCTCCCCCTGAAATCCAGTGACTCTGCACCTGCAGTCTGAAGGTATTTTCATGGGATGACTGTGCCTTACTTATGAAACACCTGAGACCTGGGGTATACAGATCAGCCAAAACGTGGATGCGCCCTTTTCTGAAATATGACACTCTTTAATTTTTGACTCACCTGAGGTATCTTCAGTTCAGCCTGCTCAAACTAGGCTAGAATTGCAGGAGAAATAAAGCATCTGAGTAACTGGATAGGTGTCTCTGAAGACCAGGATTTTCAGCATGGGGAGAAAAGCAGCAGAGACAAAATAAAAGGTATTAATTCAAATTAGAATTGGAAAGATCAGTATGAATGAGTATGAATTCATGATAAATCTTATCTTTTAAAAAATGCTCATACTTCCAAAAATTTCACTAAGTTTGTTTAGAAACTAAGCAAGCAGCAGTGTGCTCCCTCTGCACCCACAGATTTGGAAATACAGCCATTGGCAGCTCTAGAGCAGAAACTGAATGAGACTAGGCTGGAAAATCTTAACATCATAGGGTGCAGGGCAGGGATTCTGTCCAGGGCTCCCAAGGGTGTGTCTGAGGTCTCAGGAGCCCACTGCTCTCTGTTGTATAATTAGAGCATTGAAGAGAATGATATCCACAGTGGATCAAAGGCACCAACTAATGTTTAAATCTAAGGCTTCATGGTAGTGGAAAAAAAAAGAAAATCACTTACTGGTTATCTTTGAAAGACAGTGAGTGACAAACACCTTATTTCAAAAATTGTTTACAGAAGGAAAGAATCAAACATTTATTCTGCCTTTGCCTTGTGAATTCTGTCTCAGGGTAACTAAATTGATGAGAGGGAATTCTCTCATTACAGAACTCCCTCAGCTAATAAGTACCGAAGGTGTAAAAACACTGTCATTTTGCAGCCCCTTTAAAGAAGTGATGGGTCTTGACATGCGCCTTCTTGGCCACTGACATCTCGAAAGAGGGACAGCCAGGCATCCCATGCTTCCTCATGGGCGTGCATAGCACCATCTGTGAAGTTTACCATAAAGTAAACTCTTGAACCTGCATCTGATGAGCTGCTAAGATTTAATTATTAGAAAATAGTGAGTGTAAATACTGACATTTGTGTAACAAAATGGCCTCAAAAGCCTAATAAACCCTAATAGAAAGGAGCTGTAGGTTAGAAGAAATGAAAAAAAACGTAATACTTTGTGACTTAATATGTTAACATAATTCAGTGAAAGAGGACAAGGAAAACCTAAAGAAAGAAAGATCAGAGGCCTGGCGAGTGAAGTGTGATGAGAAAAGTGCTGAAACTTTTCTCACTTCTGACACCTAATCTCATTCATTTTGGCTTAATTTCCTTCCGAGTCCTTCCTCAGTTGATTAGCTTCGAACTCGTTTATGTAGTTGTCCCACAGCAAAGATAACCTTATTTTATGATATGAAAAGAAGATTCAGGTTGTGGAATTTAATGAGGATTACATTTGTAGTATCTTATTGTTTTCTTCTATTTAGTTTTTTGCCCAGAAAGTAACTGTGTTCTCATTTGACCAATAAGGCGGTAAAATTGTTCAATATTTGCTCCACATCAGTGTGTTTGGGGAGGGGGAGGGTAGTGACAGTGATAGAGCTTTTTCTATTTAATAGCGACTTGTTTATCTCAAAAGTACACACAACCATTTGCCCTTTGGAACTGTAGGTGTTTGTTCAGAGCAGAAGGGCCCTTTTATATCAGTTCAGAAGGAGGATCGTACACTTTCTTCCAGCAGAGCATAATGCCAAAGAGAGCAGGTATCCCTCAACTCAATATTCATGAGCCAAGGGAGGGCCCCACGGTGCTGGTCTGGGACTGGTGATCCACCTCGTGACATCAGCGGGCCGGAGAGGCCACTGCTCAGAAAGCTTCTGTCGTATCACCCAGATTTTCACCTGCTGGGTGAACATTTACTTGCCATCTGGTATGTCCAGGCTTGAACTCACCATCTTCCTCCATTCTTTGCAACAAATATCACTGGCAGCATCCTTTTTCCTTCTGCTGGGTCTTCAAACCATGCGGTCACCTCCAGATGTTCCACTTTATCTCTTGCATCTCCTACCTCATTAACACCTGAGGAGTCTTCATTGTGCATGTGGTTTTGCTAGGCCTTTGATATTATAGCCCTGGTCCTGCCACTTAGAAGCGAATTGCTTTACATCTCAGATTCCTCACCTGTATAATGGGCATAATGCCTACCGTACAGGGTAGTTGTAAGGACGAAATAGAACATCAAATGTATCTAGAATGCAGTAAGCACCAACTAGTGGCTGTAGGTGCTCCTGTTATTAAGTAAGAATATTTGATCTTCAGTAGCCATTCCTTCCTTCTGGTTACCACCTAGTCTGAAGTCTTGGTACCCTTCTGATACTGATCTCCTGTTGTTTTTTTTTAAAAAACAACTTTTATTGTGGTATGGTTCCTATACAGTAAACTACACATATTTCAGATGTACACTTTGATGAATTTTGATAGATGTCTACACCCATGAAACTACTGCCACACTCAAGATAGTTAACATATCCAGCACTCCCCAAGAGGTGCAATTTTCAAAATCCCAGTTTATCCCTTCCCACCCCCTTTAACGGCTGGTAATTGTAAGTTTGTTCTCTATGTCTGTGAGTCTGTTTCTGTTTTGTAGATAAGTTCATTTATGTCCTTTTTTTTTTGTAGATTCTACATATAAGTGATATCATGCAGCATTTTTCTTTCTCTTTCTGGCCTCACTTAGAATGACATTCTCCAGGTCCATCTATTTGCTGCAAATGGCATTTTTTCTTTTTTATGGCTGCATAGTATTCTGTTGTATAAATATAGCACACTTTCTTTATCCAGTCATCTGTCGATGGACATTGGTGTTGTTTCCATGTCTTGGCTATTGTAAATAGTGGTGCTGTGAAAATTGGGGTGCACGTGTTTTTTGAATTCTATTTTCCTCCAGATATATGCCCAGGAGTGGGATTAATGCATCATATGGTAGGACTATTCCTAGTCTTTTGAGGAATCTCCATACTGTTTTCCACAGTGGCTGCACCAAACCACATTCCCACCAGCAGTGAAGGAGCATTCCCTTTTCTCCACACCCTCTCCAGCATTTGTCATTTGTCAACTTTTGAACGATGGCCATTCTGACCGGTGTGAGGTGATACCTCATCGTAGTTTTGATTTGCATTTCTCTAACAAGTGTTGATACTGAGCATCTTTTCATGTGCTTGTCGGCCATCTGGATGTCTTCTCCAGTCGGTTTTGCCAGACGTTGGCAGTGTTCTTAATCACTTGCTTCCAGTTTCCTGCCTCCCCATCTGACTCCGGGTCCAGCTGCCTCGGCCTCTGCTCTCTGCAGGAGCCTCCTCCTGATCTGTCTGCATTCACCCCACGGCCCCAGCCCCAGTCAGACTGTTATGTGTATATTGCATCCAGAGTGATCCTTTTAAAACAGAATGTGGTCATGTCTCTCTCTCTCTCTCTCTCTCTCTCTCTCTATCTCTATCTCACACACACACATGCACACACACAGACACACACACACACACACACACACACACTGTTCATGTGTCTGAGTATAAAATGCCAACATTCTCACCACGATGTTCATGTCCTGTTTGGTCCAAGTCTGGACCCCTCTCCCCACCCTCACCTTGTACCGCTCTCACCCTTTGCTGTCTCCTCACCGGCCACAGGGCCCACCTACCATGCTTCTTCCTCCCCAGCCTGCACATGCTCTTTCCTCTGCCCGTGATGTTCTGCCCACTCCATCCTTTACTCACTCTTGTCTCTCAGCAGAAGCATTATTTCAGGAAAGCCTTCCCTGTCTCAGTTAGGTCTATCTGTGACCTCCTAGAACCACCGGCCTGGCCTTCAGTGCATTCAGCTCAGTTGCAATTTTATATATATCCAGGCGGGTATTTCACAGACACATTTTTCCCTAATTATGCAGTGAGCTCCAAGATTAAAGTTTTTGGCCACCATTGGTTGTTTTCGTTGCTTGGAGCTGTGCATGGACACAAGAGTTGGTTTAAAAAATACTCCCTGAATGAATGAACAGCACTTGCCTTCCTCTCTTCAGCCTAAATCCCCATGCCTCCAGAACATTGGGTTAATGTCCTATCCCTGTATCACTCTGCCCGTAATGTGCAGCACCCAGCCTCTGCCCTCGAAGTCCCCTCACCTGGAATATCCACTTGGCTTCCTTGTGTCCACCCAAATCCAGCCTTTGAGGTTCAGCTCCAGTGTCCCCTCTGCAGAGATTCTGAAAACCATGCTGGTAAAGGGGTTGAGAAGGGATAAATTGGGAGTTGGAAGTTTTCCCCTCTCAGGGAGTGATGGAAATGTTAGGTGGTGATGGTTTTCTTGGTTTATCGGTCTATCAAAATTCATCAAATTGTACATCTGAAATATGTGTAGTCTACTGTACAGAAATTATACCACAATAAATTTATTTTAAAAATTAATTTATAAAAACCACATTGGTCTTCATAGCTTTAGCATCCTTCTCTGTGCGAGTTTCAATCTCAGTACCTCATTTCAAAATTCCTTATTTAATGAACAGAGGATATGAATCCAAGGTAACTACTGTGGCATAATCTTCGTTGTTCCTTTTGTTTCTGGTTTATTAATATGAATCGACATTTTTAAAGCATATTGTATTACACAGGCACAAAACTTGGCCAAACCAAGTGCTGGTTAAAATGAAAGTTGAAAGGAAGTTGAAAATTTCATTCAAAAAGTTCAGCTTTATAGAAGGGAATTAAATGATTGGAACTTTAATAAATTCTGGCTTTTAGTGAATTACTCTTTCCTTTGCAGTGTTGAGAATTAATGTGTGGAGATTAAAATTAATTAATGGTGATTGAGAAAGATGTATTAAAAAACTTGTTTGCCTTGGCCAAACAAGAAGGCATTTTCAAAGCAGATACATGAAAAAGTATAGATTAGGGCTATACATAATGTTCTGTTGAATAATTGGAGTTTATTTCTCCCACACCAGGTAAAAATAACATTTTGGTATTTCAGAACCTACACCTTTATTTTCCTATCCATTTAAATTTTGTTCTCATAAATTGTAAAGTATAGAGTGTGCGTGTGTGTGTGTGTGTTTCACCTGACCAGGGAACTGTCTGCTTGCTTTCACTGTAATTTGCCTACCTCCCCTTTTTTTTATGGGGGGGTTTGGTTGGGGGGGTAGTTCAGTTTATTTACTTACTTATTCTTAGAGAAGGTACCGGGGATTGGAGGTTCTGGGGCTTGAACCCAGGACCTCATACATGCTAAGCATGTGCTCTACCACTTGAGCTACACCCTCCCCTTGTATAAGTCCTTTTGAAAGGACAAAGATGGGTCTTTCTCTGTGTTGGGTGGATTGACAGCCAAAGAGCCCTGGTCCCTCTTGCAGAGACACGCATGGAGGTCTCATGTCACTTGACTCTGAATGTGAAATAAGACACAGTTTTCCTTTTTCTGTTTCAGTTATCTCAGGGATCTCCAGAACCAATTGAGCCCAACTTTTTCACAGCAGATTACCATTTATTGCATCATTCGTCAAGTGAAAACATCCTGTCCCCAAATAACTCAACAGGTAATGGTCTTCAACATAGGAATCTGGCTTTCATGAAGAAACAGACTGGTATTTTTCTATCTCTTTCTGGCTTACTTCATTTAGGATGACATTCTCTAGGGACATCCATGTTGCTGCAAATGGCATTACGTTGTCTTTTTATGGCTGAGTAGTATTCCATTGTATGTAACACAGGGAAATATATTTAAGATCTTGTAGTAGCTTATGGTGAAAAACAATGTGAAAATGAATATATGTATATTCAATGATGACTGAAGAAATGTGCTGTACACCAGAAACCGACACAACATTGTAAACTGACTGTAACTCAATTAAAAGAAAAACATAAACAGATTGTTTGGATCAACAGCTATCCTCAAAAGATTATCTTCAATTTAAAATGAAAATAGATCTTATATTTATTATCTGTGATGGTAGTTGAGAGGGATCTGCAGTAGGAATCTGGCAATTCCCTGAGATTTACTTTACCCACTTGGGACAGCTTCCTTGATTATTAATTAATAAAAGAAGCGAAGAGAATCCATGTGGTTAAATTGTATTTCCTTTATTTCTTCTTATCTGATGATGGGAAATCAAATGCCCAAAAACATCCAGGGAGATAAAAAGCAGAAAGGGAAGAGTTTGAATAAAACAGAAAATTTGAAACTTACCTGAAGTATCAAATCAAACATATTTAATTTGTTTTTTCTTTTTTGGAAAAACTTCACATAGGGAGGCAGTGTAACTTAGGGATTAAAGGTGCACACTCAGTCATTGTGTAGCTGACCTTGAGCAAACTATGTGACCTCACTGAACCCCAGTTTCCTTGCCTGCAACATGGGGATAAAAATGTTCCTTGCATTTTAGGATTTTTGCAACGGTCAGTGCAAGTACATAACAAATGATTAGCCAGTATGCCTACAGGCTGAGTGTAATGTAACTCTCCTTGTGATGTGTAACTCTCAGAAGAGGTCTTCAGGCTACTCTGAGGCTGTAGAATTCCTGCATAATTTTTGAATCCGTGTAAACTACATTTACGTCCCTCAGTGTGGCAGAAACAGATGTGAACCTTTTCGGGTTAAATGAAAACCTGCCATTTCCTTAGCCTAGAACATCGCTCATTGCTGGTGTGCTTTTGTTGTTGCCTACTTTAGGCAAATCATTTCATGTAATAATTATCAGACTTTCCCTAAGACTTGGATTCCTGGGATAAAGCTAACTTGGGTAGGCAGAATTTCATTTAAAATAGCCCCTGAGAAATGTATAAGATCCAGATAAACTGTTGTCTAAAGTCATTTGCTTTCTTTATTTTTTAAATGAAGTATCATTGATTTGAAATATTGTGTTAGTTTCAGGTACACAGGAAACTGATTCAGATATATATATATATATATATATTCCTATATATATATATATATTCCTATATATATATATATATATATATACCTTTTCCGATTATTTTCCCTTTCCATTATAGGTTTACAAGCTATTGACTATAGTTCATTGTGTTGTACAGTTAATCCTTGTTGTTTATTTTATATACAGAAGTGTGTATCTGTTAATCCCATAATCCTAATTTATCTCTCCTCCCAGCCTTTCCTCTTTGGTAACCATTAGTTTGTTTTCTGTGTCTGTGAGTCTATTTCTCTTTTGTAAATATTTGTATAATTTTTTAGTTTCCACATATAAGTGATATAGAACATTCGTCTTTCTCTGAGTGACTTCAATTAATATAATGTGGCATATATACACAATGGAATACTACTCAGCCATAAAAATATTTTAAAATAATGCCACTTGTAGCATCATGGATTGACATTTTGATTTTCATAATAAGTGAAGTCAGAGAGAGAAAGACAAATATCACATGACATCACTTGTATGTGGAATCTAAAAAGAAAACAAGACAGCTGAACTTATTTACAAAACAGAAACAGACTCAGAATGGAAAAAGCCTCTTGCTTTTAAAAGTATCTCCCAGGGCAGGTCAGTCAGTCACAGGCCAGACTTTTCAAAGCAGCAGCTCCATTGAGGGAAGAGCTCTGACTGAAATCTCTCAGTGGCCAGAGAGGAACTTGAAAGGCTTTTCCAGAAGCTCAACACACCATCCCAGAGGAGACTGGGTGTTTCCCTTTTCACAGCAGGCTGGGCAAAAAGGAAGACAGCAGAACCATGCAGCACTTTGGGCTTTAAGTCAGGATTCACATCCTCACACCTCCCCTCAGCCTTCAAGCTGTTCTCTTCTTTTTCCTGAGTGTCCGGGGAACTCCTGTCCTCTACGTGTTGATTGATTTGAGTGGAAGATGGTCAACACTGCTTTGGGTGGCACCGGAGTAGGTTAAGTGCTGTCACTCAGACTAAACAGCAAAAGAAATATTGTGTTCTAGCTTTAAATGTATTTTATTTCCCTCCTGGCAGCCAATGGAAGGAGTCAGATCTTTTTCGTGGTTCACTGGCTATTACTTCCACCACTAAGAATTTATCCTTGCTAGTACATTTCCACTCTTTTTGTCTTGTGGATGAGGGAGAGTTTCTTAACATTTTCTTTACCTTCCAGGTAGTTTGTGTTTAGAGTCCCTCCTTTCCTGTTCATAAGACACACACACACCCACCTACATGCACGCACACACATGCACAACTTAATTGACAAGTTTATCTGATGCCTTTAAATCTTGAGTATTATTTTTTGATGGCCACTCCAAAACTGGAAAGCTATTAAAGGAAGAGAAATGAAGCATCTGAGTATAGATGCTTTGGAATGTGTTTCTAAGTACTCATCTTCATCATTAAGAAATTGACCATTTTCACTGCCCGCTTATAATTGCCAATAAAATCCAACTAAAGAAAACATGAACCAAGTACCAGATGAAATAATTTGTCTATTTCAGGTCTACCCCCCAGCTTTGATCTGGAGGAGGGCATCACGTATGCACAGATGCAGGTGAGGTTTCTGCACCGCCTCTGAATGATTCTATTTTGTTGCTTTTAATTCAGATCTAACCTGATTTCTTTTTCCATTTTAGAGTGTGATTGAAGAAGTCCTAGAGGATAGTGGGTATTACAATTTTATTTCTAACAGGTAAGATCCAGGGTTTGCTTTCAAATATTAAAGTTCAGTTTAGAAGTTAGAATTCACCCCACCAAACTTAAGTGAAAACTGGCAGCCAGTGCTGGGCAGGGGACACATGGACAGAATCTGCAGGATGAATAGTTCCAGCAACTGCTTGGACTTTCCTGAGAACCCACTTCTGGCCAGCTTGCCACAGGCGGCTGTCTCTTCACACTCAACCCTGTGTGTTGCCACAGCCGGCAGCAGCAGCCCAGGAAGCCCAGAGGACTCTCAATGCCGAGAGAGTGCAGCCCCATGTTGGGCGTCAAAATCTGTTACCAAACTAAGGTCCAGCAGCTCGCCACTCAAAATTCAATACTCGAGAGGGACAAATTTTGGTAGAAAGGACAGTTGCCTTTTGTTCGAATGCTGGCAGTCTGGGGAGGTGGTGGACTTAGTGTCTACAAAAAACAACTCCAAACAGTCTGCTCAATCATGAATGTTTTAAAGGGAAAAAGGAAGTGACTTCAGGTAAGTCACTGAGATGGGGGTCAGAGTCATTTCTCTCCCCATTCCTTCATGTGCAGGCTTGTCGACCTCTTGTGATTTTTCCTTAGATGCCATCTTTTTCACATAGTTTGTTCACGGGATGACTGAAGGGGAAGCTAGGAAAGTGATCTGGTCATTTGTTAATTACTTAGACACCATTTCTTCTTCTTTGATCTAGGAAGGAACCAACATGTTAAGCAAGGTATTGTGTGATCAAAATATTTGAAAGGTGCACTAGACCTGGATTTGAGCAGGGCATGGGGGTGACAGATTTAAAGTCAGTGACCAGACAAAGGGACTCCCTGCAGAGAGTTCTTCCTGCCAAAATGTGCTTACATTAGTTTCTTTGAGAGGAAATCCCAGAAAACTCTGGTAGGGTATTGAAATCAATGAAGCAAGTTACCATTGTGGCGGCTGGAACTTGACCCCATTGGGACTCTGAGCACTCCAGGGCTCAGGTAGCTGGGATACTGATTTCTGATTCCCATCAGTCCTTGCTAGAGGCCTTTTTCCTCTTGGGACATTAGTTCCTTGGCATTTCTGGCCTCCTCTAAGAGTAGGCAAAGCAGATCCAAGAGGCCAGAGAAATCCTCAGGAAAAGGAATGCAGATGCTGGCGGTTGGAAGTCAGGCCAGCATATTTTGAAGGGGTTTGAATTAGGGGATATGGGTGCTGCCAGTGTCTACTATAAATGAATTTTCTCTGGGCTTTGTCTAGCAGCCCACTGGTAACTGAATAATCAGATCGACGGTGAGCCACCACTTACACATCGTGTACATCTAAAGTTGCTTTAGGAGTCCTGTAGATTCTGCTCTCCCAAAGTTGCCTTGTCTGCCTGGAGATAAAGCCTTTCTGTCCAGCTGATGAAGCTGTCAGGTGACCACTATTTAAATTATTCTCAATGTCTTACCCAAAGATAATTATTAACCACGGAAAGAGAAAGGAGTCTTAAGAACAACCTGTTACGGTCATTATATGGAAATTAGATTCATTTTTTTGACATTAATTCAGTCTCCAGCCTTTTTTCCCTTCTGTTTCAACAAGTTATTCTTATGAATCACACATAAGCGTATTCAAATGCTTGTTCTTTTGGCTTGACAATATATTTCCAAAATTCTACCTTTGTAAATTTAGTTCTGCTGTGATTTGTAACTTCAGAGAAATGAAGGCATATTGTTAATAGAAATCACCCTCTCCGTCATCACTCTTCTCCCACCGTCCTGGAGGGATTTGGAACGCTCATTTTCTATTCTTGATCTGAATACATTCAGCCTTCCACGGATGGTGTGAATGTCTCTTTTCTTGACTTTTGGCAACTTCTTATTTCAAGTGCCCTTGCTTGTGGTGGGGCAAAAATCATACTTAACACTGTTACATCTGCATTTTCTCAGAGACTCAGGAACATGTGCTATGACTGTCTTCAAATTTTTGCAGAGAATCAACAAGTAACAGTGTAAAGAACTTAGGGAGGCTCTTACAAGAGGTCTTATTTTTCCTTTTTTAGAAATAATAATTTGAGTTTTACTTTCAAATGCATGGTTATCCTTTTCAATTCTATTATGAATGAGTTTTTAAAAAATCAAATGCTACTCTATTTTCCAAGATATATTCCTGTATTAAAAGACATTGCAGATTTTCTTATTATGGTAAATAGACAATTAGATGCTTAATAATGAAGGTGAAATTATTTAGTTATATTCAGAATTGTGAATACAATATGACGACATGATTTAAATGATCAAGTTAAAGCAATATATGATGGTTATGACATGAAATTTTCTTAAAATGCTCCAAGTTAAAATGAATAATCCATTTAAAGAGCCACATGGCCATGACATTCCCTCTTCAGTTTCTAATAACAATAAAAGTATATATCACTGAGAGAGAGTTTTCATGGTTTACTAGTAAAAATAACCCATGATAGTGCTTAAAGCCATTACTTGTTTACTGGTGTCCCCAGTTAATTTCCAAGAGTAAATCAGTCTCCACATAGACACATAACACTTCACAAGCTGAAAACACACATAATTCCAAATACAAATCATATCAGCTGTGACAGTCATGATTTATCCATAGTCAAAGGATAGAGGATGCCAAACATCACAGGACATACAGAAGTATTTATAATTAGTACTTAGCATCAGTAGAGTGTATTTTCCCGAATAGGTTTTGTAAATATCCTATATCCTCAAAGATGTTAATAGATGCTCCCTGAAAAATAAAATTCGATGACCAAATATATTTGGGAAATTCTGAGTGTTTATTTTTCCATTTTTGGAGAATGTTAACATTTATTAATATATTAAGGACTTTGAGGTGCACTGTAGGAAAGAAGTCTGCTGACCTTGTTCACCCCAATGAATCTTCATTATTTACTTGGGACACAAACTGAGAATACCTGCCCTAGAAATACAGTTAGAAATAGGAAGCATTGTTTTAACTCTTCCACCAGTATTTATCCAGATCTGCTACTGTTCCCATCATCCTCTTAATCATGATTCTCATCACTGCAAAATATTAGTCAATAATCTTGGTTCATCACCATGGACAGAGAATTACGTGCTAAGTCCTGTATGACTCAAGTTTACAATTTAATTCTGTCCGTTCAATCTTAGACACATGTGTACAAAGCATCCAGACAACAGCTAAAGCATTAAGCCAAAATATGGCACATTTTCAGCTTAGATCATGGAGTTTATGTGTAGTTAGAGATAGAGAGATGCGATTCTCAAACTGAATATCAGGACAAGGCCATTATCTAGCTATTAGCTGTCTTCGGGGAAGTTACCGAGAACTGTTTAAATAATGGTATGATGGCTTGGGCAGTCAGGAGGGAGACTGTCTTAAGCACAAAATGCTGCATTAGTTAAAGAAAATGGTAGCAAAACAGAAACAGCAGTGAGGGACCCTAGCCAGAATGAGGGCTTTTGGAATAGGGGGTAGTATGGAGTTGAACTGAAGACAGCTGTGTAAGTAAATGAAACAGGGTTCAAACAAGCTGGGCCAGCCCCAGAAGGGCTCTTCTCCTGATCATTTGCATGCTTGTCTCATTAATTACATCTGTTAAACACATAACAGTTCGCTTCCTTTCCAGAAGATTACTGCCTGGCACGCCTGAATTTCATCAGCGTTGTTTGTGAGAGTAAAAGTGTTGTGTTTTGTAAGTGAAGAGATGACCAGCATATCATCCTTGTATACTTAGTGGTATGCATTAACATTTTATTTTATGGCAATGAAATATGTGTTGAGATTTTTTAAAAAGTACATTGAGTAAACTTGCGTTGATTTTTCCTGTAATTAACTGTTGAACATGTGAAATAGGCATTTAAGATACAGGCTACTTTGGAGAGGTGATTTTTCCACTCTAAAAGGTTATTATCTCCCACTGAGTTTATAGTTTGAGAAAGACAGTATTAGCAGTGAACTTCAGCAAAAGGCAGCTTTCTGACAATCTCCCCATTCTGTCCTGTTTAGAATCACAGTATGATTCCATGTGATTTGTTTACTTATATACCTGAGCAGCTGCTTTTGAAATTGAATGTGTGAACTAAAACATTTGAGGCTGTAGCTAATTCTTTCCACTTCTGACTCTTCCAGGTATCACTCCTATCCCTGGGGAACCAAGAGTCACCCAAACAACAGATGAAAATGCTGCATTTTGAAATGGATGTAGTTTTCCCACTCAGGTTCAAGTTCTGGACGTGAGGCACTGCTGCAAGATGCCTAGGAATGGGGAACTGCTAGAGGAGTGTGGAAGAGAGAAGACCAGCCTTCCTCGGTGCCAACACGGCCCCTTCCAAGAGGCCCATCCCGGGGGTGCGTTAGATGCAGGATGACGGAGCTGTCAGCGTGTTCCTGGGGGAAGATGCTGCAAAATTCATCTGTGAGAAGGAAACCCACTCCTCGCCGTACTGTTCTCCAAGTTCAAAACAAAACAAAACAAAACTTGCCCTATTTTTCAAAGGAATATATTATATTTTTAGAATTGCTGAAACTATTTATGTAAAGGCATCTAACTTTCCAAGTATAAAGAATAGTTTTAGATAAAATTATAGGACCCAGAACAGTTAATATATTGGGTGATTCACTGAGCCCTCCATTTTTCTGCTCTTAAAAGCAATTCAGACTATATGACTTTGTAGCTTTTTGTTTGCTTTAATGAAACGATTGGTTTTCTCTTAACCACTCGGGTGCTAGTGGTCTTGAACTCTAAGACAGCATAGACAGTATTTGCAACCTTGCACAGCCTCTGAGAACAATTGTCGCATTTAAGTTGGACCGATAGAAGATACTGACCTATAGTATGGGTATACGTACATACACATGTAAGGGGAGGAGGGAGGTTTCCATTAGGCTAATGCTTTGCTGCTAATGAAACTCATAGTGTTTTTAGAGCACTTTCAAGGGTCACAGTCTATGAAAGAGATGCGGTATTCTTTATTCTGAGTCCCTTGTAACTAACATTGCCTACATTGGTGTTAAGTTTTTGTTGTTTAAGAACTTGAAATGAAAATAAGTTATATAATAAAAATATAAATTTCTTCTTTATTCATTGAGACGTCTCTTGAAAAGAGAACTCAGAATGCCAAAACAGTGCCCCATTTCTGTGTAGGGACAATTTATGATGAAAATTCTCTAGATTCTTGATGGGCTAAAATCTCTCTAATTGGCTTCTTATAATTGGTGTAATATCAAGAAATTATTGTGAAATCAGACTACTTCTAGCTATTTTAAGAACATTTTAATTCTATGTAAGTCATCTGAAAGCTGAAATTATGCTTTTTATTTACTTCTCACTTAATTCTATATTTACACTCTTGTAAGATGATAAAGTAGTATTTTTTAAACTATGATCAAATAGAATTTAGTTCAATATATTTACAGTGCTTGAAACAAAGCATTTTATATAGGATGGGAAAATCTCAGTGTGAATTCATACTATTTTTATAATGAGTATGTTTAATACCTAAATTATATATCCAAATTTCCTTGGACTAATGCCTTTGAAAACTGCCAGTGAATCTTTGTCTTTAAGCCAAATTAATAATTACAAATACACTGTAATTTAAAGTAACAGATGAGAATATAGAAATGAAAATTTCAGTTTGGGCCTTCAACCAAATACATTCGTGTAAAATGTACATGTGAAATCGTAAGGCTGTGATGCTGTTGATTTAAGCCAGGAAAAATTTGGTTTCTGTTCCGGCTTCATTTGAACCTGCAGAGTTATTTTTTTATCTCTTTTTCACGTGTGGAATGGCCACAACTTTATTTCTACACAGGCCTAGGGTCACACATTTTCATTGGGACAGAAGCCAATACATAGGAATAAACCAAGCTTTAGGGTGAAAAGCTTGAACCATCTCAAATGGTGTAGAAAAGAATAGTATTCAGAGGTCACACCTTGGTTAGAAAAGAGAAATTATTTATTTGAAGGTATTTTTAAATGTGTACAGTTAACCCTTTTAACCAAAAATGGAGGAAAAATTATTTAACCCTTTTAGACCATACAGATGGGATTTATTATGCTAGAAGTTAGTAAGAACTAACAGAAATTAGCAAATGAATGTCTTTTTCAACAGCAACTGTTGGACCATCAACTCTAAGCTGACAGATGCATTCTTTGACCAAAATAATATTTATTAAACTACCCAATCAGCCAAAATAAAAGTAAACTGCCAGTCAGTGAATCAGCACTCTCCCAGTGTAAGAGCTGGCTTTTAAGAGAAGACTGGGCACTGGGAAGGGAAGCATTTTGTGTCTGGAGTCACATCCCAACAGGCATGTTGACTTTCCCAAAGCGCTCACTTCTGAGCTTCGAGCAGGGAGCCATCCCCTCACAGTGAAGCCAGAACCATCATTTTGTTCTCACTGTCTGAACTGTCTCAGTGCAAAGAAGTTGTTCCTTACATTGAGTCTTGTTTTGTTTTGTTTTGTTTTCTGTTTTTTTTTTTTTTTTGGCCTTTTCTTGATTGCGTTTAAATACTCTTTCTTTTGTATACTTTTTAAATTATTTGTTGAAACCATATCTAGGCAAGATGAGAGAATGTGAGACAGGTACATCAGAAGCAAGATTTTCAACATCGCCTTGGAAAACCCATGACAGCACCCCTGGTATGACAGGCTCCAGGCAAAAACACTGCCTTCGGCTAGGCCTTGACCCAGGGTCACGGAACTTTGTGGATCCCCAGGTCCTTGCAAAATGAGGGGCAAATTCAAGGAACACTGGAAGCCTGGCTTCCATGAGAGATCCCTCGTTGACAGGCTAGAATTTTGGGAACGCTCCCAGGGTGTCCGGCACCTACTCTGCCCCGTCCCCTTCAGGAAACGGATGCCCTCAGGTCAGGCACCTGAGTGAATGCCTATTGTGAAATTTACCCACCCCATCCATCTCTCCGAACTCCCAGTGACCTACCCACACATCCAAAACCATCAGAAGTGCCTACGTATATCCAGCAGGTGTATGGGAGGAAACCGGCCCTTCCGCCTTGGGACAGACAGTCTTCCACCTACTGAGACCTTACCTGGATCCGAGGTTCGGGAAATCCCGTTTCACGAGCCAATTCTTCCCTGGTGGCAATGCCAGGAAAGCGGTCCCTCTCAAAGGCTTGCACGACGATCCTTGTTTGAGATTGTGGGATGAATGTGCGCTTTCTCCCGGCCTCTTTTGGGCGGCGATCTAAAGGAGCGCAAACAAGAGAGGATATTGAAGCACACTTCACATTCAGTGCACACAAATTCTGCCAGATGGAGGAAATGGAATCTCAGATACACAGATAGATAGCTAGATAGATAGATAGATAAATAGTGACATAGATAGGTGATAGGTACAGAGAGAGATAGACTGAGAGATAAGTAGGTATATATTTACATAGATAGATGATAGATCGATAGATAAATAGATGACAAATAAATTGACAGAGAGATAATCTATACAAAAATAATTTAATATACATGTATCTATCTCGATGTCTATAGTGTATTATCATGTGTATGTATAAGTATACACAGGCACAATGCATTCCCCCACCCACACAGACACATCCACACAGACACACCCACACACACACACACACACTCACGGTTTCCATTTTTCATTTTAATTATTCACTTTTAAAACTTTATTTATTGCTTGAATGTTTGTTTGCTTGTTTCTCTAGTTTGCTGTTTGGTTGTTTTCCCAGCATGTTTTCTGGAGTGCTCTGAAGCCCTGATGGGACAATGCTGGAACAAAGCTTGCTTAAGGACCAAAGGAGCCCGAGGGCAATCTTTGTGAGTTGATAAGAGAAGGGAATTCTGCACTTCGGACAGTTTCAGGACCAGAGGATTTAAAGCCTTCCTGGCCATGCAAGACCCCACCCTCCACACAGGGCCACGATGCTCATGGTCTGAGCACCAGCAGTGCAAGGGCCAGGAAGGCTCGTTTCCTCTCCTAAGGCTTCTCTGCTGACTCCTTGTCACCCACGTTCAGAGATGAATCTGTCTCCAGGAACCCTTCTGGGAAAATGCCTTTGGAAAGCCAGGGACTCACCTTGAGTCAGAGCCTGAGGCTCGTGCATTGGATGCGATTGCCCGTCTGGTAAGATGTTCTCCGATGGCGGACGGCTCTGCCTTAGGCTTCTTCTTCGTTGGTTTTGGAACCAAACCTAAGTAGAAGGAGAAAAACCCTTGTCACTCAAATGCTTAGGGATAGATCTCAAGAGCTATCACAGTGATTCACCACAGAACAAACAGACAAGCCAAGAATGGACAAACTGTAGACTCCATGTGCCCCCAGGGGAAGGATTTAGCCCCCAAAGGGACTGAACTTGCCACAGATTATGGCTTTCACCTCGGAAGAACTGCACAGGATTCCAGAAAACACAATCCGCACGGAAGAAAATCAGCATTTCCCCTGCCATCCTCCCTCTGGAATCCAGAGACGAAAACCCGTGAGGCAGGAGGCAATGTTTCCCTTCCCAAAGTCAGTCTGAAGGAGCTTGCTAATATTCTCTCTCTCTCTCCTCCTCTCACTTTCCCTCATTTCCTCCCCCGACCCACTCTCCCTGATCATCACTCTCTCTCTCTCTCTCCGTTTCTTTCTCCCTCTGGTTAGCTCTCTGTCTCTCTTGACATTTTCCATTCTTGTCAAACCTGCCACGGTCCCTGTTGGCCTGGTAGCCTCACTCTCCGCTCCTATCAGTCTACCTGTTTATGCCTGTTTGTCTTTTCCTTTGTCTCAGTCCCTGTCTCTGACCCTGTGTCCATTTCTCTCTCTTGTTTCTCTCACTTGCTCCCTCTGAGTCTTTGTGCCTCCTTTTTGGCCATGCTCAGTGCCCGAGGAATGTTCCTCTGTTCTCCCTTCTAGCCCCATGGACAGCACCCTTTCCTAACACACCACGCATAGGTGAGTGCTCTTGTCCAAAATTCACAGAATGCGGGCGAACCCCTGAAAAGCCCATGCTGCCTGGAAATGACTCCTTGCCAGGGAGCTCTTAGGAGCACAAGGTCCTGCCACTTCCAGTTCTGGAGGCTCTTAGGTCCCCGATCCCCACCTTTGAAATCTGTGTCAATGTCTTCAACTGTGAAGCCACATGTTGCCTTCCTCGTTCCCCAAGAAAGAAGTGCAGAGTTAGGTGTGGATGGAGTGGAGTGGAGTGGAGTGGAGTGGCGTGGAGAAGGGTAGGGTGCAGCGGAGTGAGGTCGAGTGAGGTCGGGTGAGGCTTAGGGGAGGGCAGGGTGGCGGGGGTTGGGGTTGGGGTTGGTGAAGGTGTGGCCATTGGGGTGGGTATGGGTGTCGGTGAGGGTGTGGGCGTGTTTGTTTGCATTTTTAGGCATCTCTGATGGGGCTGGGTGGGCAGTTTGTTGAACCTGCCAGTCAGTTCAGTAAGGGAAGCCTGCGCGTGTTAGTGCCCCTTGAAATGTCACAGGCACTGTGCTCCTGCTCCTGCGGTTCTCCCCTTTCAGGACTCCTCTCCCAGCTGACCAGACAGGACGCCTTGAGCAGCGGTAGTGCCTCGGGGGTGAGCCACAAAGGACCGAACTCCCTGGCACGAGCAGCCTCACGCACCCTCGTTCCCTGGGCTTGGATTCCTGCCCACCCGTTGGCATAGGACCCAGGGCCACTCAGCTCCCCCTGGCCCTGTTCTCCCAAGGGACAGCCATTCCTTCTCGGGAGCGGAGTCCAGGCTTGCCTCAAGCACCCAGACCAGGAGCACCAAGGGGAGGAGACGGGTCCTCTCCCTAGCGTGCCCTCCACCACCAAGTGTCTGTAGCCAATTGCATATTGGGCTCGGAAGCCACGTACAAACCCTGCAGCACAGACGCTCATTAGAGGACCCCCCTTTTCCTGATGCTGGCTGGCTTATCTTCGGGTCCCTCCCAACGCACGAGAGACAAAGCCAGGCTAAGCCTCGGCAGCCAGCTTCCCGACCTGGAAGTGGGACTCCACACGGCTCGGGCCGGGGTGGGGGGCGTCCGGACACGGACCCCGAGAGAGGAGGAATTCAGAGACTGAGATTTACCTGAATTCTGCTTTCGGGAATGCCCAGGTCTCGGGCCAGGCTTTCTCGGGCCTTGATGCCAGGGTAGGGGTTCTGTTGAAAGAGGGCTTGCAGAGCGTCCTTTTGACTGAGCTTCAGAACCAGCCTCCTTCTCCGCTGTCCACTTGGGCGTGGGCCTGCCAAAGACAAGAGGAGGAAACGTCTGAGAGGGAATCCGTTCAGCCGCACCAACGGTGGTGCCGGGTGGTTACGGGTGGGGCCACGCCAGCCTGCCTTTTGTGTCCGGGAGGCCGGGGGGAGTAGACCCAAGTGTACAGATGAACATCCCTTTCTATCTAACGGAAGCACACGCAAAGCCCTGCTGAAGGGGAGACCCTGGGCCTTCCATCTTTGCCAAGTAGCAAAGATGAGAAGGTGCATGCTCTTGGGATCTACCCCCACCCAGCGGCAGCCCACAGAGCTACAAAGCATGCAGCTGGGAAGGCCTAGGACAACAGGCTCACGTTCCAAATGGGTGGAAGATATTCCCACCCAGGGGACGCGGCCGCCGTCTGCCGGCCATGGAATGTGTGGATGGCCCCTGGCAGGATGGACCTCGAACTTTAGGCCAGCTAGAAGAGCCCGCCTTGCGGCTCCTCACACATCCATGGCACACCTGCTTGAACTACCTGAAAATCAAGCCAAGCACGGCCACATGTGGGTAGGTTGTGTCGGATAGCCACATTGCGGCCCTCGTGCCCCGACCCTGATTCTGACGGTGCCCGCGCTGGGACACCACAGAGGAGGAGCACCCCATCCTGGACGTCAACGTGTCATGTGGACTGGCTGCGTACATGCAATTCTTTCTCTGTGGAAAGCTTGGTGTGATGGAGCCCTGTCCTAGTGGACACTTGTTTTTGTGATGCAGAGGAATAGGACTGTGCTTGTTTCACACGTTCTGTGGAAAGCCCGACGTGGTATCGGGCACGTCCCGGGCTTCGGGACGACTTGGATTTCCTGAAGTGTATTCAAACTCTAGAACATCAGCCCTCCTGAGAAAGGAATTCCCTGCTAGCCGCTGTCAGATGCCAAACTAGGGTGTCAAGGTGTCTGCCTGGAAGGACGCAAGGCATGGCTTGCGCACCGCAAGCGACGCTTCCTTCACAAGCACCCTTTCTGCTTGCCTGCTCCAGTGAGATTTCTTCGGACAGAAGTCATGGAGCACACGGTAGCCTGGCCTTGGGGACTTCCCCTTCAGAAAGCCCCACCCCCACAAGTGCCCCCAGCCGCCCCTGCCCCCAGGCCCCACTCCCTACTTTGGAGTGGAGTGGGAGGCAATTCAAGGGCTTCTGGGATCAGTGCCTCCCGAGCCCTAGTGTGGAGTTTGGTGGCAAGGGAACCTATGCTCCTGCCGTGCTTCTTGGGAATTCTGCGTGTGGACTATTTCCTGGGACAGCAGAGAAACGGACCCTTTCCCATGGAACTCAAGCCGAGAGAGAGCTGCTAAACCACCAAGAGAAAGAACCAGCGACACCAACTCAAATGTCCAAACGTGGTCCACTAGAAATGCGCTTCCTGCAGTCGGAAGCCTTGGACAACGGATGCAGCTTTCTGTGCAGCTGCACGTCAGGACTTGTGAGAGAGGAGCTGTGGGTGGGCCACAGGGCTACCGCTCCCATGTCCATTTCAACGGAGCGAAAGAGGTTAATGAAAGGAAAAACAAAACTACCTCAGCCACTCTCAAATATTTGGCCCAATGGCTTCCTTAAACACAGCCCAGCCAAAGCCTTCCCTGCAGTCTCAGGGGGCCATTTCTCCCCTCGTCCACACCCCTGAGAGGGCAGGAAAGCATTTCAGATGAGCCAGCAGGAGAGCCCAGGTGCTGATGTCTACTTACCGTTGGACGTGCGTGAGTCATCCATGGCCGGAGAGACACCCGTCCGGCACAGAGGCTGCTGGCCAAATGCTGAGTTCCCGGGAGCACGGGCCTTATCAAGGGATCGGGCACGCCCCGCCCCTATTTATGGAAATCGCTGCCTCGGGATCCCAGCCCCCCCTTCCACCTTGAGAACGATGAAGTCTTCCCATTGCCCATGTTTCCACGTTAGCGGACTTGGACTAAAAGGCCAATCCAGAGGCCAGCAAGGACCTTTATTTGGAAGCCTGGCATCCTCCGTTCCCCGGGCTGAATGGACTCCAGGGCTCTCTGGTTTTCACACGTTTTCCCGTTCCACACAGTGTTTGCTCTCCCTGGCGTTCCCCGGCCCTGGCTTCGTGGTGACAAGGCTTGGCCCCACTCTTCTTTCCAGTGTGGAGGGACTAGCTTCCCGGTGCCTACTTCCCACTTCCCTCGGCATCTCCTGGACCTCATTGCATTCCAGGCCTGAGGCATTTCCTTGACTGGAGGCTGAGGTCCCGCTCATTCCAATAGGAAGGCTGAATGGGATTCGACACACGGGTCATGCTCTTTGGTCACAAACTTGGGAAACTTTTCCAGCTGTCATTTGAAGCCCGCCCCCTTCCTCACAGGCCAGGGAGTGCCAGAAGACAGGGGCAGACCCCACTACCACACAAGCTGGGCCACATGAGGTGGCTTCGACGTGCGAGGCTTGTCCTGGGCGAATCCAACATGGCTAGTTGCCCCTCCTGTCTGCCAGCATCTTCAAAGCCTTTCCAGGGAGGCCTGATGAGGGTCCGGTCCCCTAAAGTCCATCCAGGCCAAAACGTGGCAGCTACACCCGGCTACGTCCAAGCAGTTCTCTTGGCAAGCCTGTCTCCCAGGGAAGCCAGGCCCAGTGCACCTTGCAACAGTGGGTGGGGGAGGGGAGAAGAGGGGGAGCGGTGGGGGAAGAGCGGGAGGGGGAGGGGAGCGGGGAGCAGCCCTCAGTCGCCTGGGGCCATCTCCCAGGTCAACCCAGGTCAGAAGCTCTCCAGCAGCCCCAAGGACGCATGCCCAACGGCATCGGGTGCTCCGCCGTCGGGAATCCGGCCCACGCAAACGGACGGAATGCATTCCTAAGCGAACTCCCCAGCCGAAGCCGCCAAACGGGAAGCAAGGCCAAATCGTTTGATGGTGAAAAGACATGGAACCAGGCTACCTGCAGACCATCATTCCTTCTCTGGACGGCGCGAGTCCGGGAAAGTCAGGCAAGAAACCAGAGCTGAAAAGGAGGGCCCGGCACCAGCACTTGGGAGAAGAGACAGACAACTCAAATCACGTTGGGGAGTGCAACGGTAGCCCCGCCTCAGCCAAGATGGACCCAGTAGGATAGAGATGGGAAGCGAGGGTGTGTTTTCAAAAATCGAATACCTGGGCAGGAGGAGAGGGAAGGGAGGGGAGGGCGAGGGGTGGTTGTGGGGGAGGGGAGCGGGAAGGGGGAGGGGAGGGGGAGTCGAGGACAAGCAGGAGGAGGAGGAGGAAGAGAAGGAGAAGGGGAATTCCAAAGCTTCCTTGAGAATGGTGGCAGAGCTGTGCTAGGAAGAAATATTTGGCTGCAACATACAAACCCATCTGACATTTGAGCTGAGCCTAGGCCCTAGATCCTTGAAACATGGAAACCCAAAACACATAATGGGCCATCTTTAGTGTACTGTTTTGCCACCCTTGTTCATGAGACTCATCCATGTGCACTGAGATGGAGACTGCAAGCTTCTTCAGCAACAATTGGGGATGAGTCGAATTCTACCAGCACTTGGTTCAAACGATGCTTGTGTGTTTGTGTGTGTGTGTGTGTGTGTGCGCTGTAAGTATTTGTGGCCAAGAGACCATAAGAAAGGGGGAGAGAGAGAGAGAGAGAGAGAGAGTGAGAAACAGAGAGAGGCAGAAGGAGACACGCAATTGAGGGAGGTAGGGTTGGAGGGCGTGAGCGAGAGAGAGAGATTGATTGCCTGCCTGATATCCCCAGCACCTTGGTTAATTGGAGCCCTGCTGAGAATAATCTGGCTATAATCTGGGAACCAAGAGAAGTGCTAGGAGTGTTGAGTAACGGTGCTCCCCTGTACTGGCCCTAATGGAAGCTCTCTTGCTCCCAGAATCCCAGTGACGGTGGTTCATTGTTGTAGGAATTCCAAGAGAATCTAGTTTGCAAGTAGAAGCTGGATTCTTATCAAGGGCCCCCGACCCCCTTCCCATTCATTCCCAGGCAACGGGGGACATGGTGAATCTCTGAGGAGTGGCATGGATGCTGGGGCCCAGACTACAAAGGGACCAAAACAGAGCCAAAGACTTTGCGTTGAGTTCAAAGCCAGGTTTATTGGATCAAGGAAATGTCAGAGAGAACCCGCAAATCAACCTCTAAGGCAAGAGGACTTGGGCCATCCTCTTGCTGGTTGGCATGCTAGCATCCCTTCCGACATCAGGGAGGATGCCCCTGCTAGTGCCCGTGCGTCCTGAGAGCGCCCGGGGAGCACGGCAGGGCTGAGGGAGGCCACGCAGTGGCGCCCGCAGTCTGGGCGCCTTGCCCTTGCTGCCGAGCCCTAGGAGTGTGGCTGGCTCCTCGTCCTTTGTTCTCAGCCGTGGCTCGGCATCCCAGGGAAAGAGGCCTGAATTGGGCTCGACCAAAGGCATTCCTGAGGCCCTGGTGAGCCTGGCAGCATGTCCAGGAGGGCCTGGAATTCGTCATCACTGAGGGGTTCTTCCACGGTTGGCCAGAGTCCCTCTTCCGGGGTGCCGTCGCTCAGGAAAGGTTGTGCCTTTTCCAGAAGGCTGGCGTCTGACAAGAGTTCATCTAAGAGGCTCCCTGAGCCTGTGGCGCCTGAGGGCTGGGGCTGCGGGTGGAGCGGAGGAGACGTGAGTTGATCGGATGGGGCCTGCTGCTGCCACAGGTGTGTCTCGGCCTGTTCGGGCTGCAGAATTGCCGCGTGGGGGCTGCGCGGCTGAGCCGGATGCTGCCCGGTCTGTGGAGGACCGCTGCGGGGGACAGGCTGAGGGGGTGCTGCCGCGCCAGGGTGCAGGCTGTGGTGCGGGCAGGGCCCTCCGTGGGCAGAGGGCGTGAGTGCCGCGTGCACGGGTGCGAGACCCCCTCCTGGACTCGGCCCTGCTGTGGTGCCGCTTGGGTCTGTTCCCGGATGTGGAGGGTTCTCAACTCCCTGCCAAGCCGGGGTGGGCTGGAGCACCAGGAGCATCAGTGGCTGGCCCACCCAGCCACCAGGGGGCGCACAAGGCACAAAGAAGCTGGGGGACAGAGGAGGGGCTGCCGCGGCAAGGGACCGGAAGCTGTCCAGTGGATCAGTTGGAGGCAAGTGATGAGCGCCGTGGTGGATGTTGGGCGGGGGCCGTTGGTCCGATGGGACAGTCGGGGCTGGTCTGGCATCGGGGTCTTCTGCCCGGGCCTTGGCAGGCGCCCCACTGCTCTGCTCCGGGTGCCGAGCTCTCCGGTTCTGAAACCATATCTAGGCAAGATGAGAGAAAGGGAGACAGGTTCATGAGAAGCAAGATCTTCCAAGTCGCCTTGCAACCGCCATGCCAGCACCCCTGGTCTAACAGGCTCCGGGCAAAAACACTGCCTTCGGCTAGGTTTTGACCCAGGGTCATGTGACCTTTGCCGGTCTCCAGGTCCTTGCAAAATGAGGGGCAAAGTCAGGGCCACACTGGAAGCCTGGCTTCCATGAGAGATCCCTCGCCGACTGGCTAGAATGTCGGGACCCCTCCCAGGCTGTCTGGCACCTCCTCTGACCCGCCCCCTTCAGGAAATGGATGCCTTCAGGTCAGGCACCTGAGTGAATGCCTATGGGGAAACTTACCCACCCCATCCCTCTCCCCAACCCCCCAATGACCCACCCACACATCCAAAACCATCTCAAGTGCCTACGGATATCCAGCACCAGCGCGGGAGGAAAACGGCCCTCCCACCTTGGGACAAACCGTCTTCCACCTGCTGAGACCTTACCTGGATCCGAGGTTCGGGAAGTCCCGTTTGACGAGCCAATTCTTCCCTGGTTGCAATGCCAGGAAAGCGGTCCCTCTCAAAGGCTTGCACGAGGATCCTTGTTTGAGAGGGTGAGATGAATGTGCGCTTTCTCCCGGCCTCTTTTGGGCGGCGATCTAAAGGAGCGCAAACAAAGAAGAGAGGACAATGAAGCCCACTTCACATTCAGTGCACACAAAATCTGCCGTATGTAGGAAATGGCACATCAGATAGATACGTAGGTAGATAGAGAGATAGAGGGATTGATAGATAGATAGATAGATAGATTGATAGATAGATAGAAAGAGAGATAGATAGATCGATCGATCGATGATAGGTACAGAGAGAGACAGATAGATTGAGAGATAGGTAGGTATTGATTTTCATAGGTTGATAGATCGATAGATAGATTATAAATAGAGAGTTAGATAGATTATCTATACACATATATATTTATATACATATAACTATCTCGATGTCTATAGTGTATTATCATGTGTATGTATAAGTATACACAGGCACAATGCATTCCCCCACCCACACAGACACACCCACAGAGACACACCCATACACACACACACACACACACACACACACTCACGGTTTCCATTTTTCATTTTAATTATTCACTTTTAAAACTTTATTTATTGCTTGAATGTTTGTTTGCTTGTTTCTCTAGTTTGCTGTTTGGTTGTTTTCCCAGCATGTTTTCTGGAGTGCTCTGAAGCCCTGATGGGACAATGCTGGAACAAAGCTTGCTTAAGGACCAAAGGAGCCCGAGGGCAATCTTTGTGAGTTGATAAGAGAAGGGAATTCTGCACTTCGGACAGTTTCAGGACCAGAGGATTTAAAGCCTTCCTGGCCATGCAAGACCCCACCCTCCACACAGGGCCACGATGCTCATGGTCTGAGCACCAGCAGTGCAAGGGCCAGGAAGGCTCGTTTCCTCTCCTAAGGCTTCTCTGCTGACTCCTTGTCACCCACGTTCAGAGATGAATCTGTCTCCAGGAACCCTTCTGGGAAAATGCCTTTGGAAAGCCAGGGACTCACCTTGAGTCAGAGCCTGAGGCTCGTGCATTGGATGCGATTGCCCGTCTGGTAAGATGTTCTCCGATGGCGGACGGCTCTGCCTTAGGCTTCTTCTTCGTTGGTTTTGGAACCAAACCTAAGTAGAAGGAGAAAAACCCTTGTCACTCAAATGCTTAGGGATAGATCTCAAGAGCTATCACAGTGATTCACCACAGAACAAACAGACAAGCCAAGAATGGACAAACTGTAGACTCCATGTGCCCCCAGGGGAAGGATTTAGCCCCCAAAGGGACTGAACTTGCCACAGATTATGGCTTTCACCTCGGAAGAACTGCACAGGATTCCAGAAAACACAATCCGCACGGAAGAAAATCAGCATTTCCCCTGCCATCCTCCCTCTGGAATCCAGAGACGAAAACCCGTGAGGCAGGAGGCAATGTTTCCCTTCCCAAAGTCAGTCTGAAGGAGCTTGCTAATATTCTCTCTCTCTCTCCTCCTCTCACTTTCCCTATTTCCTCCCCCGACCCGCTCTCCCTGATCATCTCTCTCTCTCTCTCTCCGTTTCTTTCTCCCTCTGGTTAGCTCTCTGTCTCTCTTGACATTTTCCATTCTTGTCAAACCTGCCACGGTCCCTGTTGGCCTGGTAGCCTCACTCTCCGCTCCTATCAGTCTACCTGTTTATGCCTGTTTGTCTTTTCCTTTGTCTCAGTCCCTGTCTCTGACCCTGTGTCCATTTCTCTCTCTTGTTTCTCTCACTTGCTCCCTCTGAGTCTTTGTGCCTCCTTTTTGGCCATGCTCAGTGCCCGAGGAATGTTCCTCTGTTCTCCCTTCTAGCCCCATGGACAGCACCCTTTCCTAACACACCACGCATAGGTGAGTGCTCTTGTCCAAAATTCACTGAATGCGGGCGACCCCCTGAAAAGCCCATGCTGCCTGGAAATGACTCCTTGCCAGGGAGCTCTTAGGAGCACAAGGTCCTGCCACTTCCAGGTCTGGAGGCTCTTAGGTACCCGATCCCCACCTTTGAAATCTGTGTCACTGTCTTCAACTGTGAAGCCACATGTTGCCTTCCTCGTTCCCCAAGAAACAAGTGCAGAGTTAGGTGTGGATGGAGTGGAGTGGAGTGGAGTGGAGTGGCGTGGAGAAGGGTAGGGTGCAGCGGAGTGAGGTCGAGTGAGGTCGGGTGAGGCTTAGGGGAGGGCAGGGTGGCGGGGGTTGGGGTTGGGGTTGGTGAAGGTGTGGCCATTGGGGTGGGTATGGGTGTCGGTGAGGGTGTGGGCGTGTTTGTTTGCATTTTCAGGCATCTCTGTTGGGGCTGGGTGGGCAGTTTGTTGAACCTGCCCGTCAGTTCAGTAAGGGAAGCCTGCGCGTGTTAGTGCCCCTTGAAATGTCGCAGGCACTGTGCTCCTGCTCCTGCGGTTCTCCCCTTTCAGGACTCCTCTCCCAGCTGACCAGACAGGACGCCTTGAGCAGCGGTAGTGCCTCGGGGGTGAGCCACAAAGGACCGAACTCCCTGGCACGAGCAGCCTCACGCACCCTCGTTCCCTGGGCTTGGATTCCTGCCCACCCGTTGGCATAGGACCCAGGGCCACTCAGCTCCCCCTGGCCCTGTTCTCCCAAGGGACAGCCATTCCTTCTCGGGAGCGGAGTCCAGGCTTGCCTCAAGCACCCAGACCAGGAGCACCAAGGGGAGGAGACGGGTCCTCTCCCTAGCGTGCCCTCCACCACCAAGTGTCTGTAGCCAATTGCATATTGGGCTCGGAAGCCACGTACAAACCCTGCAGCACAGACGCTCATTAGAGGACCCCCCTTTTCCTGATGCTGGCTGGCTTATCTTCGGGTCCCTCCCAACGCACGAGAGACAAAGCCAGGCTAAGCCTCGGCAGCCAGCTTCCCGACCTGGAAGTGGGACTCCACACGGCTCGGGCCGGGGTGGGGGGCGTCCGGACACGGACCCCGAGAGAGGAGGAATTCAGAGACTGAGATTTACCTGAATTCTGCTTTCGGGAATGCCCAGGTCTCAGGCCAGGCTTTCTCGGGCCTTGATGCCAGGGTAGGGGTTCTGTTGAAAGAGGGCTTGCAGAGCGTCCTTTTGACTGAGCTTCAGAACCAGCCTCCTTCTCCGCTGTCCACTTGGGCGTGGGCCTGCCAAAGACAAGAGGAGGAAACGTCTGAGAGGGAATCCGTTCAGCCGCACCAACGGTGGTGCCGGGTGGTTACGGGTGGGGCCACGCCAGCCTGCCTTTTGTGTCCGGGAGGCCGGGGGGAGTAGACCCAAGTGTACAGATGAACATCCCTTTCTATCTAACGGAAGCACACGCAAAGCCCTGCTGAAGGGGAGACCCTGGGCCTTCCATCTTTGCCAAGTAGCAAAGATGAGAAGGTGCATGCTCTTGAGATCTACCCCCACCCAGCGGCAGCCCACAGAGCTACAAAGCATGCAGCTGGGAAGGCCTAGGACAACAGGCTCACGTTCCAAATGGGTGGAAGATATTCCCACCCAGGGGACGCGGCCGCCGTCTGCCGGCCATGGAATGTGTGGATGGCCCCTGGCAGGATGGACCTCGAACTTTAGGCCAGCTAGAAGAGCCCGCCTTGCGGCTCCTCACACATCCATGGCACACCTGCTTGAACTACCTGAAAATCAAGCCAAGCACGGCCACATGTGGGTAGGTTGTGTCGGATACCCACATTGCGGCCCTCGTGCCCCGACCCTGATTCTGAAGGTGCCCGCGCTGGGACACCACAGAGGAGGAGCACCCCATCCTGGACGTCAACGTGTCATGTGGACTGGCTGCGTACATGCAATTCTTTCTCTGTGGAAAGCTTGGTGTGATGGAGCCCTGTCCTAGTGGACACTTGTTTTTGTGATGCTGAGGAATAGGACTGTGCTTGTTTCACACGTTCTGTGGAAAGCCCGACGTGGTATCGGGCACGTCCCGGGCTTCGGGACGACTTGGATTTCCTGAAGTGTATTCAAACTCTAGAACATCAGCCCTCCTGAGAAAGGAATTCCCTGCTAGCCGCTGTCAGATGCCAAACTAGGGTGTCAAGGTGTCTGCCTGGAAGGACGCAAGGCATGGCTTGCGCACCGCAAGCGACGCTTCCTTCACAAGCACCCTTTCTGCTTGCCTGCTCCAGTGAGATTTCTTCGGACAGAAGTCATGGAGCACACGGTAGCCTGGCCTTGGGGACTTCCCCTTCAGAAAGCCCCACCCCCACAAGTGCCCCCAGCCGCCCCTGCCCCCAGGCCCCACTCCCTACTTTGGAGTGGAGTGGGAGGCAATTCAAGGGCTTCTGGGATCAGTGCCTCCCGAGCCCTAGTGTGGAGTTTGGTGGCAAGGGAACCTATGCTCCTGCCGTGCTTCTTGGGAATTCTGCGTGTGGACTATTTCCTGGGACAGCAGAGAAACGGACCCTTTCCCATGGAACTCAAGCCGAGAGAGAGCTGCTAAACCACCAAGAGAAAGAACCAGCGACACCAACTCAAATGTCCAAACGTGGTCCACTAGAAATGCGCTTCCTGCAGTCGGAAGCCTTGGACAACGGATGCAGCTTTCTGTGCAGCTGCACGTCAGGACTTGTGAGACAGGAGCTGTGGGTGGGCCACAGGGCTACCGCTCCCATGTCCATTTCAACGGGGCCACAGAGATTAATGAAAGGAAAAACAAAACTACCTCAGCCACTCTCAATCATTTGGCCCAATGGCTTCCTTAAACACAGCCCAGCCAAAGCCTTCCCTGCAGTCTCAGGGGGCCATTTCTCCCCTCGTCCACACCCCTGAGAGGGCAGGAAAGCATTTCAGATGAGCCAGCAGGAGAGCCCAGGTGCTGATGTCTACTTACCGTTGGACGTGCGTGAGTCATCCATGGCCGGAGAGACACCCGTCCGGCACAGAGGCTGCTGGCCAAATGCTGAGTTCCCGGGAGCACGGGCCTTATCAAGGGATCGGGCACGCCCCGCCCCTATTTATGGAAATCGCTGCCTCGGGATCCCAGCCCCCCCTTCCACCTTGAGAACGTTGAAGTCTTCCCAATGCCCATGTTTCCCATGGACTAAAAGGCCAATCCAGAGGCCAGCAAGGACCTTTATTTGGAAGCATGGCATCCTCCGTTCCCCGGGCTGAATGGACTCCAGGGCTCTCTGGTTTTCACACGTTTTCCCGTTCCACACAGTGCTTGCTCTCCCTGGCGTTCCCCGGCCCTGGCTTCATGGTGACAAGGCTTGGCCCCACACTTCTTTCCAGTGTGGAGGGACTAGCTTCCCGGTGCCTACTTCCCACTTCCCTCGGCATCTCCTGGACCTCATTGCATTCCAGGCCTGAGGCATTTCCTTGACTGGAGGCTGAGGTCCCGCTCATTCCAATAGGAAGGCTGAATGGGATTCGACACACGGGTCATGCTCTTTGGTCACAAACTTGGGAAACTTTTCCAGCTGTCATGTGAAGCCCGCCCCCTTCCTCACGGGCCAGGGAGTGCCAGAAGACAGGGGCAGACCCCACTACCACACAAGCTGGGCCACATGAGGTGGCTTCGACGTGCGAGGCTTGTCCTGGGCGAATCCAACATGGCTAGTTGCCCCTCCTGTCTGCCAGCATCTTCAAAGCCTTTCCAGGGAGGCCTGATGAGGGTCCGGTCCCCTAAAGTCCATCCAGGCCAAAACGTGGCAGCTACACCCGGCTACGTCCAAGCAGTTCTCTTGGCAAGCCTGTCTCCCAGGGAAGCCAGGCCCAGTGCACCTTGCAACAGTGGGTGGGGGAGGGGAGAAGAGGGGGAGCGGTGGGGGAAGAGCGGGAGGGGGAGGGGAGCGGGGAGCAGCCCTCAGTCGCCTGGGGCCATCTCCCAGGTCAACCCAGGTCAGAAGCTCTCCAGCAGCCCCAAGGACGCATGCCCAACGGCATCGGGTGCTCCGCCGTCGGGAATCCGGCCCACGCAAACGGACGGAATGCATTCCTAAGCGAACTTCCCAGCCGAAGCCGCCAAACGGGAAGCAAGGCCAAATCGTTTGATGGTGAAAAGACATGGAACCAGGCTACCTGCAGACCATCATTCCTTCTCTGGACGGCGCGAGTCCGGGAAAGTCAGGCAAGAAACCAGAGCTGAAAAGGAGGGCCCGGCACCAGCACTTGGGAGAAGAGACAGACAACTCAAATCACTTTGGGGAGTGCAACGGTAGCCCCGCCTCAGCCAAGATGGACCCAGTAGGATAGAGATGGGAAGCGAGGGTGTGTTTTCAAAAACCGAAAACCTGGGCAGGAGGAGAGGGAAGGGAGGGGAGGGCGAGGGGTGGTTGTGGGGGAGGGGAGCGGGAAGGGGGAGGGGAGGGGGAGTCGAGGACAAGCAGGAGGAGGAGGAGGAAGAGAAGGAGAAGGGGAATTCCAAAGCTTCCTTGAGAATGGTGGCAGAGCTGTGCTAGGAAGAAATATTTGGCTGCAACATACAAACCCATCTGACATTTGAGCTGAGCCTAGGCCCTAGATCCTTGAAACATGGAAACCCAAAACACATAATGGGCCATCTTTAGTGCACTGTTTTGCCACCCTTGTTCATGAGACTCATCCATGTGCACTGAGATGGAGACTGCAAGCTTCTTCAGCAACAATTGGGGATGAGTCGAATTCTACCAGCACTTGGTTCAAACGATGCTTGTGTGTTTGTGTGTGTGTGTGTGTGTGTGCGCTGTAAGTATTTGTGGCCAAGAGACCATAAGAAAGGGGGAGAGAGAGAGAGAGAGAGAGAGTGAGGACCAGAGAGAGGCAGAAGGAGACACGCATTTGAGGGAGGTAGGGTTGGAGGGCGTGAGCGAGAGAGAGAGATTGATTGCCTGCCTGATATCCCCAGCACCTTGGTTAATTGGAGCCCTGCTGAGAATAATCTGGCTATAATCTGGGAACCAAGAGAAGTGCTCGGAGTGTTGAATAACGGTGCTCCCCTGTACTGGCCCTAATGGAAGCTCTCTTGCTCCCAGAATCCCAGTGACGGTGGTTCATTGTTGTAGGAATTCCAAGAGAATCTAGTTTGCAAGTAGAAGCTGGATTCTTATCAAGGGCCCCCGACCCCCTTCCCATTCATTCCCAGGCAACGGGGGACATGGTGAATCTCTGAGGAGTGGCATGGATGCTGGGGCCCAGACTACAAAGGGACCAAAACAGAGCCAAAGACTTTGCGTTGAGTTCAAAGCCAGGTTTATTGGATCAAGGAAATGTCAGAGAGAACCCGCAAATCAACCTCTAAGGCAAGAGGACTTGGGCCATCCTCTTGCTGGTTGGCATGCTAGCATCCCTTCCGACATCAGGGAGGATGCCCCTGCTAGTGCCCGTGCGTCCTGAGAGCGCCCGGGGAGCACGGCAGGGCTGAGGGATGCCGCGCAGTGGCGCCCGCAGTCTGGGCGCCTTGCCCTTGCTGCCGAGCCCTAGGAGTGTGGCTGGCTCCTCGTCCTTTGTTCTCAGCCGTGGCTCGGCATCCCAGGGAAAGAGGCCTGAATTGGGCTCGACCAAAGGCTTTCCTGAGGCCCTGGTGAGCCTGGCAGCATGTCCAGGAGGGCCTGGAATTCGTCATCACTGAGGGGTTCTTCCACGGTTGGCCAGAGTCCCTCTTCCGGGGTGCCGTCGCTCAGGAAAGGTTGTGCCTTTTCCAGAAGGCTGGCGTCTGACAAGAGTTCATCTAAGAGACTCCCTGAGCCTGTGGCGCCTGAGGGCTGGGGCTGCGGGTGGAGCGGAGGAGACGTGAGTTGATCGGATGGGGCCTGCTGCTGCCACAGGTGTGTCTCGGCCTGTTCGGGCTGCAGAATTGCCGCGTGGGGGCTGCGCGGCTGAGCCGGATGCTGCCCGGTCTGTGGAGGACCGCTGCGGGGGACAGGCTGAGGGGGTGCTGCCGCGCCAGGGTGCAGGCTGTGGTGCGGGCAGGGCCCTCCGTGGGCAGAGGGCGTGAGTGCCGCGTGCACGGGTGCGAGACCCCCTCCTGGACTCGGCCCTGCTGTGGTGCCGCTTGGGTCTGTTCCCGGATGTGGAGGGTTCTCAACTCCCTGCCAAGCCGGGGTGGGCTGGAGCACCAGGAGCATCAGTGGCTGGCCCACCCAGCCACCAGGGGGCGCACAAGGCACAAAGAAGCTGGGGGACAGAGGAGGGGCTGCCGCGGCAAGGGACCGGAAGCTGTCCAGTGGATCAGTTGGAGGCAAGTGATGAGCGCCGTGGTGGATGTTGGGCGGGGGCCGTTGGTCCGATGGGACAGTCGGGGCTGGTCTGGCATCGGGGTCTTCTGCCCGGGCCTTTGCAGGCGCCCCACTGCTCTGCTCCGGGTGCCGAGCTCTCCGGTTCTGAAACCATATCTAGGCAAGATGAGAGAAAGGGAGACAGGTTCATGAGAAGCAAGATCTTCCAAGTCGCCTTGCAACCGCCATGCCAGCACCCCTGGTCTAACAGGCTCCGGGCAAAAACACTGCCTTCGGCTAGGTTTTGACCCAGGGTCATGTGACCTTTGCCGGTCTCCAGGTCCTTGCAAAATGAGGGGCAAAGTCAGGGCCACACTGGAAGCCTGGCTTCCATGAGAGATCCCTCGCCGACTGGCTAGAATGTCGGGACCCCTCCCAGGCTGTCTGGCACCTCCTCTGACCCGCCCCCTTCAGGAAATGGATGCCTTCAGGTCAGGCACCTGAGTGAATGCCTATGGGGAAACTTACCCACCCCATCCCTCTCCCCAACCCCCCAATGACCCACCCAAACATCCAAAACCATCTCAAGTGCCTACGGATATCCAGCACCAGCGCGGGAGGAAAACGGCCCTCCCACCTTGGGACAAACCGTCTTCCACCTGCTGAGACCTTACCTGGATCCGAGGTTCGGGAAGTCCCGTTTGACGAGCCAATTCTTCCCTGGTTGCAATGCCAGGAAAGCGGTCCCTCTCAAAGGCTTGCACGAGGATCCTTGTTTGAGAGGGTGAGATGAATGTGCGCTTTCTCCCGGCCTCTTTTGGGCGGCGATCTAAAGGAGCGCAAACAAAGAAGAGGGGACAATGAAGCCCACTTCACATTCAGTGCACACAAAATCTGCCGTATGTAGGAAATGGCACATCAGATAGATACGTAGGTAGATAGAGAGATAGAGGGATTGATAGATAGATAGATAGATAGATTGATAGATAGATTGAAAGAGAGATAGATAGATCGATCGATCGATGATAGGTACAGAGAGAGACAGATAGATTGAGAGATAGGTCGGTATTGATTTTCATAGGTTGATAGATAGATAGATTATAAATAGAGAGTTAGATAGATTATCTATACACATATATATTTATATACATATAACTATCTCGATGTCTATAGTGTATTATCATGTGTATGTATAAGTATACACAGGCACAATGCATTCCCCCACCCACACAGACACATCCACACAGACACACCCACAGAGACACACCCATACACACACACACACACACACACATACACACACACTCACGGTTTCCATTTTTCATTTTAATTATTCACTTTTAAAACTTTATTTATTGCTTGAATGTTTGTTTGCTTGTTTCTCTAGTTTGCTGTTTGGTTGTTTTCCCAGCATGTTTTCTGGAGTGCTCTGAAGCCCTGATGGGACAATGCTGGAACAAAGCTTGCTTAAGGACCAAAGGAGCCCGAGGGCAATCTTTGTGAGTTGATAAGAGAAGGGAATTCTGCACTTCGGACAGTTTCAGGACCAGAGGATTTAAAGCCTTCCTGGCCATGCAAGACCCCACCCTCCACACAGGGCCACGATGCTCATGGTCTGAGCACCAGCAGTGCAAGGGCCAGGAAGGCTCGTTTCCTCTCCTAAGGCTTCTCTGCTGACTCCTTGTCACCCACGTTCAGAGATGAATCTGTCTCCAGGAACCCTTCTGGGAAAATGCCTTTGGAAAGCCAGGGACTCACCTTGAGTCAGAGCCTGAGGCTCGTGCATTGGATGCGATTGCCCGTCTGGTAAGATGTTCTCCGATGGCGGACGGCTCTGCCTTAGGCTTCTTCTTCGTTGGTTTTGGAACCAAACCTAAGTAGAAGGAGAAAAACCCTTGTCACTCAAATGCTTAGGGATAGATCTCAAGAGCTATCACAGTGATTCACCACAGAACAAACAGACAAGCCAAGAATGGACAAACTGTAGACTCCATGTGCCCCCAGGGGAAGGATTTAGCCCCCAAAGGGACTGAACTTGCCACAGATTATGGCTTTCACCTCGGAAGAACTGCACAGGATTCCAGAAAACACAATCCGCACGGAAGAAAATCAGCATTTCCCCTGCCATCCTCCCTCTGGAATCCAGAGACGAAAACCCGTGAGGCAGGAGGCAATGTTTCCCTTCCCAAAGTCAGTCTGAAGGAGCTTGCTAATATTCTCTCTCTCTCTCCTCCTCTCACTTTCCCTATTTCCTCCCCCGACCCGCTCTCCCTGATCATCTCTCTCTCTCTCTCTCCGTTTCTTTCTCCCTCTGGTTAGCTCTCTGTCTCTCTTGACATTTTCCATTCTTGTCAAACCTGCCACGGTCCCTGTTGGCCTGGTAGCCTCACTCTCCGCTCCTATCAGTCTACCTGTTTATGCCTGTTTGTCTTTTCCTTTGTCTCAGTCCCTGTCTCTGACCCTGTGTCCATTTCTCTCTCTTGTTTCTCTCACTTGCTCCCTCTGAGTCTTTGTGCCTCCTTTTTGGCCATGCTCAGTGCCCGAGGAATGTTCCTCTGTTCTCCCTTCTAGCCCCATGGACAGCACCCTTTCCTAACACACCACGCATAGGTGAGTGCTCTTGTCCAAAATTCACTGAATGCGGGCGACCCCCTGAAAAGCCCATGCTGCCTGGAAATGACTCCTTGCCAGGGAGCTCTTAGGAGCACAAGGTCCTGCCACTTCCAGGTCTGGAGGCTCTTAGGTACCCGATCCCCACCTTTGAAATCTGTGTCACTGTCTTCAACTGTGAAGCCACATGTTGCCTTCCTCGTTCCCCAAGAAACAAGTGCAGAGTTAGGTGTGGATGGAGTGGAGTGGAGTGGAGTGGAGTGGCGTGGAGAAGGGTAGGGTGCAGCGGAGTGAGGTCGAGTGAGGTCGGGTGAGGCTTAGGGGAGGGCAGGGTGGCGGGGGTTGGGGTTGGGGTTGGTGAAGGTGTGGCCATTGGGGTGGGTATGGGTGTCGGTGAGGGTGTGGGCGTGTTTGTTTGCATTTTCAGGCATCTCTGTTGGGGCTGGGTGGGCAGTTTGTTGAACCTGCCCGTCAGTTCAGTAAGGGAAGCCTGCGCGTGTTAGTGCCCCTTGAAATGTCGCAGGCACTGTGCTCCTGCTCCTGCGGTTCTCCCCTTTCAGGACTCCTCTCCCAGCTGACCAGAGAGGACGCCTTGAGCAGCGGTAGTGCCTCGGGGGTGAGCCACAAAGGACCGAACTCCCTGGCACGAGCAGCCTCACGCACCCTCGTTCCCTGGGCTTGGATTCCTGCCCACCCGTTGGCATAGGACCCAGGGCCACTCAGCTCCCCCTGGCCCTGTTCTCCCAAGGGACAGCCATTCCTTCTCGGGAGCGGAGTCCAGGCTTGCCTCAAGCACCCAGACCAGGAGCACCAAGGGGAGGAGACGGGTCCTCTCCCTAGCGTGCCCTCCACCACCAAGTGTCTGTAGCCAATTGCATATTGGGCTCGGAAGCCACGTACAAACCCTGCAGCACAGACGCTCATTAGAGGACCCCCCTTTTCCTGATGCTGGCTGGCTTATCTTCGGGTCCCTCCCAACGCACGAGAGACAAAGCCAGGCTAAGCCTCGGCAGCCAGCTTCCCGACCTGGAAGTGGGACTCCACACGGCTCGGGCCGGGGTGGGGGGCGTCCGGACACGGACCCCGAGAGAGGAGGAATTCAGAGACTGAGATTTACCTGAATTCTGCTTTCGGGAATGCCCAGGTCTCGGGCCAGGCTTTCTCGGGCCTTGATGCCAGGGTAGGGGTTCTGTTGAAAGAGGGCTTGCAGAGCGTCCTTTTGACTGAGCTTCAGAACCAGCCTCCTTCTCCGCTGTCCACTTGGGCGTGGGCCTGCCAAAGACAAGAGGAGGAAACGTCTGAGAGGGAATCCGTTCAGCCGCACCAACGGTGGTGCCGGGTGGTTACGGGTGGGGCCACGCCAGCCTGCCTTTTGTGTCCGGGAGGCCGGGGGGAGTAGACCCAAGTGTACAGATGAACATCCCTTTCTATCTAACGGAAGCACACGCAAAGCCCTGCTGAAGGGGAGACCCTGGGCCTTCCATCTTTGCCAAGTAGCAAAGATGAGAAGGTGCATGCTCTTGAGATCTACCCCCACCCAGCGGCAGCCCACAGAGCTACAAAGCATGCAGCTGGGAAGGCCTAGGACAACAGGCTCACGTTCCAAATGGGTGGAAGATATTCCCACCCAGGGGACGCGGCCGCCGTCTGCCGGCCATGGAATGTGTGGATGGCCCCTGGCAGGATGGACCTCGAACTTTAGGCCAGCTAGAAGAGCCCGCCTTGCGGCTCCTCACACATCCATGGCACACCTGCTTGAACTACCTGAAAATCAAGCCAAGCACGGCCACATGTGGGTAGGTTGTGTCGGATACCCACATTGCGGCCCTCGTGCCCCGACCCTGATTCTGAAGGTGCCCGCGCTGGGACACCACAGAGGAGGAGCACCCCATCCTGGACGTCAACGTGTCATGTGGACTGGCTGCGTACATGCAATTCTTTCTCTGTGGAAAGCTTGGTGTGATGGAGCCCTGTCCTAGTGGACACTTGTTTTTGTGATGCAGAGGAATAGGACTGTGCTTGTTTCACACGTTCTGTGGAAAGCCCGACGTGGTATCGGGCACGTCCCGGGCTTCGGGACGACTTGGATTTCCTGAAGTGTATTCAAACTCTAGAACATCAGCCCTCCTGAGAAAGGAATTCCCTGCTAGCCGCTGTCAGATGCCAAACTAGGGTGTCAAGGTGTCTGCCTGGAAGGACGCAAGGCATGGCTTGCGCACCGCAAGCGACGCTTCCTTCACAAGCACCCTTTCTGCTTGCCTGCTCCAGTGAGATTTCTTCGGACAGAAGTCATGGAGCACACGGTAGCCTGGCCTTGGGGACTTCCCCTTCAGAAAGCCCCACCCCCACAAGTGCCCCCAGCCGCCCCTGCCCCCAGGCCCCACTCCCTACTTTGGAGTGGAGTGGGAGGCAATTCAAGGGCTTCTGGGATCAGTGCCTCCCGAGCCCTAGTGTGGAGTTTGGTGGCAAGGGAACCTATGCTCCTGCCGTGCTTCTTGGGAATTCTGCGTGTGGACTATTTCCTGGGACAGCAGAGAAACGGACCCTTTCCCATGGAACTCAAGCCGAGAGAGAGCTGCTAAACCACCAAGAGAAAGAACCAGCGACACCAACTCAAATGTCCAAACGTGGTCCACTAGAAATGCGCTTCCTGCAGTCGGAAGCCTTGGACAACGGATGCAGCTTTCTGTGCAGCTGCACGTCAGGACTTGTGAGAGAGGAGCTGTGGGTGGGCCACAGGGCTACCGCTCCCATGTCCATTTCAACGGGGCCACAGAGATTAATGAAAGGAAAAACAAAACTACCTCAGCCACTCTCAATCATTTGGCCCAATGGCTTCCTTAAACACAGCCCAGCCAAAGCCTTCCCTGCAGTCTCAGGGGGCCATTTCTCCCCTCGTCCACACCCCTGAGAGGGCAGGAAAGCATTTCAGATGAGCCAGCAGGAGAGCCCAGGTGCTGATGTCTACTTACCGTTGGACGTGCGTGAGTCATCCATGGCCGGAGAGACACCCGTCCGGCACAGAGGCTGCTGGCCAAATGCTGAGTTCCCGGGAGCACGGGCCTTATCAAGGGATCGGGCACGCCCCGCCCCTATTTATGGAAATCGCTGCCTCGGGATCCCAGCCCCCCCTTCCACCTTGAGAATGATGAAGTCTTCCCATTGCCCATGTTTCCACGTTAGGGGACTTGGACTAAAAGGCCAATCCAGAGGCCAGCAAGGACCTTTATTTGGAAGCCTGGCATCCTCCGTTCCCCGGGCTGAATGGACTCCAGGGCTCTCTGGTTTTCACACGTTTTCCCGTTCCACACAGTGTTTGCTCTCCCTGGCGTTCCCCGGCCCTGGCTTCGTGGTGACAAGGCTTGGCCCCACTCTTCTTTCCAGTGTGGAGGGACTAGCTTCCCGGTGCCTACTTCCCACTTCCCTCGGCATCTCCTGGACCTCATTGCATTCCAGGCCTGAGGCATTTCCTTGACTGGAGGCTGAGGTCCCGCTCATTCCAATAGGAAGGCTGAATGGGATTCGACACACGGGTCATGCTCTTTGGTCACAAACTTGGGAAACTTTTCCAGCTGTCATGTGAAGCCCGCCCCCTTCCTCACAGGCCAGGGAGTGCCAGAAGACAGGGGCAGACCCCACTACCACACAAGCTGGGCCACATGAGGTGGCTTCGACGTGCGAGGCTTGTCCTGGGCGAATCCAACATGGCTAGTTGCCCCTCCTGTCTGCCAGCATCTTCAAAGCCTTTCCAGGGAGGCCTGATGAGGGTCCGGTCCCCTAAAGTCCATCCAGGCCAAAACGTGGCAGCTACACCCGGCTACGTCCAAGCAGTTCTCTTGGCAAGCCTGTCTCCCAGGGAAGCCAGGCCCAGTGCACCTTGCAACAGTGGGTGGGGGAGGGGAGAAGAGGGGGAGCGGTGGGGGAAGAGCGGGAGGGGGAGGGGAGCGGGGAGCAGCCCTCAGTCGCCTGGGGCCATCTCCCAGGTCAACCCAGGTCAGAAGCTCTCCAGCAGCCCCAAGGACGCATGCCCAACGGCATCGGGTGCTCCGCCGTCGGGAATCCGGCCCACGCAAACGGACGGAATGCATTCCTAAGCGAACTCCCCAGCCGAAGCCGCCAAACGGGAAGCAAGGCCAAATCGTTTGATGGTGAAAAGACATGGAACCAGGCTTCCTGCAGACCATCATTCTTTCTCTGGACGGCGCGAGTCCGGGAAAGTCAGGCAAGAAACCAGAGCTGAAAAGGAGGGCCCGGCACCAGCACTTGGGAGAAGAGACAGACAACTCAAATCACGTTGGGGAGTGCAACGGTAGCCCCGCCTCAGCCAAGATGGACCCAGTAGGATAGAGATGGGAAGCGAGGGTGTGTTTTCAAAAATCGAATACCTGGGCAGGAGGAGAGGGAAGGGAGGGGAGGGCGAGGGGTGGTTGTGGGGGAGGGGAGCGGGAAGGGGGAGGGGAGGGGGAGTCGAGGACAAGCAGGAGGAGGAGGAGGAAGAGAAGGAGAAGGGGAATTCCAAAGCTTCCTTGAGAATGGTGGCAGAGCTGTGCTAGGAAGAAATATTTGGCTGCAACATACAAACCCATCTGACATTTGAGCTGAGCCTAGGCCCTAGATCCTTGAAACATGGAAACCCAAAACACATAATGGGCCATCTTTAGTGTACTGTTTTGCCACCCTTGTTCATGAGACTCATCCATGTGCACTGAGATGGAGACTGCAAGCTTCTTCAGCAACAATTGGGGATGAGTCGAATTCTACCAGCACTTGGTTCAAACGATGCTTGTGTGTTTGTGTGTGTGTGTGTGTGTGTGCGCTGTAAGTATTTGTGGCCAAGAGACCATAAGAAAGGGGGAGAGAGAGAGAGAGAGAGAGAGTGAGAAACAGAGAGAGGCAGAAGGAGACACGCAATTGAGGGAGGTAGGGTTGGAGGGCGTGAGCGAGAGAGAGAGATTGATTGCCTGCCTGATATCCCCAGCACCTTGGTTAATTGGAGCCCTGCTGAGAATAATCTGGCTCTAATCTGGGAACCAAGAGAAGTGCTAGGAGTGTTGAGTAACGGTGCTCCCCTGTACTGGCCCTAATGGAAGCTCTCTTGCTCCCAGAATCCCAGTGACGGTGGTTCATTGTTGTAGGAATTCCAAGAGAATCTAGTTTGCAAGTAGAAGCTGGATTCTTATCAAGGGCCCCCGACCCCCTTCCCATTCATTCCCAGGCAACGGGGGACATGGTGAATCTCTGAGGAGTGGCATGGATGCTGGGGCCCAGACTACAAAGGGACCAAAACAGAGCCAAAGACTTTGCGTTGAGTTCAAAGCCAGGTTTATTGGATCAAGGAAATGTCAGAGAGAACCCGCAAATCAACCTCTAAGGCAAGAGGACTTGGGCCATCCTCTTGCTGGTTGGCATGCTAGCATCCCTTCCGACATCAGGGAGGATGCCCCTGCTAGTGCCCGTGCGTCCTGAGAGCGCCCGGGGAGCACGGCAGGGCTGAGGGAGGCCACGCAGTGGCGCCCGCAGTCTGGGCGCCTTGCCCTTGCTGCCGAGCCCTAGGAGTGTGGCTGGCTCCTCGTCCTTTGTTCTCAGCCGTGGCTCGGCATCCCAGGGAAAGAGGCCTGAATTGGGCTCGACCAAAGGCATTCCTGAGGCCCTGGTGAGCCTGGCAGCATGTCCAGGAGGGCCTGGAATTCGTCATCACTGAGGGGTTCTTCCACGGTTGGCCAGAGTCCCTCTTCCGGGGTGCCGTCGCTCAGGAAAGGTTGTGCCTTTTCCAGAAGGCTGGCGTCTGACAAGAGTTCATCTAAGAGGCTCCCTGAGCCTGTGGTGCCTGAGGGCTGGGGCTGCGGGTGGAGCGGAGGAGACGTGAGTTGATCGGATGGGGCCTGCTGCTGCCACAGGTGTGTCTCGGCCTGTTCGGGCTGCAGAATTGCCGCGTGGGGGCTGCGCGGCTGAGCCGGATGCTGCCCGGTCTGTGGAGGACCGCTGCGGGGGACAGGCTGAGGGGGTGCTGCCGCGCCAGGGTGCAGGCTGTGGTGCGGGCAGGGCCCTCCGTGGGCAGAGGGCGTGAGTGCCGCGTGCACGGGTGCGAGACCCCCTCCTGGACTCGGCCCTGCTGTGGTGCCGCTTGGGTCTGTTCCCGGATGTGGAGGGTTCTCAACTCCCTGCCAAGCCGGGGTGGGCTGGAGCACCAGGAGCATCAGTGGCTGGCCCACCCAGCCACCAGGGGGCGCACAAGGCACAAAGAAGCTGGGGGACAGAGGAGGGGCTGCCGCGGCAAGGGACCGGAAGCTGTCCAGTGGATCAGTTGGAGGCAAGTGATGAGCGCCGTGGTGGATGTTGGGCGGGGGCCGTTGGTCCGATGGGACAGTCGGGGCTGGTCTGGCATCGGGGTCTTCTGCCCGGGCCTTGGCAGGCGCCCCACTGCTCTGCTCCGGGTGCCGAGCTCTCCGGTTCTGAAACCATATCTAGGCAAGATGAGAGAAAGGGAGACAGGTTCATGAGAAGCAAGATCTTCCAAGTCGCCTTGCAACCGCCATGCCAGCACCCCTGGTCTAACAGGCTCCGGGCAAAAACACTGCCTTCGGCTAGGTTTTGACCCAGGGTCATGTGACCTTTGCCGGTCTCCAGGTCCTTGCAAAATGAGGGGCAAAGTCAGGGCCACACTGGAAGCCTGGCTTCCATGAGAGATCCCTCGCCGACTGGCTAGAATGTCGGGACCCCTCCCAGGCTGTCTGGCACCTCCTCTGACCCGCCCCCTTCAGGAAATGGATGCCTTCAGGTCAGGCACCTGAGTGAATGCCTATGGGGAAACTTACCCACCCCATCCCTCTCCCCAACCCCCCAATGACCCACCCAAACATCCAAAACCATCTCAAGTGCCTACGGATATCCAGCACCAGCGCGGGAGGAAAACGGCCCTCCCACCTTGGGACAAACCGTCTTCCACCTGCTGAGACCTTACCTGGATCCGAGGTTCGGGAAGTCCCGTTTGACGAGCCAATTCTTCCCTGGTTGCAATGCCAGGAAAGCGGTCCCTCTCAAAGGCTTGCACGAGGATCCTTGTTTGAGAGGGTGAGATGAATGTGCGCTTTCTCCCGGCCTCTTTTGGGCGGCGATCTAAAGGAGCGCAAACAAAGAAGAGAGGACAATGAAGCCCACTTCACATTCAGTGCACACAAAATCTGCCGTATGTAGGAAATGGCACATCAGATAGATACGTAGGTAGATAGAGAGATAGAGGGATTGATAGATAGATAGATAGATAGATAGATTGATAGATAGATAGAAAGAGAGATAGATAGATCGATCGATCGATGATAGGTACAGAGAGAGACAGATAGATTGAGAGATAGGTAGGTATTGATTTTCATAGGTTGATAGATCGATAGATAGATTATAAATAGAGAGTTAGATAGATTATCTATACACATATATATTTATATACATATAACTATCTCGATGTCTATAGTGTATTATCATGTGTATGTATAAGTATACACAGGCACAATGCATTCCCCCACCCACACAGACACATTCACACAGACACACCCACAGAGACACACCCATACACACACACACACACACACACTCACGGTTTCCATTTTTCATTTTAATTATTCACTTTTAAAACTTTATTTATTGCTTGAATGTTTGTTTGCTTGTTTCTCTAGTTTGCTGTTTGGTTGTTTTCCCAGCATGTTTTCTGGAGTGCTCTGAAGCCCTGATGGGACAATGCTGGAACAAAGCTTGCTTAAGGACCAAAGGAGCCCGAGGGCAATCTTTGTGAGTTGATAAGAGAAGGGAATTCTGCACTTCGGACAGTTTCAGGACCAGAGGATTTAAAGCCTTCCTGGCCATGCAAGACCCCACCCTCCACACAGGGCCACGATGCTCATGGTCTGAGCACCAGCAGTGCAAGGGCCAGGAAGGCTCGTTTCCTCTCCTAAGGCTTCTCTGCTGACTCCTTGTCACCCACGTTCAGAGATGAATCTGTCTCCAGGAACCCTTCTGGGAAAATGCCTTTGGAAAGCCAGGGACTCACCTTGAGTCAGAGCCTGAGGCTCGTGCATTGGATGCGATTGCCCGTCTGGTAAGATGTTCTCCGATGGCGGACGGCTCTGCCTTAGGCTTCTTCTTCGTTGGTTTTGGAACCAAACCTAAGTAGAAGGAGAAAAACCCTTGTCACTCAAATGCTTAGGGATAGATCTCAAGAGCTATCACAGTGATTCACCACAGAACAAACAGACAAGCCAAGAATGGACAAACTGTAGACTCCATGTGCCCCCAGGGGAAGGATTTAGCCCCCAAAGGGACTGAACTTGCCACAGATTATGGCTTTCACCTCGGAAGAACTGCACAGGATTCCAGAAAACACAATCCGCACGGAAGAAAATCAGCATTTCCCCTGCCATCCTCCCTCTGGAATCCAGAGACGAAAACCCGTGAGGCAGGAGGCAATGTTTCCCTTCCCAAAGTCAGTCCGAAGGAGCTTGCTAATATTCTCTCTCTCTCTCCTCCTCTCACTTTCCCTATTTCCTCCCCCGACCCGCTCTCCCTGATCATCTCTCTCTCTCTCTCTCCGTTTCTTTCTCCCTCTGGTTAGCTCTCTGTCTCTCTTGACATTTTCCATTCTTGTCAAACCTGCCACGGTCCCTGTTGGCCTGGTAGCCTCACTCTCCGCTCCTATCAGTCTACCTGTTTATGCCTGTTTGTCTTTTCCTTTGTCTCAGTCCCTGTCTCTGACCCTGTGTCCATTTCTCTCTCTTGTTTCTCTCACTTGCTCCCTCTGAGTCTTTGTGCCTCCTTTTTGGCCATGCTCAGTGCCCGAGGAATGTTCCTCTGTTCTCCCTTCTAGCCCCATGGACAGCACCCTTTCCTAACACACCACGCATAGGTGAGTGCTCTTGTCCAAAATTCACTGAATGCGGGCGATCCCCTGAAAAGCCCATGCTGCCTGGAAATGACTCCTTGCCAGGGAGCTCTTAGGAGCACAAGGTCCTGCCACTTCCAGGTCTGGAGGCTCTTAGGTACCCGATCCCCACCTTTGAAATCTGTGTCACTGTCTTCAACTGTGAAGCCACATGTTGCCTTCCTCGTTCCCCAAGAAACAAGTGCAGAGTTAGGTGTGGATGGAGTGGAGTGGAGTGGAGTGGAGTGGCGTGGAGAAGGGTAGGGTGCAGCGGAGTGAGGTCGAGTGAGGTCGGGTGAGGCTTAGGGGAGGGCAGGGTGGCGGGGGTTGGGGTTGGGGTTGGTGAAGGTGTGGCCATTGGGGTGGGTATGGGTGTCGGTGAGGGTGTGGGCGTGTTTGTTTGCATTTTCAGGCATCTCTGTTGGGGCTGGGTGGGCAGTTTGTTGAACCTGCCCGTCAGTTCAGTAAGGGAAGCCTGCGCGTGTTAGTGCCCCTTGAAATGTCGCAGGCACTGTGCTCCTGCTCCTGCGGTTCTCCCCTTTCAGGACTCCTCTCCCAGCTGACCAGAGAGGACGCCTTGAGCAGCGGTAGTGCCTCGGGGGTGAGCCACAAAGGACCGAACTCCCTGGCACGAGCAGCCTCACGCACCCTCGTTCCCTGGGCTTGGATTCCTGCCCACCCGTTGGCATAGGACCCAGGGCCACTCAGCTCCCCCTGGCCCTGTTCTCCCAAGGGACAGCCATTCCTTCTCGGGAGCGGAGTCCAGGCTTGCCTCAAGCACCCAGACCAGGAGCACAAAGGGGAGGAGACGGGTCCTCTCCCTAGCGTGCCCTCCACCACCAAGTGTCTGTAGCCAATTGCATATTGGGCTCGGAAGCCACGTACAAACCCTGCAGCACAGACGCTCATTAGAGGACCCCCCTTTTCCTGATGCTGGCTGGCTTATCTTCGGGTCCCTCCCAACGCACGAGAGACAAAGCCAGGCTAAGCCTCGGCAGCCAGCTTCCCGACCTGGAAGTGGGACTCCACACGGCTCGGGCCGGGGTGGGGGGCGTCCGGACACGGACCCCGAGAGAGGAGGAATTCAGAGACTGAGATTTACCTGAATTCTGCTTTCGGGAATGCCCAGGTCTCGGGCCAGGCTTTCTCGGGCCTTGATGCCAGGGTAGGGGTTCTGTTGAAAGAGGGCTTGCAGAGCGTCCTTTTGACTGAGCTTCAGAACCAGCCTCCTTCTCCGCTGTCCACTTGGGCGTGGGCCTGCCAAAGACAAGAGGAGGAAACGTCTGAGAGGGAATCCGTTCAGCCGCACCAACGGTGGTGCCGGGTGGTTACGGGTGGGGCCACGCCAGCCTGCCTTTTGTGTCCGGGAGGCCGGGGGGAGTAGACCCAAGTGTACAGATGAACATCCCTTTCTATCTAACGGAAGCACACGCAAAGCCCTGCTGAAGGGGAGACCCTGGGCCTTCCATCTTTGCCAAGTAGCAAAGATGAGAAGGTGCATGCTCTTGAGATCTACCCCCACCCAGCGGCAGCCCACAGAGCTACAAAGCATGCAGCTGGGAAGGCCTAGGACAACAGGCTCACGTTCCAAATGGGTGGAAGATATTCCCACCCAGGGGACGCGGCCGCCGTCTGCCGGCCATGGAATGTGTGGATGGCCCCTGGCAGGATGGACCTCGAACTTTAGGCCAGCTAGAAGAGCCCGCCTTGCGGCTCCTCACACATCCATGGCACACCTGCTTGAACTACCTGAAAATCAAGCCAAGCACGGCCACATGTGGGTAGGTTGTGTCGGATACCCACATTGCGGCCCTCGTGCCCCGACCCTGATTCTGAAGGTGCCCGCGCTGGGACACCACAGAGGAGGAGCACCCCATCCTGGACGTCAACGTGTCATGTGGACTGGCTGCGTACATGCAATTCTTTCTCTGTGGAAAGCTTGGTGTGATGGAGCCCTGTCCTAGTGGACACTTGTTTTTGTGATGCTGAGGAATAGGACTGTGCTTGTTTCACACGTTCTGTGGAAAGCCCGACGTGGTATCGGGCACGTCCCGGGCTTCGGGACGACTTGGATTTCCTGAAGTGTATTCAAACTCTAGAACATCAGCCCTCCTGAGAAAGGAATTCCCTGCTAGCCGCTGTCAGATGCCAAACTAGGGTGTCAAGGTGTCTGCCTGGAAGGACGCAAGGCATGGCTTGCGCACCGCAAGCGACGCTTCCTTCACAAGCACCCTTTCTGCTTGCCTGCTCCAGTGAGATTTCTTCGGACAGAAGTCATGGAGCACACGGTAGCCTGGCCTTGGGGACTTCCCCTTCAGAAAGCCCCACCCCCACAAGTGCCCCCAGCCGCCCCTGCCCCCAGGCCCCACTCCCTACTTTGGAGTGGAGTGGGAGGCAATTCAAGGGCTTCTGGGATCAGTGCCTCCCGAGCCCTAGTGTGGAGTTTGGTGGCAAGGGAACCTATGCTCCTGCCGTGCTTCTTGGGAATTCTGCGTGTGGACTATTTCCTGGGACAGCAGAGAAACGGACCCTTTCCCATGGAACTCAAGCCGAGAGAGAGCTGCTAAACCACCAAGAGAAAGAACCAGCGACACCAACTCAAATGTCCAAACGTGGTCCACTAGAAATGCGCTTCCTGCAGTCGGAAGCCTTGGACAACGGATGCAGCTTTCTGTGCAGCTGCACGTCAGGACTTGTGAGACAGGAGCTGTGGGTGGGCCACAGGGCTACCGCTCCCATGTCCATTTCAACGGGGCCACAGAGATTAATGAAAGGAAAAACAAAACTACCTCAGCCACTCTCAATCATTTGGCCCAATGGCTTCCTTAAACACAGCCCAGCCAAAGCCTTCCCTGCAGTCTCAGGGGGCCATTTCTCCCCTCGTCCACACCCCTGAGAGGGCAGGAAAGCATTTCAGATGAGCCAGCAGGAGAGCCCAGGTGCTGATGTCTACTTACCGTTGGACGTGCGTGAGTCATCCATGGCCGGAGAGACACCCGTCCGGCACAGAGGCTGCTGGCCAAATGCTGAGTTCCCGGGAGCACGGGCCTTATCAAGGGATCGGGCACGCCCCGCCCCTATTTATGGAAATCGCTGCCTCGGGATCCCAGCCCCCCCTTCCACCTTGAGAACGATGAAGTCTTCCCATTGCCCATGTTTCCACGTTAGGGGACTTGGACTAAAAGGCCAATCCAGAGGCCAGCAAGGACCTTTATTTGGAAGCCTGGCATCCTCCGTTCCCCGGGCTGAATGGACTCCAGGGCTCTCTGGTTTTCACACGTTTTCCCGTTCCACACAGTGTTTGCTCTCCCTGGCGTTCCCCGGCCCTGGCTTCGTGGTGACAAGGCTTGGCCCCACTCTTCTTTCCAGTGTGGAGGGACTAGCTTCCCGGTGCCTACTTCCCACTTCCCTCGGCATCTCCTGGACCTCATTGCATTCCAGGCCTGAGGCATTTCCTTGACTGGAGGCTGAGGTCCCGCTCATTCCAATAGGAAGGCTGAATGGGATTCGACACACGGGTCATGCTCTTTGGTCACAAACTTGGGAAACTTTTCCAGCTGTCATGTGAAGCCCGCCCCCTTCCTCACAGGCCAGGGAGTGCCAGAAGACAGGGGCAGACCCCACTACCACACAAGCTGGGCCACATGAGGTGGCTTCGACGTGCGAGGCTTGTCCTGGGCGAATCCAACATGGCTAGTTGCCCCTCCTGTCTGCCAGCATCTTCAAAGCCTTTCCAGGGAGGCCTGATGAGGGTCCGGTCCCCTAAAGTCCATCCAGGCCAAAACGTGGCAGCTACACCCGGCTACGTCCAAGCAGTTCTCTTGGCAAGCCTGTCTCCCAGGGAAGCCAGGCCCAGTGCACCTTGCAACAGTGGGTGGGGGAGGGGAGAAGAGGGGGAGCGGTGGGGGAAGAGCGGGAGGGGGAGGGGAGCGGGGAGCAGCCCTCAGTCGCCTGGGGCCATCTCCCAGGTCAACCCAGGTCAGAAGCTCTCCAGCAGCCCCAAGGACGCATGCCCAACGGCATCGGGTGCTCCGCCGTCGGGAATCCGGCCCACGCAAACGGACGGAATGCATTCCTAAGCGAACTCCCCAGCCGAAGCCGCCAAACGGGAAGCAAGGCCAAATCGTTTGATGGTGAAAAGACATGGAACCAGGCTACCTGCAGACCATCATTCCTTCTCTGGACGGCGCGAGTCCGGGAAAGTCAGGCAAGAAACCAGAGCTGAAAAGGAGGGCCCGGCACCAGCACTTGGGAGAAGAGACAGACAACTCAAATCACGTTGGGGAGTGCAACGGTAGCCCCGCCTCAGCCAAGATGGACCCAGTAGGATAGAGATGGGAAGCGAGGGTGTGTTTTCAAAAATCGAATACCTGGGCAGGAGGAGAGGGAAGGGAGGGGAGGGCGAGGGGTGGTTGTGGGGGAGGGGAGCGGGAAGGGGGAGGGGAGGGGGAGTCGAGGACAAGCAGGAGGAGGAGGAGGAAGAGAAGGAGAAGGGGAATTCCAAAGCTTCCTTGAGAATGGTGGCAGAGCTGTGCTAGGAAGAAATATTTGGCTGCAACATACAAACCCATCTGACATTTGAGCTGAGCCTAGGCCCTAGATCCTTGAAACATGGAAACCCAAAACACATAATGGGCCATCTTTAGTGTACTGTTTTGCCACCCTTGTTCATGAGACTCATCCATGTGCACTGAGATGGAGACTGCAAGCTTCTTCAGCAACAATTGGGGATGAGTCGAATTCTACCAGCACTTGGTTCAAACGATGCTTGTGTGTTTGTGTGTGTGTGTGTGTGTGTGCGCTGTAAGTATTTGTGGCCAAGAGACCATAAGAAAGGGGGAGAGAGAGAGAGAGAGAGAGAGAGTGAGAAACAGAGAGAGGCAGAAGGAGACACGCAATTGAGGGAGGTAGGGTTGGAGGGCGTGAGCGAGAGAGAGAGATTGATTGCCTGCCTGATATCCCCAGCACCTTGGTTAATTGGAGCCCTGCTGAGAATAATCTGGCTCTAATCTGGGAACCAAGAGAAGTGCTAGGAGTGTTGAGTAACGGTGCTCCCCTGTACTGGCCCTAATGGAAGCTCTCTTGCTCCCAGAATCCCAGTGACGGTGGTTCATTGTTGTAGGAATTCCAAGAGAATCTAGTTTGCAAGTAGAAGCTGGATTCTTATCAAGGGCCCCCGACCCCCTTCCCATTCATTCCCAGGCAACGGGGGACATGGTGAATCTCTGAGGAGTGGCATGGATGCTGGGGCCCAGACTACAAAGGGACCAAAACAGAGCCAAAGACTTTGCATTGAGTTCAAAGCCAGGTTTATTGGATCAAGGAAATGTCAGAGAGAACCCGCAAATCAACCTCTAAGGCAAGAGGACTTGGGCCATCCTCTTGCTGGTTGGCATGCTAGCATCCCTTCCGACATCAGGGAGGATGCCCCTGCTAGTGCCCGTGCGTCCTGAGAGCGCCCGGGGAGCACGGCAGGGCTGAGGGAGGCCACGCAGTGGCGCCCGCAGTCTGGGCGCCTTGCCCTTGCTGCCGAGCCCTAGGAGTGTGGCTGGCTCCTCGTCCTTTGTTCTCAGCCGTGGCTCGGCATCCCAGGGAAAGAGGCCTGAATTGGGCTCGACCAAAGGCATTCCTGAGGCCCTGGTGAGCCTGGCAGCATGTCCAGGAGGGCCTGGAATTCGTCATCACTGAGGGGTTCTTCCACGGTTGGCCAGAGTCCCTCTTCCGGGGTGCCGTCGCTCAGGAAAGGTTGTGCCTTTTCCAGAAGGCTGGCGTCTGACAAGAGTTCATCTAAGAGGCTCCCTGAGCCTGTGGCGCCTGAGGGCTGGGGCTGCGGGTGGAGCGGAGGAGACGTGAGTTGATCGGATGGGGCCTGCTGCTGCCACAGGTGTGTCTCGGCCTGTTCGGGCTGCAGAATTGCCGCGTGGGGGCTGCGCGGCTGAGCCGGATGCTGCCCGGTCTGTGGAGGACCGCTGCGGGGGACAGGCTGAGGGGGTGCTGCCGCGCCAGGGTGCAGGCTGTGGTGCGGGCAGGGCCCTCCGTGGGCAGAGGGCGTGAGTGCCGCGTGCACGGGTGCGAGACCCCCTCCTGGACTCGGCCCTGCTGTGGTGCCGCTTGGGTCTGTTCCCGGATGTGGAGGGTTCTCAACTCCCTGCCAAGCCGGGGTGGGCTGGAGCACCAGGAGCATCAGTGGCTGGCCCACCCAGCCACCAGGGGGCGCACAAGGCACAAAGAAGCTGGGGGACAGAGGAGGGGCTGCCGCGGCAAGGGACCGGAAGCTGTCCAGTGGATCAGTTGGAGGCAAGTGATGAGCGCCGTGGTGGATGTTGGGCGGGGGCCGTTGGTCCGATGGGACAGTCGGGGCTGGTCTGGCATCGGGGTCTTCTGCCCGGGCCTTGGCAGGCGCCCCACTGCTCTGCTCCGGGTGCCGAGCTCTCCGGTTCTGAAACCATATCTAGGCAAGATGAGAGAAAGGGAGACAGGTTCATGAGAAGCAAGATCTTCCAAGTCGCCTTGCAACCGCCATGCCAGCACCCCTGGTCTAACAGGCTCCGGGCAAAAACACTGCCTTCGGCTAGGTTTTGACCCAGGGTCATGTGACCTTTGCCGGTCTCCAGGTCCTTGCAAAATGAGGGGCAAAGTCAGGGCCACACTGGAAGCCTGGCTTCCATGAGAGATCCCTCGCCGACTGGCTAGAATGTCGGGACCCCTCCCAGGCTGTCTGGCACCTCCTCTGACCCGCCCCCTTCAGGAAATGGATGCCTTCAGGTCAGGCACCTGAGTGAATGCCTATGGGGAAACTTACCCACCCCATCCCTCTCCCCAACCCCCCAATGACCCACCCAAACATCCAAAACCATCTCAAGTGCCTACGGATATCCAGCACCAGCGCGGGAGGAAAACGGCCCTCCCACCTTGGGACAAACCGTCTTCCACCTGCTGAGACCTTACCTGGATCCGAGGTTCGGGAAGTCCCGTTTGACGAGCCAATTCTTCCCTGGTTGCAATGCCAGGAAAGCGGTCCCTCTCAAAGGCTTGCACGAGGATCCTTGTTTGAGAGGGTGAGATGAATGTGCGCTTTCTCCCAGCCTCTTTTGGGCGGCGATCTAAAGGAGCGCAAACAAAGAAGAGAGGACAATGAAGCCCACTTCACATTCAGTGCACACAAAATCTGCCGTATGTAGGAAATGGCACATCAGATAGATACGTAGGTAGATAGAGAGATAGAGGGATTGATAGATAGATAGATAGATAGATTGATAGATAGATAGAAAGAGAGATAGATAGATCGATCGATCGATGATAGGTACAGAGAGAGACAGATAGATTGAGAGATAGGTAGGTATTGATTTTCATAGGTTGATAGATCGATAGATTATAAATAGAGAGTTAGATAGATTATCTATACACATATATATTTATATACATATAACTATCTCGATGTCTATAGTGTATTATCATGTGTATGTATAAGTATACACAGGCACAATGCATTCCCCCACCCACACAGACACATTCACACAGACACACCCACAGAGACACACCCATACACACACACACACACACACACTCACGGTTTCCATTTTTCATTTTAATTATTCACTTTTAAAACTTTATTTATTGCTTGAATGTTTGTTTGCTTGTTTCTCTAGTTTGCTGTTTGGTTGTTTTCCCAGCATGTTTTCTGGAGTGCTCTGAAGCCCTGATGGGACAATGCTGGAACAAAGCTTGCTTAAGGACCAAAGGAGCCCGAGGGCAATCTTTGTGAGTTGATAAGAGAAGGGAATTCTGCACTTCGGACAGTTTCAGGACCAGAGGATTTAAAGCCTTCCTGGCCATGCAAGACCCCACCCTCCACACAGGGCCACGATGCTCATGGTCTGAGCACCAGCAGTGCAAGGGCCAGGAAGGCTCGTTTCCTCTCCTAAGGCTTCTCTGCTGACTCCTTGTCACCCACGTTCAGAGATGAATCTGTCTCCAGGAACCCTTCTGGGAAAATGCCTTTGGAAAGCCAGGGACTCACCTTGAGTCAGAGCCTGAGGCTCGTGCATTGGATGCGATTGCCCGTCTGGTAAGATGTTCTCCGATGGCGGACGGCTCTGCCTTAGGCTTCTTCTTCGTTGGTTTTGGAACCAAACCTAAGTAGAAGGAGAAAAACCCTTGTCACTCAAATGCTTAGGGATAGATCTCAAGAGCTATCACAGTGATTCACCACAGAACAAACAGACAAGCCAAGAATGGACAAACTGTAGACTCCATGTGCCCCCAGGGGAAGGATTTAGCCCCCAAAGGGACTGAACTTGCCACAGATTATGGCTTTCACCTCGGAAGAACTGCACAGGATTCCAGAAAACACAATCCGCACGGAAGAAAATCAGCATTTCCCCTGCCATCCTCCCTCTGGAATCCAGAGACGAAAACCCGTGAGGCAGGAGGCAATGTTTCCCTTCCCAAAGTCAGTCTGAAGGAGCTTGCTAATATTCTCTCTCTCTCTCCTCCTCTCACTTTCCCTCATTTCCTCCCCCGACCCGCTCTCCCTGATCATCTCTCTCTCTCTCTCCGTTTCTTTCTCCCTCTGGTTAGCTCTCTGTCTCTCTTGACATTTTCCATTCTTGTCAAACCTGCCACGGTCCCTGTTGGCCTGGTAGCCTCACTCTCCGCTCCTATCAGTCTACCTGTTTATGCCTGTTTGTCTTTTCCTTTGTCTCAGTCCCTGTCTCTGACCCTGTGTCCATTTCTCTCTCTTGTTTCTCTCACTTGCTCCCTCTGAGTCTTTGTGCCTCCTTTTTGGCCATGCTCAGTGCCCGAGGAATGTTCCTCTGTTCTCCCTTCTAGCCCCATGGACAGCACCCTTTCCTAACACACCACGCATAGGTGAGTGCTCTTGTCCAAAATTCACTGAATGCGGGCGACCCCCTGAAAAGCCCATGCTGCCTGGAAATGACTCCTTGCCAGGGAGCTCTTAGGAGCACAAGGTCCTGCCACTTCCAGGTCTGGAGGCTCTTAGGTACCCGATCCCCACCTTTGAAATCTGTGTCACTGTCTTCAACTGTGAAGCCACATGTTGCCTTCCTCGTTCCCCAAGAAACAAGTGCAGAGTTAGGTGTGGATGGAGTGGAGTGGAGTGGAGTGGAGTGGCGTGGAGAAGGGTAGGGTGCAGCGGAGTGAGGTCGAGTGAGGTCGGGTGAGGCTTAGGGGAGGGCAGGGTGGCGGGGGTTGGGGTTGGGGTTGGTGAAGGTGTGGCCATTGGGGTGGGTATGGGTGTCGGTGAGGGTGTGGGCGTGTTTGTTTGCATTTTCAGGCATCTCTGTTGGGGCTGGGTGGGCAGTTTGTTGAACCTGCCCGTCAGTTCAGTAAGGGAAGCCTGCGCGTGTTAGTGCCCCTTGAAATGTCGCAGGCACTGTGCTCCTGCTCCTGCGGTTCTCCCCTTTCAGGACTCCTCTCCCAGCTGACCAGAGAGGACGCCTTGAGCAGCGGTAGTGCCTCGGGGGTGAGCCACAAAGGACCGAACTCCCTGGCACGAGCAGCCTCACGCACCCTCGTTCCCTGGGCTTGGATTCCTGCCCACCCGTTGGCATAGGACCCAGGGCCACTCAGCTCCCCCTGGCCCTGTTCTCCCAAGGGACAGCCATTCCTTCTCGGGAGCGGAGTCCAGGCTTGCCTCAAGCACCCAGACCAGGAGCACCAAGGGGAGGAGACGGGTCCTCTCCCTAGCGTGCCCTCCACCACCAAGTGTCTGTAGCCAATTGCATATTGGGCTCGGAAGCCACGTACAAACCCTGCAGCACAGACGCTCATTAGAGGACCCCCCTTTTCCTGATGCTGGCTGGCTTATCTTCGGGTCCCTCCCAACGCACGAGAGACAAAGCCAGGCTAAGCCTCGGCAGCCAGCTTCCCGACCTGGAAGTGGGACTCCACACGGCTCGGGCCGGGGTGGGGGGCGTCCGGACACGGACCCCGAGAGAGGAGGAATTCAGAGACTGAGATTTACCTGAATTCTGCTTTCGGGAATGCCCAGGTCTCGGGCCAGGCTTTCTCGGGCCTTGATGCCAGGGTAGGGGTTCTGTTGAAAGAGGGCTTGCAGAGCGTCCTTTTGACTGAGCTTCAGAACCAGCCTCCTTCTCCGCTGTCCACTTGGGCGTGGGCCTGCCAAAGACAAGAGGAGGAAACGTCTGAGAGGGAATCCGTTCAGCCGCACCAACGGTGGTGCCGGGTGGTTACGGGTGGGGCCACGCCAGCCTGCCTTTTGTGTCCGGGAGGCCGGGGGGAGTAGACCCAAGTGTACAGATGAACATCCCTTTCTATCTAACGGAAGCACACGCAAAGCCCTGCTGAAGGGGAGACCCTGGGCCTTCCATCTTTGCCAAGTAGCAAAGATGAGAAGGTGCATGCTCTTGAGATCTACCCCCACCCAGCGGCAGCCCACAGAGCTACAAAGCATGCAGCTGGGAAGGCCTAGGACAACAGGCTCACGTTCCAAATGGGTGGAAGATATTCCCACCCAGGGGACGCGGCCGCCGTCTGCCGGCCATGGAATGTGTGGATGGCCCCTGGCAGGATGGACCTCGAACTTTAGGCCAGCTAGAAGAGCCCGCCTTGCGGCTCCTCACACATCCATGGCACACCTGCTTGAACTACCTGAAAATCAAGCCAAGCACGGCCACATGTGGGTAGGTTGTGTCGGATACCCACATTGCGGCCCTCGTGCCCCGACCCTGATTCTGAAGGTGCCCGCGCTGGGACACCACAGAGGAGGAGCACCCCATCCTGGACGTCAACGTGTCATGTGGACTGGCTGCGTACATGCAATTCTTTCTCTGTGGAAAGCTTGGTGTGATGGAGCCCTGTCCTAGTGGACACTTGTTTTTGTGATGCAGAGGAATAGGACTGTGCTTGTTTCACACGTTCTGTGGAAAGCCCGACGTGGTATCGGGCACGTCCCGGGCTTCGGGACGACTTGGATTTCCTGAAGTGTATTCAAACTCTAGAACATCAGCCCTCCTGAGAAAGGAATTCCCTGCTAGCCGCTGTCAGATGCCAAACTAGGGTGTCAAGGTGTCTGCCTGGAAGGACGCAAGGCATGGCTTGCGCACCGCAAGCGACGCTTCCTTCACAAGCACCCTTTCTGCTTGCCTGCTCCAGTGAGATTTCTTCGGACAGAAGTCATGGAGCACACGGTAGCCTGGCCTTGGGGACTTCCCCTTCAGAAAGCCCCACCCCCACAAGTGCCCCCAGCCGCCCCTGCCCCCAGGCCCCACTCCCTACTTTGGAGTCGAGTGGGAGGCAATTCAAGGGCTTCTGGGATCAGTGCCTCCCGAGCCCTAGTGTGGAGTTTGGTGGCAAGGGAACCTATGCTCCTGCCGTGCTTCTTGGGAATTCTGCGTGTGGACTATTTCCTGGGACAGCAGAGAAACGGACCCTTTCCCATGGAACTCAAGCCGAGAGAGAGCTGCTAAACCACCAAGAGAAAGAACCAGCGACACCAACTCAAATGTCCAAACGTGGTCCACTAGAAATGCGCTTCCTGCAGTCGGAAGCCTTGGACAACGGATGCAGCTTTCTGTGCAGCTGCACGTCAGGACTTGTGAGAGAGGAGCTGTGGGTGGGCCACAGGGCTACCGCTCCCATGTCCATTTCAACGGGGCCACAGAGATTAATGAAAGGAAAAACAAAACTACCTCAGCCACTCTCAATCATTTGGCCCAATGGCTTCCTTAAACACAGCCCAGCCAAAGCCTTCCCTGCAGTCTCAGGGGGCCATTTCTCCCCTCGTCCACACCCCTGAGAGGGCAGGAAAGCATTTCAGATGAGCCAGCAGGAGAGCCCAGGTGCTGATGTCTACTTACCGTTGGACGTGCGTGAGTCATCCATGGCCGGAGAGACACCCGTCCGGCACAGAGGCTGCTGGCCAAATGCTGAGTTCCCGGGAGCACGGGCCTTATCAAGGGATCGGGCACGCCCCGCCCCTATTTATGGAAATCGCTGCCTCGGGATCCCAGCCCCCCCTTCCACCTTGAGAACGATGAAGTCTTCCCATTGCCCATGTTTCCACGTTAGCGGACTTGGACTAAAAGGCCAATCCAGAGGCCAGCAAGGACCTTTATTTGGAAGCCTGGCATCCTCCGTTCCCCGGGCTGAATGGACTCCAGGGCTCTCTGGTTTTCACACGTTTTCCCGTTCCACACAGTGTTTGCTCTCCCTGGCGTTCCCCGGCCCTGGCTTCGTGGTGACAAGGCTTGGCCCCACTCTTCTTTCCAGTGTGGAGGGACTAGCTTCCCGGTGCCTACTTCCCACTTCCCTCGGCATCTCCTGGACCTCATTGCATTCCAGGCCTGAGGCATTTCCTTGACTGGAGGCTGAGGTCCCGCTCATTCCAATAGGAAGGCTGAATGGGATTCGACACACGGGTCATGCTCTTTGGTCACAAACTTGGGAAACTTTTCCAGCTGTCATTTGAAGCCCGCCCCCTTCCTCACAGGCCAGGGAGTGCCAGAAGACAGGGGCAGACCCCACTACCACACAAGCTGGGCCACATGAGGTGGCTTCGACGTGCGAGGCTTGTCCTGGGCGAATCCAACATGGCTAGTTGCCCCTCCTGTCTGCCAGCATCTTCAAAGCCTTTCCAGGGAGGCCTGATGAGGGTCCGGTCCCCTAAAGTCCATCCAGGCCAAAACGTGGCAGCTACACCCGGCTACGTCCAAGCAGTTCTCTTGGCAAGCCTGTCTCCCAGGGAAGCCAGGCCCAGTGCACCTTGCAACAGTGGGTGGGGGAGGGGAGAAGAGGGGGAGCGGTGGGGGAAGAGCGGGAGGGGGAGGGGAGCGGGGAGCAGCCCTCAGTCGCCTGGGGCCATCTCCCAGGTCAACCCAGGTCAGAAGCTCTCCAGCAGCCCCAAGGACGCATGCCCAACGGCATCGGGTGCTCCGCCGTCGGGAATCCGGCCCACGCAAACGGACGGAATGCATTCCTAAGCGAACTCCCCAGCCGAAGCCGCCAAACGGGAAGCAAGGCCAAATCGTTTGATGGTGAAAAGACATGGAACCAGGCTACCTGCAGACCATCATTCCTTCTCTGGACGGCGCGAGTCCGGGAAAGTCAGGCAAGAAACCAGAGCTGAAAAGGAGGGCCCGGCACCAGCACTTGGGAGAAGAGACAGACAACTCAAATCACGTTGGGGAGTGCAACGGTAGCCCCGCCTCAGCCAAGATGGACCCAGTAGGATAGAGATGGGAAGCGAGGGTGTGTTTTCAAAAATCGAATACCTGGGCAGGAGGAGAGGGAAGGGAGGGGAGGGCGAGGGGTGGTTGTGGGGGAGGGGAGCGGGAAGGGGGAGGGGAGGGGGAGTCGAGGACAAGCAGGAGGAGGAGGAGGAAGAGAAGGAGAAGGGGAATTCCAAAGCTTCCTTGAGAATGGTGGCAGAGCTGTGCTAGGAAGAAATATTTGGCTGCAACATACAAACCCATCTGACATTTGAGCTGAGCCTAGGCCCTAGATCCTTGAAACATGGAAACCCAAAACACATAATGGGCCATCTTTAGTGTACTGTTTTGCCACCCTTGTTCATGAGACTCATCCATGTGCACTGAGATGGAGACTGCAAGCTTCTTCAGCAACAATTGGGGATGAGTCGAATTCTACCAGCACTTGGTTCAAACGATGCTTGTGTGTTTGTGTGTGTGTGTGTGTGTGTGCGCTGTAAGTATTTGTGGCCAAGAGACCATAAGAAAGGGGGAGAGAGAGAGAGAGAGAGAGAGAGTGAGAAACAGAGAGAGGCAGAAGGAGACACGCAATTGAGGGAGGTAGGGTTGGAGGGCGTGAGCGAGAGAGAGAGATTGATTGCCTGCCTGATATCCCCAGCACCTTGGTTAATTGGAGCCCTGCTGAGAATAATCTGGCTATAATCTGGGAACCAAGAGAAGTGCTAGGAGTGTTGAGTAACGGTGCTCCCCTGTACTGGCCCTAATGGAAGCTCTCTTGCTCCCAGAATCCCAGTGACGGTGGTTCATTGTTGTAGGAATTCCAAGAGAATCTAGTTTGCAAGTAGAAGCTGGATTCTTATCAAGGGCCCCCGACCCCCTTCCCATTCATTCCCAGGCAACGGGGGACATGGTGAATCTCTGAGGAGTGGCATGGATGCTGGGGCCCAGACTACAAAGGGACCAAAACAGAGCCAAAGACTTTGCGTTGAGTTCAAAGCCAGGTTTATTGGATCAAGGAAATGTCAGAGAGAACCCGCAAATCAACCTCTAAGGCAAGAGGACTTGGGCCATCCTCTTGCTGGTTGGCATGCTAGCATCCCTTCCGACATCAGGGAGGATGCCCCTGCTAGTGCCCGTGCGTCCTGAGAGCGCCCGGGGAGCACGGCAGGGCTGAGGGAGGCCACGCAGTGGCGCCCGCAGTCTGGGCGCCTTGCCCTTGCTGCCGAGCCCTAGGAGTGTGGCTGGCTCCTCGTCCTTTGTTCTCAGCCGTGGCTCGGCATCCCAGGGAAAGAGGCCTGAATTGGGCTCGACCAAAGGCATTCCTGAGGCCCTGGTGAGCCTGGCAGCATGTCCAGGAGGGCCTGGAATTCGTCATCACTGAGGGGTTCTTCCACGGTTGGCCAGAGTCCCTCTTCCGGGGTGCCGTCGCTCAGGAAAGGTTGTGCCTTTTCCAGAAGGCTGGCGTCTGACAAGAGTTCATCTAAGAGGCTCCCTGAGCCTGTGGCGCCTGAGGGCTGGGGCTGCGGGTGGAGCGGAGGAGACGTGAGTTGATCGGATGGGGCCTGCTGCTGCCACAGGTGTGTCTCGGCCTGTTCGGGCTGCAGAATTGCCGCGTGGGGGCTGCGCGGCTGAGCCGGATGCTGCCCGGTCTGTGGAGGACCGCTGCGGGGGACAGGCTGAGGGGGTGCTGCCGCGCCAGGGTGCAGGCTGTGGTGCGGGCAGGGCCCTCCGTGGGCAGAGGGCGTGAGTGCCGCGTGCACGGGTGCGAGACCCCCTCCTGGACTCGGCCCTGCTGTGGTGCCGCTTGGGTCTGTTCCCGGATGTGGAGGGTTCTCAACTCCCTGCCAAGCCGGGGTGGGCTGGAGCACCAGGAGCATCAGTGGCTGGCCCACCCAGCCACCAGGGGGCGCACAAGGCACAAAGAAGCTGGGGGACAGAGGAGGGGCTGCCGCGGCAAGGGACCGGAAGCTGTCCAGTGGATCAGTTGGAGGCAAGTGATGAGCGCCGTGGTGGATGTTGGGCGGGGGCCGTTGGTCCGATGGGACAGTCGGGGCTGGTCTGGCATCGGGGTCTTCTGCCCGGGCCTTGGCAGGCGCCCCACTGCTCTGCTCCGGGTGCCGAGCTCTCCGGTTCTGAAACCATATCTAGGCAAGATGAGAGAAAGGGAGACAGGTTCATGAGAAGCAAGATCTTCCAAGTCGCCTTGCAACCGCCATGCCAGCACCCCTGGTCTAACAGGCTCCGGGCAAAAACACTGCCTTCGGCTAGGTTTTGACCCAGGGTCATGTGACCTTTGCCGGTCTCCAGGTCCTTGCAAAATGAGGGGCAAAGTCAGGGCCACACTGGAAGCCTGGCTTCCATGAGAGATCCCTCGCCGACTGGCTAGAATGTCGGGACCCCTCCCAGGCTGTCTGGCACCTCCTCTGACCCGCCCCCTTCAGGAAATGGATGCCTTCAGGTCAGGCACCTGAGTGAATGCCTATGGGGAAACTTACCCACCCCATCCCTCTCCCCAACCCCCCAATGACCCACCCACACATCCAAAACCATCTCAAGTGCCTACGGATATCCAGCACCAGCGCGGGAGGAAAACGGCCCTCCCACCTTGGGACAAACCGTCTTCCACCTGCTGAGACCTTACCTGGATCCGAGGTTCGGGAAGTCCCGTTTGACGAGCCAATTCTTCCCTGGTTGCAATGCCAGGAAAGCGGTCCCTCTCAAAGGCTTGCACGAGGATCCTTGTTTGAGAGGGTGAGATGAATGTGCGCTTTCTCCCGGCCTCTTTTGGGCGGCGATCTAAAGGAGCGCAAACAAAGAAGAGAGGACAATGAAGCCCACTTCACATTCAGTGCACACAAAATCTGCCGTATGTAGGAAATGGCACATCAGATAGATACGTAGGTAGATAGAGAGATAGAGGGATTGATAGATAGATAGATAGATAGATTGATAGATAGATAGAAAGAGAGATAGATAGATCGATCGATCGATGATAGGTACAGAGAGAGACAGATAGATTGAGAGATAGGTAGGTATTGATTTTCATAGGTTGATAGATCGATAGATAGATTATAAATAGAGAGTTAGATAGATTATCTATACACATATATATTTATATACATATAACTATCTCGATGTCTATAGTGTATTATCATGTGTATGTATAAGTATACACAGGCACAATGCATTCCCCCACCCACACAGACACACCCACAGAGACACACCCATACACACACACACACACACACACACACACTCACGGTTTCCATTTTTCATTTTAATTATTCACTTTTAAAACTTTATTTATTGCTTGAATGTTTGTTTGCTTGTTTCTCTAGTTTGCTGTTTGGTTGTTTTCCCAGCATGTTTTCTGGAGTGCTCTGAAGCCCTGATGGGACAATGCTGGAACAAAGCTTGCTTAAGGACCAAAGGAGCCCGAGGGCAATCTTTGTGAGTTGATAAGAGAAGGGAATTCTGCACTTCGGACAGTTTCAGGACCAGAGGATTTAAAGCCTTCCTGGCCATGCAAGACCCCACCCTCCACACAGGGCCACGATGCTCATGGTCTGAGCACCAGCAGTGCAAGGGCCAGGAAGGCTCGTTTCCTCTCCTAAGGCTTCTCTGCTGACTCCTTGTCACCCACGTTCAGAGATGAATCTGTCTCCAGGAACCCTTCTGGGAAAATGCCTTTGGAAAGCCAGGGACTCACCTTGAGTCAGAGCCTGAGGCTCGTGCATTGGATGCGATTGCCCGTCTGGTAAGATGTTCTCCGATGGCGGACGGCTCTGCCTTAGGCTTCTTCTTCGTTGGTTTTGGAACCAAACCTAAGTAGAAGGAGAAAAACCCTTGTCACTCAAATGCTTAGGGATAGATCTCAAGAGCTATCACAGTGATTCACCACAGAACAAACAGACAAGCCAAGAATGGACAAACTGTAGACTCCATGTGCCCCCAGGGGAAGGATTTAGCCCCCAAAGGGACTGAACTTGCCACAGATTATGGCTTTCACCTCGGAAGAACTGCACAGGATTCCAGAAAACACAATCCGCACGGAAGAAAATCAGCATTTCCCCTGCCATCCTCCCTCTGGAATCCAGAGACGAAAACCCGTGAGGCAGGAGGCAATGTTTCCCTTCCCAAAGTCAGTCCGAAGGAGCTTGCTAATATTCTCTCTCTCTCTCCTCCTCTCACTTTCCCTATTTCCTCCCCCGACCCGCTCTCCCTGATCATCTCTCTCTCTCTCTCTCCGTTTCTTTCTCCCTCTGGTTAGCTCTCTGTCTCTCTTGACATTTTCCATTCTTGTCAAACCTGCCACGGTCCCTGTTGGCCTGGTAGCCTCACTCTCCGCTCCTATCAGTCTACCTGTTTATGCCTGTTTGTCTTTTCCTTTGTCTCAGTCCCTGTCTCTGACCCTGTGTCCATTTCTCTCTCTTGTTTCTCTCACTTGCTCCCTCTGAGTCTTTGTGCCTCCTTTTTGGCCATGCTCAGTGCCCGAGGAATGTTCCTCTGTTCTCCCTTCTAGCCCCATGGACAGCACCCTTTCCTAACACACCACGCATAGGTGAGTGCTCTTGTCCAAAATTCACTGAATGCGGGCGATCCCCTGAAAAGCCCATGCTGCCTGGAAATGACTCCTTGCCAGGGAGCTCTTAGGAGCACAAGGTCCTGCCACTTCCAGGTCTGGAGGCTCTTAGGTACCCGATCCCCACCTTTGAAATCTGTGTCACTGTCTTCAACTGTGAAGCCACATGTTGCCTTCCTCGTTCCCCAAGAAACAAGTGCAGAGTTAGGTGTGGATGGAGTGGAGTGGAGTGGAGTGGAGTGGCGTGGAGAAGGGTAGGGTGCAGCGGAGTGAGGTCGAGTGAGGTCGGGTGAGGCTTAGGGGAGGGCAGGGTGGCGGGGGTTGGGGTTGGGGTTGGTGAAGGTGTGGCCATTGGGGTGGGTATGGGTGTCGGTGAGGGTGTGGGCGTGTTTGTTTGCATTTTCAGGCATCTCTGTTGGGGCTGGGTGGGCAGTTTGTTGAACCTGCCCGTCAGTTCAGTAAGGGAAGCCTGCGCGTGTTAGTGCCCCTTGAAATGTCGCAGGCACTGTGCTCCTGCTCCTGCGGTTCTCCCCTTTCAGGACTCCTCTCCCAGCTGACCAGACAGGACGCCTTGAGCAGCGGTAGTGCCTCGGGGGTGAGCCACAAAGGACCGAACTCCCTGGCACGAGCAGCCTCACGCACCCTCGTTCCCTGGGCTTGGATTCCTGCCCACCCGTTGGCATAGGACCCAGGGCCACTCAGCTCCCCCTGGCCCTGTTCTCCCAAGGGACAGCCATTCCTTCTCGGGAGCGGAGTCCAGGCTTGCCTCAAGCACCCAGACCAGGAGCACCAAGGGGAGGAGACGGGTCCTCTCCCTAGCGTGCCCTCCACCACCAAGTGTCTGTAGCCAATTGCATATTGGGCTCGGAAGCCACGTACAAACCCTGCAGCACAGACGCTCATTAGAGGACCCCCCTTTTCCTGATGCTGGCTGGCTTATCTTCGGGTCCCTCCCAACGCACGAGAGACAAAGCCAGGCTAAGCCTCGGCAGCCAGCTTCCCGACCTGGAAGTGGGACTCCACACGGCTTGGGCCGGGGTGGGGGGCGTCCGGACACGGACCCCGAGAGAGGAGGAATTCAGAGACTGAGATTTACCTGAATTCTGCTTTCGGGAATGCCCAGGTCTCGGGCCAGGCTTTCTCGGGCCTTGATGCCAGGGTAGGGGTTCTGTTGAAAGAGGGCTTGCAGAGCGTCCTTTTGACTGAGCTTCAGAACCAGCCTCCTTCTCCGCTGTCCACTTGGGCGTGGGCCTGCCAAAGACAAGAGGAGGAAACGTCTGAGAGGGAATCCGTTCAGCCGCACCAACGGTGGTGCCGGGTGGTTACGGGTGGGGCCACGCCAGCCTGCCTTTTGTGTCCGGGAGGCCGGGGGGAGTAGACCCAAGTGTACAGATGAACATCCCTTTCTATCTAACGGAAGCACACGCAAAGCCCTGCTGAAGGGGAGACCCTGGGCCTTCCATCTTTGCCAAGTAGCAAAGATGAGAAGGTGCATGCTCTTGGGATCTACCCCCACCCAGCGGCAGCCCACAGAGCTACAAAGCATGCAGCTGGGAAGGCCTAGGACAACAGGCTCACGTTCCAAATGGGTGGAAGATATTCCCACCCAGGGGACGCGGCCGCCGTCTGCCGGCCGTGGAATGTGTGGATGGCCCCTGGCAGGATGGACCTCGAACTTTAGGCCAGCTAGAAGAGCCCGCCTTGCGGCTCCTCACACATCCATGGCACACCTGCTTGAACTACCTGAAAATCAAGCCAAGCACGGCCACATGTGGGTAGGTTGTGTCGGATACCCACATTGCGGCCCTCGTGCCCCGACCCTGATTCTGACGGTGCCCGCGCTGGGACACCACAGAGGAGGAGCACCCCATCCTGGACGTCAACGTGTCATGTGGACTGGCTGCGTACATGCAATTCTTTCTCTGTGGAAAGCTTGGTGTGATGGAGCCCTGTCCTAGTGGACACTTGTTTTTGTGATGCAGAGGAATAGGACTGTGCTTGTTTCACACGTTCTGTGGAAAGCCCGACGTGGTATCGGGCACGTCCCGCGCTTCGGGACGACTTGGATTTCCTGAAGTGTATTCAAACTCTAGAACATCAGCCCTCCTGAGAAAGGAATTCCCTGCTAGCCGCTGTCAGATGCCAAACTAGGGTGTCAAGGTGTCTGCCTGGAAGGACGCAAGGCATGGCTTGCGCACCGCAAGCGACGCTTCCTTCACAAGCACCCTTTCTGCTTGCCTGCTCCAGTGAGATTTCTTCGGACAGAAGTCATGGAGCACACGGTAGCCTGGCCTTGGGGGCTTCCCCTTCAGAAAGCCCCACCCCCACAAGTGCCCCCAGCCGCCCCTGCCCCCAGGCCCCACTCCCTACTTTGGAGTCGAGTGGGAGGCAATTCAAGGGCTTCTGGGATCAGTGCCTCCCGAGCCCTAGTGTGGAGTTTGGTGGCAAGGGAACCTATGCTCCTGCCGTGCTTCTTGGGAATTCTGCGTGTGGACTATTTCCTGGGACAGCAGAGAAACGGACCCTTTCCCATGGAACTCAAGCCGAGAGAGAGCTGCTAAACCACCATGAGAAAGAACCAGCGACACCAACTCAAATGTCCAAACGTGGTCCACTAGAAATGCGCTTCCTGCAGTCGGAAGCCTTGGACAACGGATGCAGCTTTCTGTGCAGCTGCACGTCAGGACTTGTGAGAGGGGAGCTGTGGGTGGGCCACAGGGCTACCGCTCCCATGTCCATTTCAACGGGGCCACAGAGATTAATGAAAGGAAAAACAAAACTACCTCAGCCACTCTCAATCATTTGGCCCAATGGCTTCCTTAAACACAGCCCAGCCAAAGCCTTCCCTGCAGTCTCAGGGGGCCATTTCTCCCCTCGTCCACACCCCTGAGAGGGCAGGAAAGCATTTCAGATGAGCCAGCAGGAGAGCCCAGGTGCTGATGTCTACTTACCGTTGGACGTGCGTGAGTCATCCATGGCCGGAGAGACACCCGTCCGGCACAGAGGCTGCTGGCCAAATGCTGAGTTCCCGGGAGCACGGGCCTTATCAAGGGATCGGGCACGCCCCGCCCCTATTTATGGAAATCGCTGCCTCGGGATCCCAGCCCCCCCTTCCACCTTGAGAACGTTGAAGTCTTCCCATTGCCCATGTTTCCACGTTAGGGGACTTGGACTAAAAGGCCAATCAAGAGGCCAGCAAGGACCTTTATTTGGAAGCCTGGCATCCTCCGTTCCCCGGGCTGAATGGACTCCAGGGCTCTCTGGTTTTCACACGTTTTCCCGTTCCACACAGTGTTTGCTCTCCCTGGCGTTCCCCGGCCCTGGCTTCGTGGTGACAAGGCTTGGCCCCACTCTTCTTTCCAGTGTGGAGGGACTAGCTTCCCGGTGCCTACTTCCCACTTCCCTCGGCATCTCCTGGACCTCATTGCATTCCAGGCCTGAGGCATCTCCTTGACTGGAGGCTGAGGTCCCGCTCATTCCAATAGGAAGGCTGAATGGGATTCGACACACGGGTCATGCTCTTTGGTCACAAACTTGGGAAACTTTTCCAGCTGTCATGTGAAGCCCGCCCCCTTCCTCACGGGCCAGGGAGTGCCAGAAGACAGGGGCAGACCCCACTACCACACAAGCTGGGCCACATGAGGTGGCTTCGACGTGCGAGGCTTGTCCTGGGCGAATCCAACATGGCTAGTTGCCCCTCCTGTCTGCCAGCATCTTCAAAGCCTTTCCAGGGAGGCCTGATGAGGGTCCGGTCCCCTAAAGTCCATCCAGGCCAAAACGTGGCAGCTACACCCGGCTACGTCCAAGCAGTTCTCTTGGCAAGCCTGTCTCCCAGGGAAGCCAGGCCCAGTGCACCTTGCAACAGTGGGTGGGGGAGGGGAGAAGAGGGGGAGCGGTGGGGGAAGAGCGGGAGGGGGAGGGGAGCGGGGAGCAGCCCTCAGTCGCCTGGGGCCATCTCCCAGGGCAACCCAGGTCAGAAGCTCTCCAGCAGCCCCAAGGACGCATGCCCAACGGCATCGGGTGCTCCGCCGTCGGGAATCCGGCCCACGCAAACGGACGGAATGCATTCCTAAGCGAACTCCCCAGCCGAAGCCGCCAAAAGGGAAGCAAGGCCAAATCGTTTGATGGTGAAAAGACATGGAACCAGGCTACCTGCAGACCATCATTCCTTCTCTGGACGGCGCGAGTCCGGGAAAGTCAGGCAAGAAACCAGAGCTGAAAAGGAGGGCCCGGCACCAGCACTTGGGAGAAGAGACAGACAACTCAAATCACTTTGGGGAGTGCAACGGTAGCCCCGCCTCAGCCAAGATGGACCCAGTAGGATAGAGATGGGAAGCGAGGGTGTGTTTTCAAAAATCGAAAACCTGGGCAGGAGGAGAGGGAAGGGAGGGGAGGGCGAGGGGTGGTTGTGGGGGAGGGGAGCGGGAAGGGGGAGGGGAGGGGGAGTCGAGGACAAGCAGGAGGAGGAGGAGGAAGAGAAGGAGAAGGGGAATTCCAAAGCTTCCTTGAGAATGGTGGCAGAGCTGTGCTAGGAAGAAATATTTGGCTGCAACATACAAACCCATCTGACATTTGAGCTGAGCCTAGGCCCTAGATCCTTGAAACATGGAAACCCAAAACACATAATGGGCCATCTTTAGTGTACTGTTTTGCCACCCTTGTTCATGAGACTCATCCATGTGCACTGAGATGGAGACTGCAAGCTTCTTCAGCAACAATTGGGGATGAGTCGAATTCTACCAGCACTTGGTTCAAACGATGCTTGTGTGTTTGTGTGTGTGTGTGTGTGTGTGTGTGCGCTGTAAGTATTTGTGGCCAAGAGACCATAAGAAAAGGGGAGAGAGAGAGAGAGAGAGAGAGTGAGAACCAGAGAGAGGCAGAAGGAGACACGCAATTGAGGGAGGTAGGGTTGGAGGGCGTGAGCGAGAGAGAGAGATTGATTGCCTGCCTGATATCCCCAGCACCTTCGTTAATTGGAGCCCTGCTGGGAATAATCTGGCTATAATCTGGGAACCAAGAGAAGTGCTAGGAGTGTTGAGTAACGGTGCTCCCCTGTACTGGCCCTAATGGAAGCTCTCTTGCTCCCAGAATCCCAGTGAGGGTGGTTCATTGTTGTAGGAATTCCAAGAGAATCTAGTTTGCAAGTAGAAGCTGGATTCTTATCAAGGGCCCCCGACCCCCTTCCCATTCATTCCCAGGCAACGGGGGACATGGTGAATCTCTGAGGAGTGGCATGGATGCTGGGGCCCAGACTACAAAGGGACCAAAACAGAGCCAAAGCCTTTGCGTTGAGTTCAAAGCCAGGTTTATTGGATCAAGGAAATGTCAGAGAGAACCCGCAAATCAACCTCTAAGGCAAGAGGACTTGGGCCATCCTCTTGCTGGTTGGCATGCTAGCATCCCTTCCGACATCAGGGAGGATGCCCCTGCTAGTGCCCGTGCGTCCTGAGAGCGCCCGGGGAGCACGGCAGGGCTGAGGGAGGCCACGCAGTGGCGCCCGCAGTCTGGGCGCCTTGCCCTTGCTGCCGAGCCCTAGGAGTGTGGCTGGCTCCTCGTCCTTTGTTCTCAGCCGTGGCTCGGCATCCCAGGGAAAGAGGCCTGAATTGGGCTCGACCAAAGGCTTTCCTGAGGCCCTGGTGAGCCTGGCAGCATGTCCAGGAGGGCCTGGAATTCGTCATCACTGAGGGGTTCTTCCAGGGTTGGCCAGAGTCCCTCTTCCGGGGTGCCGTCGCTCAGGAAAGGTTGTGCCTTTTCCAGAAGGCTGGCGTCTGATAAGAGTTCATCTAAGAGGCTCCCTGAGCCTGTGGCGCCTGAGGGCTGGGGCTGCGGGTGGAGCGGAGGAGACGTGAGTTGATCCGATGGGGCCTGCTGCTGCCACAGGTGTGTCTCGGCCTGTTCGGGCTGCAGAATTGCCGCGTGGGGGCTGCGCGGCTGAGCCGGATGCTGCCCGGTCTGTGGAGGACCGCTGCGGGGGACAGGCTGAGGGGGTGCTGCCGCGCCAGGGTGCAGGCTGTGGTGCGGGCAGGGCCCTCCGTGGGCAGAGGGCGTGAGTGCCGCGTGCACGGGTGCGAGACCCCCTCCTGGACTCGGCCCTGCTGTGGTGCCGCTTGGGTCTGTTCCCGGATGTGGAGGGTTCTCAACTCCCTGCCAAGCCGGGGTGGGCTGGAGCACCAGGAGCATCAGTGGCTGGCCCACCCAGCCACCAGGGGGCGCACAAGGCACAAAGAAGCTGGGGGACAGAGGAGGGGCTGCCGCGGCAAGGGACCGGAAGCTGTCCAGTGGATCAGTTGGAGGCAAGTGATGAGCGCCGTGGTGGATGTTGGGCGGGGGCCGTTGGTCCGATGGGACAGTCGGGGCTGTCTTCTGCCCGGGCCTTGGCAGGCGCCCCACTGCTCTGCTCCGGGTGCCGAGCTCTCCGGTTCTGAAACCATATCTAGGCAAGATGAGAGAAAGGGAGACAGGTTCATGAGAAGCAAGATCTTCCAAGTCGCCTTGCAACCGCCATGCCAGCACCCCTGGTCTAACAGGCTCCGGGCAAAAACACTGCCTTCGGCTAGGTTTTGACCCAGGGTCATGTGACCTCTGCCGATCCCCATGTCCCTGCAAAATGAGGGGCATATTCTGGGCCACACTTGAAGCCTGGCTTCCATGAGAGATCCCTTGCTGTCTCAGTAGTTTGTCGGGGCCCCTCCCAGGGTGTCCCGCATCTCCTCTGCCCCTTCCCCTTCAGGAAATTGATTCCTTCATGTCAGGCTCCTGAGGGAAATCTTATATTGAAACTTAAAATCCCACATTCCTCATCCCGTACTCCTCAAAGACCCACTCACCGAACCAAATCCTGTATTATTGCTTCGGATTCTGAACTCCGAGACTGGGAAATGCACAATGTCCCGAAGTGAAATTGGGATAACAGCCAAGCAATGTCTCAGATAGATCAGAGTATGTCATTTTTGTTGAGATGGAAAGGCTGGAGAGGTGGGACAGCACACGCAATGATGAATGTTATGCAGATGGTGGGGAAGGGTGGTTCTGGGACACAGCAGTGGTCTGCTTCCCTGCTGGGCTCCTGTCCCTCATTGATGGATCATCTGAACTTTATGAGGTCATCAGTTCCCCTGCTCTGACACCATGGGCTCTTGGCCAGCCCCCAAGGAGGGAGACTGAAGCATCCACACTCCTCAGCCTGGACACCTGCTCCTACCCATTCCAGGGGAACACAGACATCTCATCCATTGCTGTCGCTTCAGAGCGAGCTGTTCTTGTGAAAACTGCTCATGTTTGTCAGGAAGAACTCTTAGGTGAGTATGCAAATCCAAGTGGATACCAGTTCCCAAAGGTGTCTTGGCCCTGAGTGTGCAGCCCCGCCCCCTGGCCGAAGGAGCCACTCCCCGTGTACGCAGCCCGGCCCCGCCTCCGTGCCCCCCTCGGCCACGCCCCTGCCCCGGCCGCCGACCCGCCCCTTGATCAGGCCAGCAGTCAGGCAAGAGGCAGTTTTTCCCAGCTTCCCCGGGCTCTTCTGAGAGGCGCTGTCCCTCCTCAGCCTGCCAGTGGCGGCGGCTGTACAGGTAGCGGCGAGGTCCCTTTGGCAGTCGCAGCTTGAGCCGAGCGGCGGCGGAGGGCCCAGCCCAGCGCGTTGGCGGCGCCGGTGGCGTCCGCGTCGGTTTCCATGGAGGCAGCAGCGGTTGCGGTTGCGACGTCGGCGGCTGCAGCTGCGGCAGCGGCGGCAATGACGACGGAACGGAACAGGGTCTCCGACATGGTCCGCGGGCAGGCGTGCGACGTGGGGCCGCCCTACAGCAAACTCTGGTACATCGGGGAATGCTCCTGTGTCGTGATGTCATGATTTTCCGCACCCCGTGTGCCGGCCGCGCACCCCCACGCAGCTTCTCACTCGACCTAGGCGTTCACAGCCGCGGCCTTGGCCTAGGACCCTCGACCCTGATTCCAGCGCAGACCCCGACCCCCGCCAAGCTGCCCAGTTTTCTGCGCGTCCGGAGTCTGGGGCAGGTCCTGGCCGCTCTTGCTGTGGCTTTGCTCCTGCAGCTTCCAGGTCGGCCCTCGCTCAGCGCGGGGAGTCAGGGAGGGGCTCAGGGCGTTTGGGCCACGGCCCGGTGGGGCCCTTCGTGACCCCCAAGAAGGGAACTTGAGCCCCTGCCCCAGGGTGCTCCCCTCGCGGCCTTCCCTTGACCACCCCGAGTGAAGCCGCCAATTCCTTCAGATGTTCAAAACGGTTGCGTCCATGGTCGGGAAATGGGTTGGCAGGGGCGTGTGTGCAGAAAGCCGGAATCATCGTCTCGTTTAGGCCCCTCACCTGTGTTTCCCGCTGACGGCTTAGCTTCAGCACCTTCCGCGGTGCCAATGGTGCTCTCCTGTGTAAGTTTTCTACAAAGCATGAAGTGGCAGCAGTGTTGGTGTGGAAAGTTTCAAACGCGGAGTTTCCAAGTGAATTCGGCTATGGTACTGTTCGCGCTTCTGGAAGGGTAAGTCAACATCCCTGTCTTGATTCCTTCAAGTGTCATTTGGTTTTCCACCTAAGTTGATGCTCCCCCCGCCACCGCCCCTTTTTGAGCCCGACTGAGCTTTCCTACTAGCAGATAGGCATCTAGTTGTCTTAGCGCAATGACTGCGGGCGTTTCCTTCTAAGGCTTTAGCACTCAGTGTGTATGCAGCCCAGATGGAGTTCTTGGAGAAGCAAGTGCAGGCTCCCGGTGCTCGCTTGAGATCCCTCAGAATCTTCCCTGGAATCGGGGTAACGGTGTTGCTATTTAGTTATTTTTTTCAAGTAGATCCAACCACCTTTTGTCTTTTGCGCTTACGGAGACTTGTAGAGCTGTAGGCTCCCTTACACCTCAGCCTTCATGGGTGTGTGTCTTTTTTTTGAATGGAGGGAGCAAACCATTTCAGATACTTAGCTAGGTATGTTATCTCATGTTACCTGAAAAGCCACCTGCAGAGAGGGAAAGGCAGAGACAGCTGTCTTTCAGATGAGAAGCTGTTTCATGGTGAAGCTAGTACTTATTGTCGCCCAAATAGTCGGGCTTGAGATTGCAGCCTGAGATCTTGTTCTGGTTGCTGGAGCCCTTTCCATTGCTCCCTGTTTTCCTTCATTAGTGTTGGGAATAATTTTGGAATTTTAGCCCCTTTTACCCTTACAAGCAAATTTATTTCAGAAACATATTGAACTTTGAACGGTCAAAATTTGAGAAATGCATTGAGGGAATATTTTTCCATGTGTGTTTTGTAAGTACGAAGTTAATACAAAATGTGTAAGAAGAAATTCTTGAATATTTCCTTCCAGTTCAGGAGCAAATTTTTGTGAATGAATGAATGGACATGAGAACCATTTTAAGTGAAATTATACAGACATTAATTACCACATGTTGTACGAATCCATTTAATTGGAAGTCAGGAATATGCAAATCAGGATTTCATATAAATGAAATCAATCCCAATGTACAGGTTAGTGGCTGTTTGTTTTCTCTCAGTACTGTTTTTGAGTGCTACAACTTTTTTATATCTATATGACATTCAAGCTGTTCATATTGCTGAATATGCCATGCATTCATTCTGTATGTAGGGCATGTAAGAGTGTGTCACAAACTATGTATTTATCCCTTCTTTTAATACTAGATATTTGTGTTAGTACCATTTGCGTTACTATAAATTCACAGTTTGTTTATTTATGCATGCATCTTTTTTGTAATTATCTGATGTCATTCACCATATGTGAAAAATATTTGCCAGCAGTAATATTGGGTCGATGTGTCTTAAATACACCTTGAGTGCCTTTTAAGTATTTCCTTTTTTATTACCTTGGTTTCTTTTGGTTTTTGTGAGTCTATTGTGTGGTTTTGGTCTGTGGTCACCCTGTTTCTCAAATACATTAACCCATTTCTCTCTCTGTTGTCCTTAAACAGATTATCATATAATCTCAAACACATCCTCAATAGAACAGAAACAAATCTCTATTTTCCTGCTTCCCTCTCCCATCCTTAATGATTTTCATGCCGTGTTTTTCATCTTCATGCTTATTCTCTTGCAACTTCTTGCCGTTATTGCCTTTCCAATAATGGTTTTCTCATTTCTAGATCATCCTGCTTCTTTCCTCATCAGGGTCTAAAATTCTCAATCTTTCTTGCAGGATATGTTTATTATTGCAGAATTCTTTCTATGTTTGCTTGTCTGTGAAACCCTTGATCTCTCCTGTTATTCTAAAGGATTGTCTTGTGGCATAGGTTATGCTAGGTTGCACGTTCTTCTCATTCAGGGATTTGACTCTCTCTATGAAATCCCTCCTTGGCCTGCAAAGTTTGTATTGAAAAATCTGCTGAATGCCTCATGGAGGTTCTCTTGTGACTCACTTGTTTTAATTTTGGTGCACTTACAATCATTTCTTTATCATGAAATTGGGTCCTTTTCATGACAGCATGTCTTTTTGTAGGTCTCTTGGTGTTTATCTTCTTTGGGTCCCACTGTGTTTCCTGTATTGGGAGAGCTGATTCTTTCTTCAGTTTAGGAAATGTTCAGTCTAATTTCTTCAGTCCCCTTTTCCAAATCCTTTTCTCTTTCTTTTCCATCTGGGACCCCTATATTTCATAGAATGGCATACTTCTTATTATCCCAGGTTTGAAATGCATGGCTTCCATTAGTTTTCACTTGCTTCTCTATGTCACATTCTGATTGTGTGATTTCCCTTATCCTTTGTTCTGAGACAATTCTTTGTTCCTCTGCATTTTCTAGTCTGATTTGACCGTTTTTAGCAAGGCAGTTACCTCATCCATTGCATTTCCTGGTAATATTTGGCTCCTCTTTAGAGTTGCTGTTTTCATTTTATAGTATTCTGCATTTTTATTCATAGCCTTTCTTGTTCCTTCAGTGTTTTTCTCACCTCCTTTTTCAAGTAAGGTTCTTTTGGAGTTTTGGTTCTAATTCATTGCTCATTCTTTAAGGGGCTTTCTCTCTTTTTTAATCAGGGATGGTTCTTCTTTTGCATTTGATTACATCTCTATGTCTCTCTGGCTTAAAGATCATCAGTTATCTCTTTCAGAGTTGAAGGGCATGTTTGAAGTGTCAGCTTTTCTATCTATGTCATGCACAGTTCCTAATATTGCCGTTAGGACTGCTTTGGGTATGGATTGATGCTTCTGTGAGCATTGCCTCTTGTTTCTTTGATTGCCTGCATAATTTTGTGATGGTCACTCACTCTTGTCATTTAGCAGAGCCTCGTTTTGGCTAGGTGTTTATCACAGCTTTGACTGTGTCAGAGCCTACTCCTTTTTGGCTGGAATTGTGGCTACCAAGCATTCTCTGGGCTGCAGTATGTGATCTGTGGAGTTGGACATTTTCCAATACTCTTTCTTGACAGTGCCCTTACCCTTGCTTTCGCCACGGGAAGGTCAGCACCCTACTCTGGTGACCCACAGGTTCTCTGGCCACACAACCACCAGTGAAAACAGTCTAATAAAATCAGGCCCTAAGGCCTGGTGCAATCACCCTGCAGTCCCTCATCTGGATCATCAGGGAAGTACCAGGTCAGCATCATCCCCATTTGTTGCATTTTCCTGTTAAGCAAGCCTGATGGAAAGTCTTCCCCTTCCCCTGCTGTGCACAAGCACCCTGCTCCTTGTTCTCTCCTCTGAGATGTGAGGGACCACAAAGACAACAGCAGAGCAAATCCACACCCTCTGTCTGGGACTCCAAACCTTATCTCAGTCCTGCTGATGAAGTTGCAGATTATCTGGCTCTGGATTCTACTTTTCCCCATCTTCCCCCAGAACACTTGAAGCAGAATGATGACAGATGTTTGAGCCCTCCTTCTCCTCTATTCAGAAAATGTCACATTGAGCCCGGGACCAGCACAGACAGTAGCTATGGCCATAGGATACCTAGATATTCACCATCAGGCCCACGAGGAGTGTTGGTTTTTGATCTGCGGTTACCAGCAGTTCTGTTCTGTACAGAGCACCATCTACAGCCAACAGCGTACTCCAACCAGTTAGACTGCTTCTGTGCCATCAGCCTTAGCCTTCTCACTCAGCTTTAGCAGCCATTCCTAGCTCACCATTGCCAGCTCGAGTCAAGTTCTCGGGATGGATTTCTGGCCTATATTGTGCTGGTCCCTTTCACTTCTCACAGCTAAGCATCTGCTGTGCACTCCTCTCAGCCTCAAGGGATCCCCTTCGATCCCTGCTATCTTGTCCATTACATGTTTCCCAGTAAAAGAGCATCTCCCATTTTGCTGTCCCCGACCCCCACCAAATATCAGGGCCTGCACTGTTTGATGTTCTACTTGTCTATTTTCTCCTACCAGATTTTGTCAGGACTCTTTCTGTCTTTTGAAATAAGAGATGTTCCACCAACGATCAGCAGGTATCTTGAGCAAATGTGTGGGTAAGTGGATACATATCTTGTTGTATACATGGGACTGGGTGAGCTAGAAGTCCACTTACACTCCAACATCTGGGCACTGATAAATCGACACTATTTTTTTAAGATATCAATCACAGAATTGTGCTTCTTGTTTAGACGTCTGTTTAGGGCATCCATAGTGGGAGAGAGGGTCAGAAGACTCCAGGTTTGCCATTGTGTTGATATCATACTTGCAGCCTTCGAAATGATTTATAGATTGAATTAGATATTATGAGGTTTGTATCCAAATAAAATCATTTCTTAAACCATCTAAATCTAATTACAAACCACTGTTGCCAATGTTGGGTACCAGCTTGTCAAGTCTATAGGTACAAAAACAGTGAATTGATAAATCAGCAGCTGACTACTGTGATGAAGAAAACAGTTTACCCAGGTTCAATTGGTGCATTGGACTCACCAATTAGAACCATGAAATAACACCTGGGCTTCCATAGTGCGTGTGGTGCATATTTGTCCCATTGAGACCTCCTGAGCTCTGGTTGGTGAATCAATGGGCAACAATTTGCTTGAGAAATACCCAAGGAAACCCAAAGAACACATTTCTATTTAGACTTATTGCAAAAAACATCTAGATCCATGATAACTAGGAGAACAATGCTGCCTATTTTGGATGATACTGAGAAGCAGGAGCTCTTATATCAATGGTGGATTGTTTCAATGGTACTTACGCATTTGAAAAATTAATTTAAGCCTACAAATTCTACCCCTAGATATCCTGCACCCAGGATTCTACTTAAGGGGAAAGAAGTTCCATATAAATGTGTCCATAAATGCTTCTGGTAGCTTTTACAGTTCACTTTTGGACTGATGTGTAATAGTTACCCATACTGTCTTGATACGTGTATGCATATACAATTTGCATATCCATGTTGATGTTAAATAACACTCATATATGTAGTAAATGATTTTATTTTTACTGTGGAAAGTGGATGGGAATGGATAAGTTGGGGAGTTTGATATTTGAAAATATTAACCACTGTATATAAAAAAAGATTAAAAAACAATCTTCTTCTCTATAGCATAGGGAACTATATTCAAAATCTTCTGATAAACTTTATTGAAAAAAATTATGAAACAATTATGTATTTATGTATTCATGACTAGGACTTTGTGCTGTACACCAGAAATTGACACATTGTAACTGACTACACTTTAAAAAATAAACAAATAAATAACATTAAAATTGTTATTCTGGTGATTCCTTTTATTCACCCTACCCTAAATATCATTTTATATGCAAGAAAATCAGCTCCCTACTTTCTCACCACCGCTTAGGATGCTTGCCTCTAATCACTTCATAATTGGAAATTAAAGTGATCCCAATTTTCCCAAGATGGGAAGTGGGAGGAGAATGAGGAGGAGGAGGAGAAGTATTTAGTGGTGATCAACTATTCATTAACACTACTTGGAACCAAATAAATAAAGCCTGGGCTTTATTTTTGCTGATATATCTTGATTTTTAAAAATTGTACATTGATAAATTCTTCAAATAATTCCTGAAGAATGAATGGATTCAGAATTGCCTGTGTAAAATATTTTTATTGAAGAGGGTTAACAAAATTAACATGGTTTCTATCCCTTCATTAAAAAGAAAGAATAATTTCAAAATGTTATCTCTAGAGCAAATTATGTATTTCACTTTCTACTATCAATAAAAAATAATGTTCTCCAGGGATTGGAACACTCCTATAAAGCAGGCTGTATTATACCTTCGAGACAGAAGGCACCCTGAAATTTCTAACTGAAACTCTGATAGCTAAAACTCCAGATGTCTTCCCAGAATTGTCAACAAGTGGGCAATCCACCATGGATTTTCTATTTCTGTACCATGCCTCTCTGACCTGAAATTATTGTTGTCATATATTAGCAATACATAAATTATAACAAAATCTGGTACTTCCAAATGCTAGTTGGTAAATTTTCTCCCCTTCTTTGTGTCTCTGTTTCCTCATCTGTAAAGTGGACAGACTGCAGTCCCTGCTATGGGTACTGTATGTACATGGGAGCATCTTGCTTCTATTCATATCCTCAGTTTACTCCCCTGTTTCCTGCACTACACCCCTGCCTCCGGAAGGACTTAGTACCCCTCATCCCTGAATCCTTCTAGGCTTCTGAGATACTAATTGTCTTTTGACATTTTGGCAAGCCCTCTCTAAGCACTTGACATGCAGATTTCCCAGCCCTCATAACCCCTCACTCAGCCTCTTCCATCTTCCAAAATTATGTTGACTTACTTGCCTATACTTTTTATTGGTTTAGTGGGTTTCATTAAAAAGTATGCATTTTTGAGTCTGCTATGTTTAACCAGAAGTCTCCAACAGAAAATGAAGGGAGGAAGGAAGGAAGGAAGGAAGGAAGGAAGGAAGGAAGGAAAGAAGGAAGGTGTTAAAGATCAAAACCAAACTGTCAGTTTTCAAAGACCTGCTAACTTTTTAACTTAATCAAGTACCTTTGTTGGAAAGAGGATTCTACTGTGATATTCTCTTCTCTTTATTGTTGGTATGTGAACTGGAAGGTGAGTGGAATCTGTAACCTGAATCAAGGAGATAAAATTAAACAAAGGCAAGCAGTCCGTATCACCAAAATTTTAAGAATTAAATTATTTCTAAAGTAAGGCAAAATATTTATATGGGTTAGATAGAAGCACAGGAAAACTAAAATCCTCACAGTGCAGAAAATATACTTTAAGAAATTTAAATGTATACCTTCAGTTTCTACAAACAAAATATATGTATAGTTCATATACTTTGTTTCAATTTGGCTAAATTAAAATGTATGTCATATTATGCAGTCTACATTAGAAGGAGAATATTGATCATAAACATATTTGAAGGATACTTTTAATAAGTAGGTATATGATTAGAATCTTCAAAAGCTTTTTGGACTACTTGTCTTATAAATGTAGAAGGGATTTATGACTGCAAGTATGTAAGAATATGTTAAAATTAATTAGAGGGTTCAGTAAGGTTTTGTGAACACTAATAATCTAAAAATATGCTCAGATAATTTAGAATACATTTTTAAATTAGACTTCAAAATCATATAAAATTTAGCTGTCTATATGAAATAAAAATTTTCTTTCCTAAGAAATAATAAAAAATATATTTTGAAATGGAAAGAATTGGATGCTTATAAATGTTAATGGGGAGTAAAGTATTATATAATATACAGCCCTTTCAGATTGGCTACAACCACTTAGTCATATGCATTTAAGAGTCCTCCATGTCTTTTCATGTCTTCATAACCCATTTCTTTTTACCACTGTATAATATTCCATTGTCTCAATATTGTACCACAGTTTATTTATCCATTCACCTATGGAGGACATCTTGGTTGCATCCAAGTTTTGGCAATTATGAATAAAGTTGCTATATATGTACCAAAGTTTTTGTGGATGTAAGTTTTTATTTCATTTGAGTAAACATCAATGTGCATGATTGCAGGGTTGCATGGGAAACCACCAGACTGTTTTCCAAAGTGGCTGTACCATTTTGCATTCCCTTCAGTGTATTCTTTTGTTATAATGGTTATGTGGGGACAGTTGGTGAATCTTGAAGTGGTCTGAGGATTAGATGATATTAATGTCTCAATGTTAGCGATGATGGTTATAGTGTGTGTGTGTGTGTGTGTACATACATATATATATATGACAATGTAGATGAACATTTTTATTTGTAAGAAGTACAAGAAAAAGCATTATTCAAGGTGATGGAAAATCAAATGGCAATTTCAAATAGGCTGAGAAAAATAAATTTATACTGTGCTTGAAATATTTCTGTAAAATTTATGATTGTTTCAAAAAAATTAAACCACTCAGTTGGCAAAATCTTACACTGAAAATATGCATTTCTACTAGACAATAGCTAGTAAATTATCCCATATGTATATAGGCAAGCAGGTCCCAGCAGGCTCATTATAATAAAGAAATTATAATGTGGAAAAAAGGCATTAATTCATCAAAAGGAGCATGGTTATGTGAACCTAAGTATATTTATACACTGGAATACTACACAGCAGTTAAAAATGAATGAGTGGTCTTGACATGAATAAACGGTGTGAAAAAAATAAGTTGTAAAGAAATAGGTCTCCACTGTTCAGTGTTTTTTTTTTTAATCTGAAACAAAAATGGCAACTGTTTTACTAAATTTGTGTGTAGTAGCTATGTAGGTTGTGATAGATTACTTTTTATACCTTCCTGTGTGATGGAAATTAAAATGTTTAAATTAATATTAAAATTTTAAAACAATAAGATAAAATAAAGCTATCAAAATTTTAGAGGTTCTGAGCAGAATTTGAAAACAAGGTCTGGCCTGGCTATAAATCAGACTGAAGTTTTCCAAACCAAACTGCATACCCTTGTGAGGACTCTCTGCCTGCCCCGAGGATTCCAAAGTGGGCAACAAAGCTTGTGCTGCCCAGATTAATCATGGTAAGTGAGATGCAAGGAAGGAAGGGAACAGTATCTTTGAAGAGGGATAATATGGTCTGGGTGACACTAAACCCTTTGACCTCTGGAGAAAATATTTCCTTTTGTAGTGTCATGCCCTCTGAATAACATGAAGGGCCAATAAATAGTTATTTCATATACCATTATGTAGGAGGTATGAAGTTACCTCTAATTTTAATAAGTGCAGTCACAAATGCATTTTAATACCTTACTAATTATATCTAATACCAGACAATGTTATGATGATTACATAAAATGTTCCTGTTAGAGCATGACTCTAATATTAATTAAAGTAAACTAAATAGCAAGGATATTGTCCATTCCAGACCATGTCCCCTTGTGCTTTGCACCACAAGTTTTACTGACCATTCCATAGTTCACTGAATTGTGCCCTCTGCTCTTTTAAATCCTCACTTCATAGTAGGAGCCCATCATTAAGTTCTTTGTTCAAGAAGATTTTAGAATTTTGGTAGAATTTTGTCTTTTTTCACTAATTTTCAGGAACAGTTTTCTCATTTGAGCTTCAAATCTTCCTGTGTTATTAGGTAAACTCAAAATTCTCTATAGACTTTTCCTAAACCAAGCAACACATTTGATTACTAGAGAAATGACACTATTTCTGATAGGAGTCATTCTCTCTCTGCAAGTGAAAAGTTTGAAAGCAAAACTTCCTCAGGGAGGCATCTTAACTGTGTCCACTTCATCTCCACTGTATGAAGATGGAGATGTGGACCCAGAACTGATGCATAACTTGATCTTTAGATTCTGTTCAAATATGTTTTCAACTGGATCAGCCTAGAAAACTTTGGGGAAACAAAAATTCAAGCCATGACTGTATAGAATTCACGTGTCTTAGTGGAAGTCATGGACATTACTATATTTCTTAATAATGGGTGACAAAACTATAATTTTAGGATTTTTGTTAGAAGAATGCCAACATGCGAGATTGTGGCCATGATGCTACAACATCAGGTACAGCTGCTCCTGCCTGCACCTCTGAGTAATTCTCTTCAGCATGTGCTGGTTCACATTCATCATTCAATTCTATGTAGAATACCATCGAGACAGGACTGCAGGGGGCAGGGCACAACCATTAAAAGAATGACATAGCTGTTGAGGAAATGGGATGGAACAATTTGTTCTTCAAAAGCATTTTTGGTTTCTTGGCCTTTTGCATTTCCATATAAATTGCAAATTCCATGAAAAAAAATTAGTATTTTTATTGAGATTATATTGAATCTTGATATATTATATCAAATCTTCAATCTTGATGGAATCTTGATTGAACTGATATATTGTCACTTAAGGGAGAATTAATATATTTATAATATTGAGTCTTTCAATCTGGAATTTTAGTGTTACTCCCTATTTAATTTAGGCCTTTTCAAATGTCCCTCTTTAAATTTTATCATATTTCTTCCTAGAGAATTCTTTTAGCTATTGTTAGTTTTATTTCTAAATATTTGATTTGTTATGCTATTGTAAATGGTGTGTGTTTAAACAGGTAATTACCTACTATTTCTTCTTGGTATATAGAAAAACATTTGGTTACAGTATATTGACATGATATATATTTATTTCTATGTATTGACATTGTAGGCAATATATTCTGTATATATAATATACTCTGTATATTGAATTTTGTGTATGGACATAATAGTTAACCAACTTGCTAAACTCTATTAATCCTAATAATTATTTGAGAAGGCCATCCATTTCATATTGAATAGGAATAGTCATGGTAGGCCTGTTTGTCTTGTTCTTAAACAAAAAAATGGAAAATGTTCACTATTTCATCATTAATTACACTGTTTGTTATGGATTTTCTTGCTAATATCTTCCATCAGATTAAGAAAGTTCTATTTCTAGCTTGGGAAGGGGGGTTTTGCTTTTGGTTTTGTATCATAAAATGATTTTGAATTTTATCAGATGTTCTTATGCATTTACTGAAGTTATATTTTTTTTTATTTTTTAATCTGTTTGTGTGTTATGCTGATTCATTTTCTAAAGTCAAACTTTGCATATCTGGGATAATACCAAATTGGTCATGCTGTATTATTCTTTTTATATACAACTGGGTTCCATTTAGAAATGTTTTTAAAAAGAATTCTTTATGTTCATTATTTCATGGGAATTCCCATTTTATACCTAAGAGTGTACAAAAGGTCAGATTTGATATGTGTTTTATGAAGTTGTTCCACTTCTGGGCAAAAATGATTAAATATACTGAAAACCACTTGTATAGTCTTTGAAGCATTCCGAGGAATGCCATTGTTGTCAGCACAGTCAAAGCCATGCGTGTTCTTGTTAAAATTCAAAGAACAGTTCGAAGAATGTTTCTGTATTTTCTCCAGTAAATATACCAGATGTGGAATAAGAATTGCAATTAGAGTCCCCATTTGATTAAGTTTCAATAAACTACTGCATACTCCAATATCTGCGTCCTTCTGCACAGAGCAAACAGGTGATTAAAGGAAGATTGATAAAGACAACAAGCCCTGAATTTTTCAAATCTTCACACTACCCTCTGCAAACTACCTGTCGAATGTTGGCATTACTTTTGCTTTTCTATTTGCATTAGTTTTCTACTGCTGAGTAACAATGTACCACACACTTGGCACCGTAATACTCATTTATTATCTGACAGCTAGGCATGTCAGGAATCTGGGCTTGGCACAGCGGGGTACTCTGCTCAAGGTCTCTCATGGCTGAAATCATGGTATCAAAAAGTTTGGCATCCCATTTAAGGCTTGGGGTCCTCTTTCCAGCTCATGTGGCTATTAGCAGAACTCATTTCCTCGCAGCTATAAAACTCGCAGGGGCTACATCTGCAAGGCAGCATCTCTCTGATGCTCAAACTTCTGAAGAGTTCACCTGATTATGTCTAGTTCACCTAGGATAGTTTCCCTTTTCATTAACTCAGTTAACTGATTAGTAATCTAATGAGAATGATATTCCATCATCTTCACTGGTCCTGCCCACACTCAAGGTGAGGAGATTTTAGAGTCTATGTACAGCAGGTGGCAAAGGCCTGAAAGATTGATTAGAATTCTGCCTACCAGACCATCCCAGGGAGGTCTCAGGGCTTCCACTTGCCTCTTCCTCCCATAGCAGTCCTCCCTCACTCCCCAGTCTGCAGAGATCATGCGTGGATCATACCACTTTTTTAGTGTGTTTATTACCATTATATGTTCAGTAACCACAGGTTAGATCCATGGTCACACTGAGTCCACTGAAAGACAGTCTCAGCCCAGAATGTCACTTATCACCTGTATGATAGAGCTCCAAGCTGTCTGGTGGATATTAGTGGTGCTTTGGGTCCCAGAAATTACCATCAACACAGAGCCATGTGCATAATTTCTGTAAAGCCTGGGTGTTTCCTCTTGCCTAGGACACAATTTTATAATTGCCCGCAGAGCCCTCCCTTTGGTTCTCATCTGCAGTTTCCTTCTACACTCTGTGAACCAACCCTGACATCTAAGCTTCTAGGTTCTGAAACCCCAACCCCTTCATTTCGTTTCTCAAGCTCCAGAGGTGACAACTGCTCCTTGTAATTTCCACTTCTCTGTTGCCTCACTGTTTGCTTTTTGCCTTTTTAGTCCTCTGTTGTTTGTTTAACCAATTCTGTGTTTTCAAATGTCTCCCCTACATGAGTGAACCCAGGGGACATTATGCTTAGTGAAATAAGCCAGTCACAGAAGGGTGGATACTGCGTGACTCCACTTCTATGAAGACTCTAGTAAAACTCGTAGAAGCAGAGCGTAGAATGGTGCTAGACAGTGACTGCTGGGGAGGGGGAATGGGGAACTCTCTGCCAATGAGTATCAAGTTTCAGTTATGCAAGGTGAATATATTCTAGAGATCCAATAGTTAAGAATATTGTATTGAGCACTTAAAAACTCATTCAGAGTGTTTGTCTTCTACTAAGGGTTCTTACAATGGCAACAACAAAAAGGCACAATGAAACTTTTGGAGGTAATGGAAATATCTAATACCTTGATTGTTGGTGAGGGTTTCATGAGTGTATGCATATGTCCAAACCCATCAAATTGTATACATTCAATATGTACATCAATTGTATAACAATTGCACCTAAATACAGCTGTTTGAAATAAATAAAATAAAATACCTCTATTAAAATATCTGTTACAGTTCCTATTTGACTGATTGGAGTCAGACACACAGCCGAGGGTTCTGCAACAGTAGAATGGGTTAATAAACTGCAGTATATTCATATAATGTATTGTTATAGTGAAATACAGTTGAACATTTTATTGCTGTATGTGAATGAAGCTCACAAACTCAATGCTGTGATAAAATGAATGCATATGGGGTGATTTCACTTCCCTGCATTCTAAAATTAAACCCTCTTTTTTGAGATGCATATATTGAGTGTGAAAATATAACAAAAAGCAAGGACATGGTTACCATGAGCCACAGAGGAGCAGATGCCCCCTGCGGAGAGGGAGGGCTTACTGCCAGTGGGAAGGACACACTGCTGGGCATCAGCCATGTTTCCTGTCTTCTGAGTGCGATTTAGGGATGCTTTATACCCTTCTCTGTATGTGTGTCATAGCTCACAATGTGAAATGTTTTGTTTGTTATTTTAACTCTAATACAGATGACTTTGCAACTTGAAGAAACTTGCAGCCTTAATTTCTATGAAAACTGTTTCTTCCCTATGTGCGTATTTCAAGCCCTCAGTCCTCTCACATGGAATTATGATGTTAAAACTGTTGACTGAAATAAACGCACAGCCTAAAAGTTAAGAGTTATGTTCTATTTGGTGGGAGGACTCGAGCCAGGATGAGAGCCTCTCAGATTGCCCTGAGGGACTGCTCCAGAGAGGTAGGGGAGGAGCTAGGATATATAGGAGCTTTACAACAAAGACCAGGTAGTTGGAACAATAAAAGATTACTTGTTATCTAAAGAAAACCAGGCATCAGGTTAAAGAATTTAGTGCTTTTCTATGTATGTGAGGAAGCAAACATTTGGGCTCACTGAATCCATTCCTTTGACAAGCATCTAGGTATCTAGGGCCAGTATCCTGTCCTTTCTTATTCTGAGTCAGCTCAGAGGGCACCATTGTGTGGCTGCAAAGGCTGGGCTGCAGGCCTGTCCCCACTGGGGGGTGGCGGCAGCCACTGATGACTTGGTGTCAGCATCCTTTGTTTACTGATATGGTTGCAATATTTTCACTCACATTGCAGCATTTTCATTCACAGTGCTCCCCCTTGGTCCTAAATTCAACCAATATTTTGGGAGACATTTTGTGACCAATTTTGTCCCACGGTGCTAGGAAGGCTCATTCCTAGTTCAGGTGAAGAATCTGTTGACATGCCACTCAAAGTGCCACTTTTGGATCAGGCCCTGTTGATACTAAAAGTTCTCTGGATCACCTGTCTTGCTAGTCTATTGTGATCCAGGAGATGTTTACCCCTCGTTGCTCATTCCCATACCTACAATCACACTATTACAATTATTTTATGCAGGGTTATAACTTTTATCTATTTCCTCAAGATGTTTAGCCATCATCAATCTTGTTGGAGGCCTAGTTACACACTGGGAAATGGAAGAGACAACAATTTTATAAAATAGACAGGATATAAGTAATACAGCCAGTAATGTTAATAAAGTCACAAGTAAGGATTTAATAGTTGAGAAGTTACATTTTAGGGTTAAATTGTTGCTTGTGTTTCTGATTGAGCTTGAGTGATCTTGTAAGAAAATTCATATTTATGGTCAGTTTCAGAGCAGGTATTATTAAATGTCCAGGTGAGGTCTCCCACCTTGTAATGTCAATAGTTGCCTACACAGAACTATCATTCCTTTTTAGAATAAATTTTATGAAGGCTATTAATTAGAGCCTTGGAGTAGGGAAACCCACCAAGGTAACACAGAAGTACTAGACATAGGTAATTTACCATAAACCTAACAATTGAAGTAGTTCATAATTAAAGGTGAGAGCAAATATCAAAATAATTGGTATATACAGGCCTGGTCCGGTGTCTTGGGTCAGCTGTCTAGCTTAGATGTCATCTTCTTCTCATCCTGGCCTGGTAGCCTTTTCTCCATTTGGGCATTGTTTTAAGGTGAGCAGTGCTCTATAGGCCAGTGCACTGCAGGGGCTGTTTCTGACTGGAAACTGATCCAAAGGTCAATTTCCTTTAGCTTTCACTGTGCATGGTCTAGTTAAGAGTACCTGGTAAAGGGTCCTTTCATTCAGGTTGGAGACAGTTCTTTAAGTTAAGTCTGTTCCAGTATGTATAACCCCCTGGCTGCAGGTGATGGGGCATTGGATCTTTACCCAAGGATAGATTACTGAGCTTCAGAAACAAACATACAGTGTCCTTTTAATAATTCAATTAGACTTTGCAGCAATGTAACATAACAGCAAGGCATGATCTGGGAAGTATCTTAGTAAACATAGACCTCAATTAACACAAGTAGAATTTAATATCCACTAAAATATAATCTTTTTCTCTCTAAAGTTCACTCATTTTTATCAAATATAGTCAAATCAAGATTAATTTGTTTACAAGTTAGGTCTTATTATTTGATCATAGGCTCTTTTAAATTGGCTGTGTTGGAACTTTTAATAAGGAGTCTCAGGCTAGAATGTGAATAAGGTTTCCTAAGGCCAGGAGAGCCACATCAAGTGGTTGTCACATATTTTTGCCTTACACATTTAGGTAAATTGTTTTCTCTTTAAGGTCCTAAAATACCTTTAGATTCCTATATCTGTTAGGAGATTATTTTTTTAATTTATCTGATAGAGCCACTGGGGATCTAAGGGTTTCCAGTCTCTGGAGGGATCAGACGGAGAGAAAAGATAACTGTTCCAAGTCTGCTTACATAGTTATAATTCATCAAATTGCTGTGAGTCATAACTAGCTTAAGGGGAAGAGTTTCTTTATGTCTGGGAACAGATTAAGGCCAGTAATATTTCAGAGAAAATCAAAAATTATAACCATATTCAGCAGTTTACTCAGTCCCATGTAACTAATCCTTTTGTTAACAGTGTTATGAAATCAGAGTTTTCATCAGAACTTTAACATTTCTTACCCAGTTTAGTTCAGTGCAATAGTTTGAATTTTATTAGAAACCAGTAAATCTCCTTGAAGAGAAAGCATTTTGTAAAATCATCAGAATAAAACAATAACTGTCTATAAATGACAAAAGATTTAAAAGCACGGTTAAACACCGTTACACTGTAATCAATAAAGAAACCTGGTCACAATAACCAGAATTATGACTGGTAACATTTCAGATATACCAGAATTTTAGGGAGTCCATATAAATTCTAGAATACCTATATTAATAATATTTTCTCATACAATATAACCTAGGAAGATTTATTATTCATTTGACAATACTTCCCATGTTATTTAACATGCCAAATGAAACTTACTAGTTTAAAATCTCTCTTTGGGGTATTTCAGCGGTCCCTCTGTTGCATCTCAAATTTAACTGGAGATCAAAAGAACTTTAATAAGAAATTGATATTTGTGAAGCCTGTTAAAAGGTTTCAAAACACTTGGTCAGATAAAAGTATAGATTACTGTGGAAGAGTACTTATTCATTAACAAGAAAATATTTCAAACGTAAAGGCAGAACAGATCATTTAAGGGGTATGAGTAGCTTTACAATCTGTTACTGAAGGCAGTTTAACATTTTAAGAAAACTGTCCATTTAACAGAGAGAAAACCAAATCTAGCCTTTACCGGGTTATTTCTAAGATTCATTTACTATGACCAAATTGATTCTAAACTTAGTCAATCACGACCATGCACAAAACTCTTTCCTCAGGGATCCTCTTCCACAAGCGTTCCACGACTTTCTATACTCATATTATTTTGTCCCTTATTTTCTCTTTCATTCAGAAGTAACCAGCTTCAGGACAAAGTTACTTTTTTCCATTAACAAAATATAATTCCATTCCTTTTATCTTCCTTTACACATTCACCTTATTTTCCTAGGATACTGAGAGATTTCCCTTAATAGTAGAGAATATTTCAGGGTGGCACCAAACATTTATTTATATTTTTAAACTCCTTTAGTTTCTCTGTGAGAGGAAGTCAAATGTTAAGTAAGTAATATTTTAATCTTATTTTATCTGAAAATGGCATAGCTATTTAATAAACTCCCATCATTTAACTCAATTTAGCACAACTCTAGAATTTAAAGATAGCAAATATTTAGAGATTATTTTAAGCATACATTTTTAGAAATATGTTTTTTAAAAAAATTTACCCAAAACATCTCATCTCATTAGCATTTAATTTACTAAGAATTTTATCACACTACATTACTATTATGATTATTGTTGTTGTTGTTGTTGTTGTTATTATTATTATTTTGACAAATCTGCAACAGATATAACAGGATCTTATTTGACTTTCATTAAACCTAGGTACAGTAAGGGTATTATACTTAATATTGATGACTCTAAATATGTCTATATTAACTAGAACAAACTTAAACTAAACCTAATACCAAGCATTAGCCTAATATGGAATATTTTCCAGTTCACGTGAACCTTGAAAGTCAATTTGGATAGTTTTTATTTTAAAAATACTTAATTTGTAAGCTCTTTTTTTTTTTTTACATCAGTTAAGCAGAGCTCTTTGACTTTGATTTTTTTTTTTTTAGGAGTAGAAATATCTCAAATGTATATGTACAAAGACTTATAAACAGACAAAAGCTAGAGATCTCATAGCTTCACTTTAAAACTTACTTAGAAGTTAGGTATTACAATATAAATTTACTGCTTATAAATAACAGTTGGAGTAAGCTGAATTTGCTTGCTCAAATCACTAAGGCTTACTATTTATGAAAAAGACTTTTAAGATTTCTTGACAAAGTCTTAAGGATCCATCACAGTTCTGAGTTCTAAAATGCCAATAATTTCTTTGGTGTTAAGTTTTATCTCTTCGAGCTAATTAGGTTCAGTCCTAGGCCATTGTTTGCTGTATTTGCATTTCTGATCTGCATGACAAAGACAGATGCTTCCAGTTCCCCAGAGAACTGCTCTGTCACCCAGGCCCAATTGTAGCTCCTTAATTTGCTTTTCTGTGTCAGTGAGAAGAGCTCTAAACAAAGAATTCCATGTTTTAAAACTTTAAGGTTTACTTTATCATGTCTTCAAAAGCTTTCAGAAGGCAATTAGTAAGATCGCTTTTCCAGGAGTTACAAGTTAAACCCAGGATAAATCCTCTTTTTTGTTTGTTTGTTTGTTAAGAAAGAAATCTTTTGACATTTTTACATTTCTTTTTCCACTTACTCAACCTAATTAACATTAATTATTCTAATATTTTAAATAGCATCTCTAATACCACTGAGGGGAAAGGAAAAACACAAATGTAGCTTTTCAAACCTTTTTTTTTTTTTAAACTAAGTTGTTAGGTTAACCATTAGATATATTTTTCCACCTTTAAACTTGATTGATTTTAATAGGTACCAATAAAACCGCTGTTTATAATGAGAGCTCTTCACTTTCACCAATTTAGAAGTTTTTCCAAATTAAAGGAACCATCATATGGCCATCAATTAATATATATATATATATATATATAGTGATTTAAAACAAATAAGATAAAGAGGCTTTTCCACATGAGAGTGAGGGTGTTGCCTAAATAAAGTTCAAAAGTTTACTCCCCAAAAGGTAAAGGCCTTTGTGGTCCAGGCTGATGAAACAAAGGTTAAAATGTCAAAATGCCTGAGAACTGGTACAATCAAAGAATTGTTGAGAATCTCAATTTATTTCCTTGACCGCCATATGTACAGAATACTTGTACCTTTTACATAGCAGAGTCCAAGTTTTCCTTTAAAAAAAGGAAACACGTATATACATACATACACATACATAGAACACCCAGAGAAAAATAAAATATTTACATTTCAAGGACACAGGAAGAGAAATCCAAGTTCCCCCTAAAGGGGCTTTTGTTTTTATAAGGTTAGAATTCCAGAAAATGTTTTTATCAGGCCTGGCTAGTTACTTTCAGGGTAAGAATTTTTTTTTTAATTTCCAATTAATGTTGTAAGTTTTGTATGTACGTAAATCTGGCTGGGTTATTCGTTGGAGGCTGGCAACCTGTCATTTCTTTTTCTTTTGTTTTGAAAGTTCTATTTCCCATTTTAAGTTTGGGTTGTCAGAATAAAACAGGTAGTAGGTTTTCCTGCAGGGACACCTGCACGGCATGAGGCCTTGGCCTCTACCACTCCTGCAAGTTTCTCAGTCACCTGAGAAAGCTGTTGCCAGCCAGGAGGAGGGTCCCATTATTGGAGTTGAAAGTTTTCTCTGAAGAGTTTTACTTTCATCCCGACAAATTCAATGGAGGCAGCCAAATTGAGGAAAGTGTTAGACCAGCCTCTTACCTAACCACTCAGTCCAGACCCCAGTATCTTTCAACCAGCCCCACCCAGGACGTCTACACTGAGTGGGCATTTCCTGGTATCTTTCAAACAGCTCCTCCCCCACCTCGGACGTCTCCACTGGGTGGGTGATTCCCCCCAGTATCTTTCAACTGGAGGGCCAGGTACCTGGATACACCGCCAAATAAAACTCAGGATCATCAACCAATATGGGAGATCCGAGGACCAGGAGAGACTCACCCAAATTCGTCTGGACTCCCCGAGGAGGCGGATGGGCACAAAGGGCCACTGCTGGTACCAAGGCTGTAGTTCCTTGGAGAGTTCAGGCGAAAGAGAGAAGTCTTCTCTGGGTCCCTTCGTGGTCACCAAAATTGTTGACTGAAATAAATACACAGCCTGAAAGTTGAGAGTTATGTTTTATTTGGTAGGAGGACTCGAGGCGGGATGACAGCCACTCCAATTGCTCTGGGGGACTGCTCTGGAAAGGTAAGGGAGGAGCTAGGATATATAGGAGCCTTACAACAAAGACCAGGTAGTTGGAACAATAAAAGATTGCTTGTTATCTAAAGAGAACCTGGCATGTCAAGTTAAAGAATTTAGTGCATTTCTATGTATGGGAGGAAGCAAATATTTGGGCTTATTGAATTCATTCCTTTAACAAGCACCTAGCTACCTAGGGCCAGTACCTGTGCTTTCTTATTCTGAGTCCGCTCAGAGGGCACCATTATGAGTGGCGGCAGAGGCTGGGCTGCAGGTCTGTCCTCGCTGGGGTGTTATGACAACCACTGATGACCTGATTTCAGTATTTTTTACTGATATGGTTGCAGTATTTTTGTTCACACCGGATACACCAGTCCCGGTGTATCAGCTTGCTGAGGCGGGGAGCGGGGGCGGGGGCGTTAGGTTGCTGTGGCGACGGGGGTAGGGGGCTGCCGCGGGGGAGCCAGCAGTTTGCTCCGCTCTCCCCCGCGGCGTGGCCTGACAGCGACCTCTGCTGCCCAAGAAGCCAGAAGCCCTTCTCCAGGTCAGCTTGTTCCTGGGAGGCAGGTGCGGTGCGCTTAGGGGACTGGTAAGGTTATTTATTATTAAAGGTGCAAAACTATTTACATGGGCTCTTATTTAGAAGTAGCTTTATTAGAAGACTGAAGGGTATTTAAAAGATGGAAAAATACCTATGATGACACCATCATTTTTATTAACTAAATATCAAGAGCTGTGCAGGGTTAAGATATGACCCTTCTTGCAAGCTAGCAAGTTAGCAAGATGCAGTTTTGTGGATGCTGCCAGCGGACAGGAGACTCCGTCCTGGGTCAGAGACCAAGAACTTCCTACCGGGACAGCAGGCAGCCTGTGGTTCATGTTCATGTTGGTTCCCGGGTTCATTTCCTATCGCTGTTGTAACAAAGGACCACAAAGTCAGTTGCTTAAAGCAATACACACTCATTGTCTCACTGTTCTAGGGTGCAGAAATCCAAGGTCAATGTCAGTGGGCTAAAAATCTGTGTGGTCTGGGTTATGTTCCATACAATACCTATCTTTCCCAGCTTGCAGAGTTGCTCACGCTCCTTGGCCCAGGGCCCTGTGTCACTGTGACCTCTGCTGCCACTTCACATCTCTGTCTCTGACCATTCTGCTTCTCTCCCCTAAGGACCTCCGTGATGACGTTTGCTTACCCACAGTGATCTGCCATCCCAAGATCCTTGACAGTCACATCTGCAGAGTTCCTTTTGCCATGCACAGTGACATATGAACAGGTTCTAGGGATCAGACCGTGGACATATTGGGGGCCATTATTCTACCACATTCTTCCTTTGGCCCCACAGATTCATGTCCATCCCACATGCAAAATGCATCCACCTCATCCCAACACTCTCCAGACTCTCATTTACTACACCATCAACTCAAAGTCCAACATGTAGTCCAACTGTTATCAGCTCAAAAGGCCTAAATATTTTCATCCTCATCACCTAAGTCTGGCGTGGGTGAGACCCCGAGTGTGATACTTCTCTGCTCAAAATCCTGCAATGGCTTCTCATTTCACTCAGTGGAGAAGCAAGAGTCCGTACAGTGACCTTACAGCTTTCTCCCCCTCCCCAAGCTGAGCTCACTTCCAGTTTTCTCCCTGGCTCACTCCCTCCAGGTGCACTGGCCTCCCTGCTGGCTCTTGGGGACATCAGACATGCACCCACAGGGTTGTTGCCCTGGCCGGTCTCTGTCCAACTCATATGCTGAAGTTCTAGCCCCCAGGACTACAGAACATGACCTCATATGAAAATAGGGTTGTTGCAGATGTCATTGGTTAAGAAGAGGTCATTAAGGTGGGCCCTAATGCAGTATGACTTGTGTCGCGATAGAAAGGGGCAATGTGGACAAAGAGACACGTGTACTTGGGAGATGACGTGGAGAGAAGACTTTTGCCTCCAAGCCAAGGAGAGAGGCCTGGACCAGCCTCTCCCTCCCAGCCCTCAGACGGAACCAGCCCTGCTGACACCCTGCCTGCAGACTCCCTGCCCTCAGGGCTGTGAGACAGTGAGCCTCTGTGGTTCCCATCACCCAGTGTGCGGTGCTGTGGTAGAGGAAGCCCAGCGACTAGTACCCCCTTCTCAAGGTCCTCAGTGAGGCCAGATCTGGCCATCTCATTTTAAACTGGAAACTGCCTTCCCCTTGTCTCTGCCCCAGAAACCCCCTCTCCCTGATCATATTATTTCTATCACCTTCTCGAATACCATATAATTCACATGACTGTCATGACTGCAGTTTATGTTCTGCTCCTCAGTCCTACAGGGACAAGGATCCTTATTTGTTCACTGACGAACCTCAGGTGACTTGAGCAGTACCCGTGGCACAGCAGTCAATACAAATTGGCCAGATGGAAGGAGGGATCATTCCTTACATTCACAGGTGAGTGAAGGAAGTTTCTGGGGGGGTTGAGTGTTTCGCTCATGCACAGAGCTGGTAAGTGTCAGGCCAAGGTGGGTTTCAGGTACCTATGAAACTGAGGGAGGCTTGAGTGATTCCGTTTCTGTTGGTTAGTATTTCTCAGGTGTCTCTTTTTTTTCTGGCTCTAACTTTTGACCTCTTTCTGTTATTCTTTTAAGCTTTCAACCAGTTTTAAGTTTTGATTTGCTTTGTTTCAGGTAAACAAGTGAAATCTGTAAATCTTTTAACTGATTATTTATTTCACCTAAATACATTGTGACTAGTGATGATGTTTTATTTCTAGCATCGTGTTTTGTGATTTCCATTTGCTTTGCTCTGCTTTTCTCCTGCCTGTTATACACCTTGCAGTCATGGTTAAGGGCATGGCGTCTAGAGACAGCCTATCCGGGCTTGGTTCCCTCCGTTGCTAACCATGTAACCAGGATATGGAATCCCTTTGTGACTCACTTTCTTCATATACAAAAAGTGGTACTATCCACCTCAAAGACTGTGAGCATTAAGTGATAAAATAGATGAAGAACTTAGAATAGTGACTGGCTTATTTTGCATGCTTCATTTTGACTTCTTTATTTTTATTCTCTTTTTAAACAATTATTTTACAGATTACTCTTGAATTTTAATGAACACCCTAGATATTGAAGGTTAAAATGTTATTAAACCCACACATTGAATTTTATATACCAAATGTTATCTGTATTTTGTTTCCATAAGTTCTGTTTAATTCTTTAAAAAATTGATCTGTTTTATTTTTCATGATGTCCTGATTTTTCATTATGTTACACATGATTCATTTTATTTTTAAATGATTCAGTCATACTTATTTTATGCTCTCTCTTAGATTGTTTCATAATTTTAGGCTATGGAATATTAATCATCTTGTGTTTTAGGGTTAGCTCTTTCTTCCCTGTGGCCACTTACTTCCTTCTGTTTTTAGTTGTGTGTCTGTGTGTGTGTAGAGTTGTGGGAACTTCTCTTTAGTGAGTACAATTTGTTTCCTATGATTGTCCCTTACATCCTGGTTTTTAAAGTTTCCCTAGAGAACAGTTTTGTGTTGCTCATCCTAAGGCTCCAGGTGATCTGATCAACCTTGAATTATTATATTTTTTGGTTTGGGAATTCCTGATTCTAAAGTGGAGTATCAATTTGGATTCCACATTCATATAAAGCAGGGGCATGGAGATTAGATATTTTTAAGGGAGACTTTATTTTTCCCTAGAGAACCGGTTCCTTCACCCCTTTCCTGTGTGCACACGTGGAGAAATTTGAGTCTCCTTTTCGGTGAAGAGGCAAGTCTTCCAATGCATCTTATGCAAAGGTTTCTACAAAGGAAGACTCTTCTGCATCTGGTATGGACCCTTTTTCCTAAATGGACATTGTATCCCTATTTATGTGCAGATTAAAACCCCTTCCCTCCAGGGTGCGGTGGCATGAGCTCTGAAGGTGACCATTCTGGTTTTAAGTGTCCTCTTTGTATTGTCACCTGGGAACTCTCTCTCCATAGTTAGCTCTGTGTTACTTTTGTTGTTGTAATTTATCCGGCATTACTGAAAGTTGTACTTAACAGGGATCAAAATTCACTCTGTTCACCTTTTTTCAGAACTGAAAGCTTCAGTTCTAGAGTACCTGTTTGATTTTTCTTAAAAATACATTCCAGTATATTTCTCTGGTGAAAATCTTTACCCTGTTATCTATTTTCCCATCATTTCCTTATATTCTTGAATATATTAAAAGTAATTATTTTATAGCCTTTATTAACTCTGAGGCCTGCATCACCTGTGGGTTTGCATCCATTGTCTAATGTTTCTTATTCTCATATTATCCGTCCTACAGTTTTGACATGTTGCATGCCTAGAATTTGTTTATTGCATGGCAGACATCGTGAATGAAAAATCCATATATTAACTTCCATGAGAGGTTTTCTACCTTCCCATTAGGCAGACAGGGTGAGGGACTGATCATCTCACTCCAATCAGGCGCTGAGGTGGGTCAGAACTGAAGTGCCTTTTTTCTTAAAACAGCTTTGTGGTATACTTGGCAAAATAATTTTCACATACGTAGTGTACAACTTAATACACTTTGGCATAAGTATATCCCCAAGAAACCATGACCACACTCAAGACTGTGAACATACCCATCACCCACAAAGCTTTTCTCCTGCCCTTTGTTGTCCCTCCCTCCCTCCCCATCTCCTCCCCTGGAAACCATTGATCTGCTTTCTAACACAACATACTGGTTTGCATTTTCAAGATCCTTGTATGAATGGATTCATGCAGTATCTACTCTATGTTGTCTGACTTCTTTCATTCAGTGTATTTATTTTGAGAGTCATCTGTTTTGCTGTGGGCATTATTAGCTTATTTGTCTTATAGCAGAGAATTGTTTAGTGCTGAGTTATTGCTGACTAATTTATTGTGAGTAGTGTTTGCATAGACCATCATTTGTTTACCCATTTACATGTTGATGGGTTATTTACAACTTTGGCTATTATAAATAAAATTACAATGAATATTTGGTTACAAGTCTTTGTATGGACATACACTTTTATTTTCTAAAGCACCAGATGAGGAATGTCTGGGTCATATGGTAGATAGGTGTTTACCTTTTTTAGGGAAACTGCTTAACAGTTTTCCAAAATGATTGTATTATTGTAAATTCCTTATGGTGTGTATCAGTTCTGGTTGCTCTGCTTCCTTGCCAGCATTTTGTGAGGTCAGTCTTTCGTACTGTATTCATTCTAGTTTTTATGTGTAGTAGTATCTCACTGTGGTTTTTAAAAGCATTTCACTAATGACTAATGTCATCTTTAATCAGCATCTTTTCATATGCTTATTAGCCATCTGGATATGTTTAGTGAAGTGTGTTTTCTGGCCTTGCTCACTCATTCAGGTGTTGACTTTATTACTGAGTTCTAAGAGTTCTTTATTCTGGATCAGATACAAAAAGAGGTCATCCTGTGTCAGATATATGATCTGCAAATAGCTTCTGTCTATGGCTTGTCTTTCATTTGCTTAGCAGTGTTTAAGAAGAGCTTTGAAGAGTCTTCATTTTGATAAAGTTCACTGTATCCGTTTCTTTTTAAAATAGATTATACTTTTGGTGTCATAGCAAAGAAATATTTGCCAAACTCAAGGTCATAAAGTTTAAGCCTATGCTTTTTTTCTCTTCGATGTTTTATAGTTTTAGATTTTCTTTTAAGATCTATGATCCATTTTGAGTTAATTTTTGTGTATGTTGTGAGGTATAGATCAAAGTTTCTTTTTTTTTTTGCAAATGGATATCTAATTGTTCCAGCACTATTTGTTGAAAAGATCCTTCCTCCACTGCATCCTTATTGAGAATCAATTGTCCATATAAGTTTTGCTTTAGTTCTGAATATTCTATTCCTTTCCATTATTCTATTTCCTGTTTTATGTCAACATCATACTGTCTGATTACTGTAGCTTTATATATAAAAAAAAGTCTGAGAATCAGATAGTGAAGTCTTCCAGGTTTGTTTTTCTTGTTCAAGCTTGTTTTGGATATTTGGGCTCCTTTGCATTTTTATGTGAATTTTAGAATCAGTTTTTAAATTCCCTCCTTTACATCCTGTTCTGCTAAAGTTCCACGCATGTCTTTGGCCATCTCCAAGGCCACTTTTTCTGAAGAAGCCTCTCTAGATCCCAGGTGAAAGGAATTTCTCTTTCTTCTGTGCTCCATTCACACTTCATAATATTTGATTGCACTTATTCAAATTTGGCTGTATGTACTTGTCTGAACTTTCCTGCCATATAGTAAACCTCTCAAGATCAGGAATCTTGACTCGGTTCCCTCTGTCTGCTGAGAAAACTAGTTCTATGCTTTGCAGGAGTGAGCCCTGCAGTAAGAGGCATCTGCAGCACACATCTAGCTCATCGCTTGCATATTTTCAAGGAATCCTGCAGATCTAGAATTGTTTATTGTTTGTTATCGCCAAGATGGCTCAGTCTTTACTATTTCTATTGCTACTTCTGCACTTTCAAAGAACAATGGGCTAATTATTTTCCAAATATCAAAACACACTGAAATTGATTTGTGATGCTAATATGTGCTGCTGTGTGTTGCTTAACAATCTGCTTAGTGTTCACAGGCTCCTTCACTCACGGAACTTTTGGAAGGATGACACATCCTTAGAGATAGCAATGCTGTCTTTGGCAACCTAAGCAGCAGTATCTGAACTCACTCCTGCTGTATTTACAGTGTCCCCTCTAGCCCTCCTCCAGCCCTCCATGGGGGGACCTGCAGTTCTGCCCTTGAAAAGCCTGTTGCTTCTCAGGAAGACTTTTCATATGAAACATAAGCATGTCCTTCTTGTGGGGACATTCAGTCCAGAGACCTGATAGCAGGGGAAAATGTTTAGTCTGCGTTTGGTACAGCCTAAACTCTGCCATACTTACTAGAAGCAAATCCAATGAGGAAATTGTGTTGGCATCTAACAAATCAGCATAAATATCTGAAGAGGAAGATCAGCTTCCCCATCCCACTCAGGCGTCATGTTGATGTGACACTCACCATGGCTTACATTTTCTCCTGTGAGCAACATAAAGTTCAAGACATTATGAATGGCTTTTTGTTTTTCTTCCTTAGTCTTTCTACATTTGCTGTGTCTAGTGAGATTATATGAATCCTGCTTATTTTCAGCCCAGCGCTAAGCTTTTTAAAGGATCACGTGTTTAAAAGCTTAGTGGACAATTTGTTAGAAGGTAGAAATCTCCTTAGATTTTGGTCCTAGAGTTGAATCTTGGTTAGTGGTGAATGAAAATTCCCCTTAAAATTTTAAATACAGTGATACAAACTTTTAAAAATAATTAAATATTAGTTAATTCATTAAACACTATAGCAGTTATTTACCTCTAAGCCTGTTTCTGTGGCAGTATTGCAATGATTCACTCTCTTTATTGATTTCCTCTTTATCAGAGTCCTTGAGAGGCCCCTGTCAGCACTGTCAATATCATCAGCATCATCATGAAACTGATTCCTCTGGAAGATTCTAGGAAAATAAGGATGGATTGGGATACATGTAGGTGTGAGTGTGTGCATATACAATAAGAACAGTTGTCAGACATTAGATGCATTATATCCATTCCATTTAGAGAAAAATGTGGCCATGAAATCCTCATGTGGTGAAGGAAGGAAGTGGTGGGAACAGGATGGTCAATGGAAAGAGGAGGAAGTGAGCAAATCTGGGAGCATAGATCCTCATTTAGGAGATCACACTGGTGAGAATGAGGAGAGTGTGGTGGCAGAATAATGTGTCCTCCCACCCCCAGCAATGTAGCCACCTGTGACATGTTACTGCACATGGCAAAAGGGATGACAGATATTTTAGGACAAAAATATTAAAGGATTTCTGTCTTCTAAATTGTCTACTAGTTAGCCTTATAAAACCATGATACATTATTAAAGATTAGTGCTGGGCAACAAATAAGCAGGAGTCATATAATCTCACCAGACATAGTGAATGTGAAAAGACTAAGAAAGAAAAAACAAAAGCCATTTGTAAGTGTCTTGAACCTTAAATTGCTCATGAGAGGAAACGTTACCCCAGGTGAGTGTCACAGCCACATACATAATACCTCAGTGGGGTGAGACAAGGGGATCCTGAGATGAGGTGAGTAGCCTGGATTGTCCAGGTGAGCCCAGTGTAATCACAGGGGTACTTAAAAGTGGAGGACATTTCCCAGCTGAGTTTAGGGTCAGAGGGAGGTATAGCCACGGAGCAACGTTCAGAAAGGCTGCTGGCCGTGAAGATGGAGGAAGTCATGGGGCACAAGCTAAGAAAGGTGGGTGACCTCTGGAAACTGGAAAAAAAAAAAAAACAAGGAAACATTCTCTTCTAGACCCTCCGGAAAGCAGGCACACTGCTGGTACCTTGAATTTAGCCCAGTGGGAACTGTGTTGGATCTCTGACCTCCACAGCCATAAGGTGATAAATCCATGCTGGTTTAACTCTTTAAGTTTCTGGAAATTTGTCACAGTAGTAATAGAAAAGTAACATAGGGAGGGGTTGTGTAAGGGATTAAAGGTCTGGGATGTGGTGTGGAGAGGATTCTGACATTTACACCTAAAAAACCACCAGATGAGGTGGTAAGGTGTCATCTTCAAACCAAATTTTAGGGAGAACTACGTGGCAGGGCTGTTAAGCAGACTGGAGTGAGGAGAGCATTGGAGTAAAGAAATCAATGAAGCCTCTACCAGGAAAATAAGGAGTAAAATGTCACAGGGCTTCAGTGGTAGTGGATGTAGGAAAGGAAATGGGTAGAGGGATATAAGCATTACTTTGAAATTAGCTACAGGTTCGATGACCGCATGTTGGGGAGAGTTAGCCGATGTGTAGACTGAATGCATCCCCTCTAAATCCATATGTTGAAATCCCATCTCCCAGTGTGCCGGTGTGGGGAGGTGGGGCCTTTGGGAGGGGATTAGGATAAAATGAGGTCATGAGAGTTGAGCTCTCATGAATGGGATTTGTGCCCTTATAAGTGTCCCAGAGAGCTCACCTCTCTCTGTTCCTCAGCCTCCAAAACTGGAAGAACATGCTGGTTGTTTAAGCCGCCTGACCCATAGTAATTAGTTACAGCATCCCAGACTGATGAAGACAGTGGAGAATGCCTCTGAGCTTGGAACTGATTGCCTGGAGAATGCTGGAACCCAGGGAAGTGGGCAGCACAGACGTTTACTCATTTAATCCTGCCAGCACAGTAGGAGATATAGTCTACATATTCCTCACTACTTAAAAGGTAAGGAAAAAGAGGCACAAATAATAACAATGACAACAACAACAACAACAACAACAACAATAATTTGTCCAAGATTCACACAGAACCCCCTGGAGGCAGAGTGAGAATTTATACACATGCAGGCTGGCCCCAGAGCCCCTGCTCATAACTACTAAATCAGATCACCTTGCTTATGTGGATCAGTTTTTTTCAACTGTGATATGAGGGTACTGTGTCCAGTAACTTATAATTTCAAAATATCTCACTGTAAGGGAATCATTAGTCACAGGCATTACAAACCACAAAAAAGCTAGACATACAAAAAAAGACTCATTAGGGCAAGATAAACAATAATGTTTTTAAACATTATACCTGCTGAGCCTTTGCAATAAAATGTTTATTTATAATTCTGTCTGGCTACAGAATAACATCATAATCCTGCATGAGGCTGGTGGCTCCCATGGTGGACAGCACGGGCCTAGAGAATTTAAATGACTTGCCCATCATCGCCCAGAAAGCTTGAGGTGGGATCAGAGCTACAGTCTGGGACTTTAACTTCCTATCCAACAAGTCCCTCATGGAGGCTTAGAAGCTTCTCCTTTGGTGCCCAGCTGTCTATCCGTACTTATGACATCTTGTCAGGTGTCCCAGCCTGCTCCCGAACATCAGCCAGAACCCACTTCTGTTCTTTTCTGGCCAGGTGATACCTTCCAGCAACTTCCATTACCTTCTTGGCATCAGTTCTTACCTGGAAGTGTAGTGGATAGAGATGGAAATGGGTCATGACAGGTTTTTCATAAACATAGCAGGAGTGGTCAAGAGAAGAGAACGTCAGGAAGAAAGACCAGTGGAAGCAAGTCATTAAATACATCAAATGGATACATTCAATGTATGTTTGTGTTACCGAGTCCAAACTCATTCTGCTTGCTGCATGATAGGCCAGTAAGTCAGGAGACCAGGTTTTGAGGCAAGGAATAGTGACTTTATTCATAAAGCCAGGTGAATAAAGAAGACGGTGGGCTAATGTCCTGGAGAACAATCTATCTCAAGTCAAAATTCAGGCCCATTTTATATTAGAAAGGGGCAGGCGGTGTGCTTGTTTGTTGCAGAATTCTTGGTGTAGGAGTTCCTTGTTGTTAGAATCCTTTGTTCTTGCAGGTCTCCACCTGGGTCAGATCCCAGTAAACCTCCAACAAAACAAATGTTATTTTCCATTCTGCAACTTCTCTTTATATGAATGGAAAAGTGTTAATATCCTTAAAGGTCAGAGCCTTGAGAACAGGCTCTCCTGTATATTACAGGCTCTACACAACATTGTATTACAAAAAGCACAGAATCAACAAGACTAAGCCTAGAAAACAGGGCACAGGGTTAAAGTCAAAGGAACATATCTACCATGGAGTCAGATTTGTTCTTTTCTATTAAAAGAGCAGAAACTTCTTGAGGATGATGTTTATTTGAATTATAATTTTCTAATTCTTTTGAACTCTTGCTCACTTCCATTTCATTTGCTTCTGTTGAATTGCTCATGGCTTCTGTACACTTCAGTATAATTTACTGTGATCCCAGAAATGTCCAGCCTTTGTCTGTGTTTGTGATGCTTCCATTTCCCATTTGTTGCTCTGATTACTTTTAATTTTCTATTTATTTTCTGTACTTTGCCAACTCTTCTCTATTCCTGTAGGCTTTCAATGTATTTCATAAACTCTTCTTTATCTTTCTTTTTCTTTGGTTTTGTAGAAAAATGAATGCTTTAAGTCATGTTTCCCATAACACAATAAACAACAACTTTCACCATTCTTGAAAAGCTATTATGCTATCTAGAGTGTTCCATTATCTGAAATTTTATTTTTCCCTTTTATCCTTTTAAATTGGAGGCAATTCACAAACACTGTTGTGGATGATGGGCGGAGGATTTTGGTCCGATGGGACAGTCGGGGCTGGGCTGGCATCGGGGTCTTCTGCCCGGGACTTGGCAGTCGCCCCTCTGCTCTACTCCGGGTGCCGAGCACTCCGGTTCTGAAACAATAACTAGGCAAGATGAGAGAAAGGGAGACAGGTACATCAGAAGAAAGATCTTCCACATCGACTTGCAACCCCCATGCCAGCACCCCTGTTCTGACAGACTCCGGGTAAAAACACTGCCTTCGGCTAGGCCTTGACCCGGGGTGATGTGACCTTTGCCGGTCCCCAGGTCCTTGCAAAATTAGGGGCAAAGTCAGGGCCACACTGGAAGCCTGGCTTCCATGAGAGATCCCTCGCAAACTGGCTAGAATGTCGGGACCCCTCCCAGGCTGTCCGGCACCTCCTCTGCACCGTCCCCTTCAGGAAATGGATGCCTTCAGGTCAGGCACCTGAGTGAATGCCTATGGGGAAACTTACCCACCCCATCCCTCTCGCCAACACCCAATGACCCACCCACACATCCAAAACCATCTCAAGTGCCTACGTATATCCAGCACCAGCGTGGGAGGAAAACGGCCCTCCCGCCTTGGGACAAACCGTCTTCCACCTGCTGAGACCTTACCTGGATCCGAGGTTCGGGAAGTCCCGTTTGACGAGCCAATTCTTCCCTGGTTGCAATGCCAGAAAAGCGGTCCCTCTCAAAGGCTTGCACGAGGATCCTTGTTTGAGAGGGTGAGATGAATGTGCGCTTTCTCCCGGCCTCTTTTGGGCGGCGATCTAAAGGAGCGCAAACAAAGAAGAGAGGGCAATGAAGCCCATTTCACATTCAGTGCACACAAAATCAGCCGTATGTAGGAAATGGCACATCAGATAGATAGGTAGATAGAGAGATAGATAGATAAATAGATGATAGGTACAGAGAGAGAGACAGACAGATTGAGAGATACATAGGTATAGATTTACATAGATAGATGACAGATCGATAGATAGAATATAAATAGTTACATAGATCATCTATACACATATATATTTATATACATATATCTATCTCGATGTCTATAGTGTATTATGATGTGTATGTATAAGTATACACAGGCACAATGCATTCCCCCACCCACACAGACACATCCACACAGACACACCCACACAGACACACACAAACACACACATACACACTCACACACATTCACGGATTCCATTTTTAATTTTAATAATTCACTTTTAAAAATTTATTTATTGCTTGACTGTTTGTTTGCTTGTTTCTCTAGTTTGCTGTTTGGTTGTTTTCCCAGAATGGTTTCTGGAGTGTTCTGAAGCCCTGATGGGCCAATGTTGGAACAAAGCTTGCTAAAGGACCAAAGGAGCCCGAGAAAAACATTTGTGCGTTGATAAAGAAGGGAATTCTGCACTTCGGACAGTTTCAGGACCAGAGGATTTAAAGCCTTCCTGGCCATGCAAGACCCCACCCTCCACACAGGGCCACGATGCTCATGGTCTGAGCACCAGCAGTGCAAGGGCCAGGAAGGCTCGTTTCCTCTCCTAAGGCTTCTCTGCTGACTCCTTGTCACCCACGTTCAGAGATGAATATGTCTCCAGGAACCCTTCTGGGAAAATGCCTTTGGAAAGCCAGGGACTCACCTTGAGTCAGAGCCTGAGGCTCGAGCACATGATGCGATTGCCTGTCTGGTAACACGTTCTCCGATGGTGGACGGTTCTGCCTTAGGCATCTTCTTCATTGGTTTTGGAACCAAACCTAAGTAGAAGGAGAAAAACCCTTGTCACTCAAATGCTTAGGGATAGATCTCAAGAACTATCACAGTGATTCACAACAGAACAAACAGACAAGCCAAGAATGGACAAACTGTAGACTCCATGTGCCCCCAGGGGAAGGATTTAGCCCCCAAAGGGACTGAACTTGCCACAGATTATGGCTTTCACCTCGGAAGAACTGCACAGGATTCCAGAAAACACAATCCGCACGGAAGAAAATCAGCATTTCCCCTGCCATCCACTCTCTGGAATCCAGAGACAAAAACCCGTGAGGCAGGAGGCAGTGTTTCCCTTCCCAAAGTCAGTCTGAGGGAGCTTGCTAATATTCTCTCTCTCTCCCCTCTTCTCATTTTCCCTCATTTCCTCCCCCGACCCACTCTCCCTGATCATCTCTCTCTCTCTCTCTCTCCGTTTCTTTCTCCCTCTGGTTAGCTCTCTGTCTCTCTTGACATTTTCCATTCTTGTCAAACCTGCCACGGTCCCTGTTGGCCTGGTAGCCTCACTCTCCGCTCCTATCAGTCTACCTGTTTATGCCTGTTTGTCTTTTCCTTTCTCTCAGTCCCTGTCTCTGACCCTGTGTCCATTTCTCTCTCTTGTTTCTCTCACTTGCTCCCTCTGAGTCTTTGTGCCTCCTTTTTGGCCTTGCTCAGTGCCCGAGGAATGTTCCTCTGTTCTCCCTTCTAGCCCCATGGACAGCACCCTTTCCTAACACACCACGCATAGGTGAGTGCTCTTGTCCAAAATTCACTGAATGCAGGCGACCCCCTGAAAAGCCCATGCTGCCTGGAAATGACTCCTTGCCAGGGAGCTCTTAGGAGCACAAGGTCCTGCCACTTCCCGGTCTGGAGGCTCTTAGGTCCCCGATCCCCACCTTTGAAATCTGTGTCACTGTCTTCAACTGTGAAGCCACATGTTGCCTTCCTCGTTCCCCAAGAAACAAGTGCAGAGTTAGGTGTGGATGGAGTGGAGTGGAGTGGAGTGGCGTGGAGAAGGGTAGGGTGCAGCGGAGTGAGGTCGAGTGAGGTCGGGTGAGGCTTAGGGGAGGGCAGGGTGGCGGGGGTTGGGGTTGGGGTTGGTGAAGGTGTGGCCATTGGGGTGGGTATGGGTGTCGGTGAGGGTGTGGGCGCGTTTGTTTGCATTTTTAGGCATCTCTGATGGGGCTGGGTGGGCAGTTTGTTGAACCTGCCAGTCAGTTCAGTAAGGGAAGCCTGCGCGTGTTAGTGCCCCTTGAAATGTCGCAGGCACTGTGCTCCTGCTCCTGCGGTTCTCCCCTTTCAGGACTCCTCTCCCAGCTGACCAGACAGGACGCCTTGAGCAGCGGTAGTGCCTCGGGGGTGAGCCACAAAGGACCGAACTCCCTGGCACGAGCAGCCTCACGCACCCTCGTTCCCTGGGCTTGGATTCCTGCCCACCCGTTGGCATAGGACCCAGGGCCACTCAGCTCCCCCTGGCCCTGTTCTCCCAAGGGACAGCCATTCCTTCTCGGGAGTGGAGTCCAGGCTTGCCTCAAGCACCCAGACCAGGAGCACCAAGGGGAGGAGACGGGTCCTCTCCCTAGCGTGCCCTCCACCACCAAGTGTCGGTAGCCAATTGCATATTGGGCTCGGAAGCCACGTACAAACCCTGCAGCACAGACGCTCATTAGAGGACCCCCCTTTTCCTGATGCTGGCTGGCTTATCTTCGGGTCCCTCCCAACGCACGAGAGACAAAGCCAGGCTAAGCCTCGGCAGCCAGCTTCCCGACCTGGAAGTGGGACTCCACACGGCTTGGGCCGGGGTGGGGGGCGTCCGGACACGGACCCCGAGAGAGGAGGAATTCAGAGACTGAGATTTACCTGAATTCTGCTTTCGGGAATGCCCAGGTCTCGGGCCAGGCTTTCTCGGGCCTTGATGCCAGGGTAGGGGTTCTGTTGAAAGAGGGCTTGCAGAGCGTCCTTTTGACTGAGCTTCAGAACCAGCCTCCTTCTCCGCTGTCCACTTGGGCGTGGGCCTGCCAAAGACAAGAGGAGGAAACGTCTGAGAGGGAATCCGTTCAGCCGCACCAACGGTGGTGCCGGGTGGTTACGGGTGGGGCCACGCCAGCCTGCCTTTTGTGTCCGGGAGGCCGGGGGGAGTAGACCCAAGTGTACAGATGAACATCCCTTTCTATCTAACGGAAGCACACGCAAAGCCCTGCTGAAGGGGAGACCCTGGGCCTTCCATCTTTGCCAAGTAGCAAAGATGAGAAGGTGCATGCTCTTGGGATCTACCCCCACCCAGCGGCAGCCCACAGAGCTACAAAGCATGCAGCTGGGAAGGCCTAGGACAACAGGCTCACGTTCCAAATGGGTGGAAGATATTCCCACCCAGGGGACGCGGCCGCCGTCTGCCGGCCGTGGAATGTGTGGATGGCCCCTGGCAGGATGGACCTCGAACTTTAGGCCAGCTAGAAGAGCCCGCCTTGCGGCTCCTCACACATCCATGGCACACCTGCTTGAACTACCTGAAAATCAAGCCAAGCACGGCCACATGTGGGTAGGTTGTGTCGGATACCCACATTGCGGCCCTCGTGCCCCGACCCTGATTCTGACGGTGCCCGCGCTGGGACACCACAGAGGAGGAGCACCCCATCCTGGACGTCAACGTGTCATGTGGACTGGCTGCGTACATGCAATTCTTTCTCTGTGGAAAGCTTGGTGTGATGGAGCCCTGTCCTAGTGGACACTTGTTTTTGTGATGCAGAGGAATAGGACTGTGCTTGTTTCACACGTTCTGTGGAAAGCCCGACGTGGTATCGGGCACGTCCCGGGCTTCGGGACGACTTGGATTTCCTGAAGTGTATTCAAACTCTAGAACATCAGCCCTCCTGAGAAAGGAATTCCCTGCTAGCCGCTGTCAGATGCCAAACTAGGGTGTCAAGGTGTCTGCCTGGAAGGACGCAAGGCATGGCTTGCGCACCGCAAGCGACGCTTCCTTCACAAGCACCCTTTCTGCTTGCCTGCTCCAGTGAGATTTCTTCGGACAGAAGTCATGGAGCACACGGTAGCCTGGCCTTGGGGGCTTCCCCTTCAGAAAGCCCCACCCCCACAAGTGCCCCCAGCCGCCCCTGCCCCCAGGCCCCACTCCCTACTTTGGAGTCGAGTGGGAGGCAATTCAAGGGCTTCTGGGATCAGTGCCTCCCGAGCCCTAGTGTGGAGTTTGGTGGCAAGGGAACCTATGCTCCTGCCGTGCTTCTTGGGAATTCTGCGTGTGGACTATTTCCTGGGACAGCAGAGAAACGGACCCTTTCCCATGGAACTCAAGCCGAGAGAGAGCTGCTAAACCACCAAGAGAAAGAACCAGCGACACCAACTCAAATGTCCAAACGTGGTCCACTAGAAATGCGCTTCCTGCAGTCGGAAGCCTTGGACAACGGATGCAGCTTTCTGTGCAGCTGCACGTCAGGACTTGTGAGAGAGGAGCTGTGGGTGGGCCACAGGGCTACCGCTCCCATGTCCATTTCAACGGGGCCACAGAGATTAATGAAAGGAAAAACAAAACTACCTCAGCCACTCTCAATCATTTGGCCCAATGGCTTCCTTAAACACAGCCCAGCCAAAGCCTTCCCTGCAGTCTCAGGGGGCCATTTCTCCCCTCGTCCACACCCCTGAGAGGGCAGGAAAGCATTTCAGATGAGCCAGCAGGAGAGCCCAGGTGCTGATGTCTACTTACCGTTGGACGTGCGTGAGTCATCCATGGCCGGAGAGACACCCGTCCGGCACAGAGGCTGCTGGCCAAATGCTGAGTTCCCGGGAGCACGGGCCTTATCAAGGGATCGGGCACGCCCCGCCCCTATTTATGGAAATCGCTGCCTCGGGATCCCAGCCCCCCCTTCCACCTTGAGAACGTTGAAGTCTTCCCATTGCCCATGTTTCCCATGGACTAAAAGGCCAATCCAGAGGCCAGCAAGGACCTTTATTTGGAAGCCTGGCATCCTCCGTTCCCCGGGCTGAATGGACTCCAGGGCTCTCTGGTTTTCCCACGTTTTCCCGTTCCACACAGTGTTTGCTCTCCCTGGCGTTCCCCGGCCCTGGCTTCGTGGTGACAAGGCTTGGCCCCACTCTTCTTTCCAGTGTGGAGGGACTAGCTTCCCGGTGCCTACTTCCCACTTCCCTCGGCATCTCCTGGACCTCATTGCATTCCAGGCCTGAGGCATTTCCTTGACTGGAGGCTGAGGTCCCGCTCATTCCAATAGGAAGGCTGAATGGGATTCGACACACGGGTCGTGCTCTTTGGTCACAAACTTGGGAAACTTTTCCAGCTGTCATGTGAAGCCCGCCCCCTTCCTCACGGGCCAGGGAGTGCCAGAAGACAGGGGCAGACCCCACTACCACACAAGCTGGGCCACATGAGGTGGCTTCGACGTGCGAGGCTTGTCCTGGGCGAATCCAACATGGCTAGTTGCCCCTCCTGTCTGCCAGCATCTTCAAAGCCTTTCCAGGGAGGCCTGATGAGGGTCCAGTCCCCTAAAGTCCATCCAGGCCAAAACGTGGCAGCTACACCCGGCTACGTCCAAGCAGTTCTCTTGGCAAGCCTGTCTCCCAGGGAAGCCAGGCCCAGTGCAACTTGCAACAGTGGGTGGGGGAGGGGAGAAGAGGGGGAGCGGTGGGGGAAGAGCGGGAGGGGGAGGGGAGCGGGGAGCAGCCCTCAGTCGCCTGGGGCCAACTCCCAGGTCAACCCAGGTCAGAAGCTCTCCAGCAGCCCCAAGGACGCATGCCCAACGGCATCGGGTGCTCCGCCGTCGGGAATCCGGCCCACGCAAACGGACGGAATGCATTCCTAAGCGAACTCCCCAGCCGAAGCCGCAAAACGGGAAGCAAGGCCAAATCGATTGATGGTGAAAAGACATGGAACCAGGCTACCTGCAGACCATCATTCCTTCTCTGGACGGCGCGAGTCCGGGAAAGTCAGGCAAGAAACCAGAGCTGAATAGGAGGGCCCGGCACCAGCACTTGGGAGAAGAGACAGACAACTCAAATCACTTTGGGGAGTGCAACGGTAGCCCCGCCTCAGCCAAGATGGACCCAGTAGGATAGAGATGGGAAGCGAGGGTGTGTTTTCAAAAATCGAAAACCTGGGCAGGAGGAGAGGGAAGGGAGGGGAGGGCGAGGGGTGGTTGTGGGGGAGGGGAGCGGGAAGGGGGAGGGGAGGGGGAGTCGAGGACAAGCAGGAGGAGGAGGAGGAAGAGAAGGAAAAGGGGAATTCCAAAGCTTCCTTGAGAATGGTGGCAGAGCTGTGCTAGGAAGAAATATTTGGCTGCAACATACAAACCCATCTGACATTTGAGCTGAGCCTAGGCCCTAGATCCTTGAAACATGGAAACCCAAAACACATAATGGGCCATCTTTAGTGTACTGTTTTGCCACCCTTGTTCATGAGACTCATCCATGTGCACTGAGATGGAGACTGCAAGCTTCTTCAGCAACAATTGGGGATGAGTCGAATTCTACCAGCACTTGTTTCAAACGATGCTTGTGTGTTTGTGTGTGTGTGTGTGCACTGTAAGTATTTGTGGCCAAGAGACCATAAGAAAGGGGGAGAGAGAGAGAGAGAGACAGAACAAGAGAGAGGCAGAAGGAGACACGCAATTGAGGGAGGTAGGGTTGGAGGGCGTGAGCGAGAGAGAGAGATTGATTGCCTGCCTGATATCCCCAGCACCTTGGTTAATTGGAGCCCTGCTGAGAATAATCTGGCTATAATCTGGGAACCAAGAGAAGTGCTAGGAGTGTTGAGTAACGGTGCTCCCCTGTACTGGCCCTAATGGAAGCTCTCTTGCTCCCAGAATCCCAGTGACGGTGGTTCATTGTTGTAGGAATTCCAAGAGAATCTAGTTTGCAAGTAGAAGCTGGATTCTTATCAAGGGCCCCCGACCCCCTTCCCATTCATTCCCAGGCAACGGGGGACATGGTGAATCTCTGAGGAGTGGCATGGATGCTGGGGCCCAGACTACAAAGGGACCAAAACAGAGCCAAAGACTTTGCGTTGAGTTCAAAGCCAGGTTTATTGGATCAAGGAAATGTCAGAGAGAACCCGCAAATCAACCTCTAAGGCAAGAGGACTTGGGCCATCCTCTTGCTGGTTGGCATGCTAGCATCCCTTCCGACATCAGGGAGGATGCCCCTGCTAGTGCCCGTGCGTCCTGAGAGCGCCCGGGGAGCACGGCAGGGCTGAGGGAGGCCACGCAGTGGCGCCCGCAGTCTGGGCGCCTTGCCCTTGCTGCCGAGCCCTAGGAGTGTGGCTGGCTCCTCGTCCTTTGTTCTCAGCCGTGGCTCGGCATCCCAGGGAAAGAGGCCTGAATTGGGCTCGACCAAAGGCATTCCTGAGGCCCTGGTGAGCCTGGCAGCATGTCCAGGAGGGCCTGGAATTCGTCATCACTGAGGGGTTCTTCCACGGTTGGCCAGAGTCCCTCTTCCGGGGTGCCGTCGCTCAGGAAAGGTTGTGCCTTTTCCAGAAGGCTGGCGTCTGACAAGAGTTCATCTAAGAGGCTCCCTGAGCCTGTGGCGCCTGAGGGCTGGGGCTGCGGGTGGAGCGGAGGAGACGTGAGTTGATCGGATGGGGCCTGCTGCTGCCACAGGTGTGTCTCGGCCTGTTCGGGCTGCAGAATTGCCGCGTGGGGGCTGCGCGGCTGAGCCGGATGCTGCCCGGTCTGTGGAGGACCGCTGCGGGGGACAGGCTGAGGGGGTGCTGCCGCGCCAGGGTGCAGGCTGTGGTGCGGGCAGGGCCCTCCGTGGGCAGAGGGCGTGAGTGCCGCGTGCACGGGTGCGAGACCCCCTCCTGGACTCGGCCCTGCTGTGGTGCCGCTTGGGTCTGTTCCCGGATGTGGAGGGTTCTCAACTCCCTGCCAAGCCGGGGTGGGCTGGAGCACCAGGAGCATCAGTGGCTGGCCCACCCAGCCACCAGGGGGCGCACAAGGCACAAAGAAGCTGGGGGACAGAGGAGGGGCTGCCGCGGCAAGGGACCGGAAGCTGTCCAGTGGATCAGTTGGAGGCAAGTGATGAGCGCCGTGGTGGATGTTGGGCGGGGGCCGTTGGTCCGATGGGACAGTCGGGGCTGGTCTGGCATCGGGGTCTTCTGCCCGGGCCTTGGCAGGCGCCCCACTGCTCTGCTCCGGGTGCCGAGCTCTCCGGTTCTGAAACCATATCTAGGCAAGATGAGAGAAAGGGAGACAGGTTCATGAGAAGCAAGATCTTCCAAGTCGCCTTGCAACCGCCATGCCAGCACCCCTGGTCTAACAGGCTCCGGGCAAAAACACTGCCTTCGGCTAGGTTTTGACCCAGGGTCATGTGACCTTTGCCGGTCTCCAGGTCCTTGCCAAATGAGGGGCAAAGTCAGGGCCACACTGGAAGCCTGGCTTCCATGAGAGATCCCTCGCCGACTGGCTAGAATGTCGGGACCCCTCCCAGGCTGTCTGGCACCTCCTCTGACCCGCCCCCTTCAGGAAATGGATGCCTTCAGGTCAGGCACCTGAGTGAATGCCTATGGGGAAACTTACCCACCCCATCCCTCTCCCCAACCCCCCAATGACCCACCCACACATCCAAAACCATCTCAAGTGCCTACGTATATCCAGCACCAGCGCGGGAGGAAAACGGCCCTCCCACCTTGGGACAAACCGTCTTCCACCTGCTGAGACCTTACCTGGATCCGAGGTTCGGGAAGTCCCGTTTGACGAGCCAATTCTTCCCTGGTTGCAATGCCAGGAAAGCGGTCCCTCTCAAAGGCTTGCACGAGGATCCTTGTTTGAGAGGGTGAGATGAATGTGCGCTTTCTCCCGGCCTCTTTTGGGCGGCGATCTAAAGGAGCGCAAACAAAGAAGAGGGGACAATGAAGCCCACTTCACATTCAGTGCACACAAAATCTGCCGTATGTAGGAAATGGCACATCAGATAGATACGTAGGTAGATAGAGAGATAGAGGGATTGATAGATAGATAGATAGATAGATTGATAGATAGATAGAAAGAGAGATAGATAGATCGATCGATCGATGATAGGTACAGAGAGAGACAGATAGATTGAGAGATAGGTAGGTACTGATTTTCATAGGTTGATAGATCGATAGATAGATTATAAATAGAGGGTTAGATAGATTATCTATACACATATATATTTATATACATATAACTATCTCGATGTCTATAGTGTATTATCATGTGTATGTATAAGTATACACAGGCACAATGCATTCCCCCACCCACACAGACACATCCACACAGACACACCCACAGAGACACACCCATACACACACACACACACACACACACACACTCTCACGGTTTCCATTTTTCATTTTAATTATTCACTTTTAAAACTTTATTTATTGCTTGAATGTTTGTTTGCTTGTTTGTCTAGTTTGCTGTTTGGTTGTTTTCCCAGCATGTTTTCTGGAGTGCTCTGAAGCCCTGATGGGACAATGCTGGAACAAAGCTTGCTTAAGGACCAAAGGAGCCCGAGGGCAATCTTTGTGAGTTGATAAGAGAAGGGAATTCTGCACTTCGGACAGTTTCAGGACCAGAGGATTTAAAGCCTTCCTGGCCATGCAAGACCCCACCCTCCACACAGGGCCACGATGCTCATGGTCTGAGCACCAGCAGTGCAAGGGCCAGGAAGGCTCGTTTCCTCTCCTAAGGCTTCTCTGCTGACTCCTTGTCACCCACGTTCAGAGATGAATCTGTCTCCAGGAACCCTTCTGGGAAAATGCCTTTGGAAAGCCAGGGACTCACCTTGAGTCAGAGCCTGAGGCTCGTGCATTGGATGCGATTGCCCGTCTGGTAAGATGTTCTCCGATGGCGGACGGCTCTGCCTTAGGCTTCTTCTTCGTTGGTTTTGGAACCAAACCTAAGTAGAAGGAGAAAAACCCTTGTCACTCAAATGCTTAGGGATAGATCTCAAGAGCTATCACAGTGATTCACCACAGAACAAACAGACAAGCCAAGAATGGACAAACTGTAGACTCCATGTGCCCCCAGGGGAAGGATTTAGCCCCCAAAGGGACTGAACTTGCCACAGATTATGGCTTTCACCTCGGAAGAACTGCACAGGATTCCAGAAAACACAATCCGCACGGAAGAAAATCAGCATTTCCCCTGCCATCCTCCCTCTGGAATCCAGAGACGAAAACCCGTGAGGCAGGAGGCAATGTTTCCCTTCCCAAAGTCAGTCTGAAGGAGCTTGCTAATATTCTCTCTCTCTCTCCTCCTCTCACTTTCCCTCATTTCCTCCCCCGACCCACTCTCCCTGATCATCTCTCTCTCTCTCTCCGTTTCTTTCTCCCTCTGGTTAGCTCTCTGTCTCTCTTGACATTTTCCATTCTTGTCAAACCTGCCACGGTCCCTGTTGGCCTGGTAGCCTCACTCTCCGCTCCTATCAGTCTACCTGTTTATGCCTGTTTGTCTTTTCCTTTCTCTCAGTCCCTGTCTCTGACCCTGTGTCCATTTCTCTCTCTTGTTTCTCTCCCTTGCTCCCTCTGAGTCTTTGTGCCTCCTTTTTGGCCATGCTCAGTGCCCGAGGAATGTTCCTCTGTTCTCCCTTCTAGCCCCATGGACAGCACCCTTTCCTAACACACCACGCATAGGTGAGTGCTCTTGTCCAAAATTCACTGAATGCGGGCGACCCCCTGAAAAGCCCATGCTGCCTGGAAATGACTCCTTGCCAGGGAGCTCTTAGGAGCACAAGGTCCTGCCACTTCCAGGTCTGGAGGCTCTTAGGTCCCCGATCCCCACCTTTGAAATCTGTGTCACTGTGTTCAACTGTGAAGCCACATGTTGCCTTCCTCGTTCCCCAAGAAACAAGTGCAGAGTTAGGTGTGGATGGAGTGGAGTGGAGTGGAGTGGCGTGGAGAAGGGTAGGGTGCAGCGGAGTGAGGTCGAGTGAGGTCGGGTGAGGCTTAGGGGAGGGCAGGGTGGCGGGGGTTGGGGTTGGGGTTGGTGAAGGTGTGGCCATTGGGGTGGGTATGGGTGTCGGTGAGGGTGTGGGCGTGTTTGTTTGCATTTTTAGGCATCTCTGGTGGGGCTGGGTGGGCAGTGTGTTGAACCTGCCAGTCAGTTCAGTAAGGGAAGCCTGCGCGTGTTAGTGCCCCTTGAAATGTCGCAGGCACTGTGCTCCTGCTCCTGCGGTTCTCCCCTTTCAGGACTCCTCTCCCAGCTGACCAGACAGGACGCCTTGAGCAGCGGTAGTGCCTCGGGGGTGAGCCACAAAGGACCGAACTCCCTGGCACGAGCAGCCTCACGCACCCTCGTTCCCTGGGCTTGGATTCCTGCCCACCCGTTGGCATAGGGCCCAGGGCCACTCAGCTCCCCCTGGCCCTGTTCTCCCAAGGGACAGCCATTCCTTCTCGGGAGCGGAGTCCAGGCTTGCCTCAAGCACCCAGACCAGGAGCACCAAGGGGAGGAGACGGGTCCTCTCCCTAGCGTGCCCTCCACCACCAAGTGTCTGTAGCCAATTGCATATTGGGCTCGGAAGCCACGTACAAACCCTGCAGCACAGACGCTCATTAGAGGACCCCCCTTTTCCTGATGCTGGCTGGCTTATCTTCGGGTCCCTCCCAACGCACGAGAGACAAAGCCAGGCTAAGCCTCGGCAGCCAGCTTCCCGACCTGGAAGTGGGACTCCACACGGCTTGGGCCGGGGTGGGGGGCGTCCGGACACGGACCCCGAGAGAGGAGGAATTCAGAGACTGAGATTTACCTGAATTCTGCTTTCGGGAATGCCCAGGTCTCGGGCCAGGCTTTCTCGGGCCTTGATGCCAGGGTAGGGGTTCTGTTGAAAGAGGGCTTGCAGAGCGTCCTTTTGACTGAGCTTCAGAACCAGCCTCCTTCTCCGCTGTCCACTTGGGCGTGGGCCTGCCAAAGACAAGAGGAGGAAACGTCTGAGAGGGAATCCGTTCAGCCGCACCAACGGTGGTGCCGGGTGGTTACGGGTGGGGCCACGCCAGCCTGCCTTTTGTGTCCGGGAGGCCGGGGGGAGTAGACCCAAGTGTACAGATGAACATCCCTTTCTATCTAACGGAAGCACACGCAAAGCCCTGCTGAAGGGGAGACCCTGGGCCTTCCATCTTTGCCAAGTAGCAAAGATGAGAAGGTGCATGCTCTTGGGATCTACCCCCACCCAGCGGCAGCCCACAGAGCTACAAAGCATGCAGCTGGGAAGGCCTAGGACAACAGGCTCACGTTCCAATTGGGTGGAAGATATTCCCACCCAGGGGACGCGGCCGCCGTCTGCCGGCCGTGGAATGTGTGGATGGCCCCTGGCAGGATGGACCTCGAACTTTAGGCCAGCTAGAAGAGCCCGCCTTGCGGCTCCTCACACATCCATGGCACACCTGCTTGAACTACCTGAAAATCAAGCCAAGCACGGCCACATGTGGGTAGGTTGTGTCGGATACCCACATTGCGGCCCTCGTGCCCCGACCCTGATTCTGACGGTGCCCGCGCTGGGACACCACAGAGGAGGAGCACCCCATCCTGGACGTCAACGTGTCATGTGGACTGGCTGCGTACATGCAATTCTTTCTCTGTGGAAAGCTTGGTGTGATGGAGCCCTGTCCTAGTGGACACTTGTTTTTGTGATGCAGAGGAATAGGACTGTGCTTGTTTCACACGTTCTGTGGAAAGCCCGACGTGGTATCGGGCACGTCCCGCGCTTCGGGACGACTTGGATTTCCTGAAGTGTATTCAAACTCTAGAACATCAGCCCTCCTGAGAAAGGAATTCCCTGCTAGCCGCTGTCAGATGCCAAACTAGGGTGTCAAGGTGTCTGCCTGGAAGGACGCAAGGCATGGCTTGCGCACCGCAAGCGACGCTTCCTTCACAAGCACCCTTTCTGCTTGCCTGCTCCAGTGAGATTTCTTCGGACAGAAGTCATGGAGCACACGGTAGCCTGGCCTTGGGGGCTTCCCCTTCAGAAAGCCCCACCCCCACAAGTGCCCCCAGCCGCCCCTGCCCCCAGTCCCCACTCCCTACTTTGGAGTCGAGTGGGAGGCAATTCAAGGGCTTCTGGGATCAGTGCCTCCCGAGCCCTAGTGTGGAGTTTGGTGGCAAGGGAACCTATGCTCCTGCCGTGCTTCTTGGGAATTCTGCGTGTGGACTATTTCCTGGGACAGCAGAGAAACGGACCCTTTCCCATGGAACTCAAGCCGAGAGAGAGCTGCTAAACCACCATGAGAAAGAACCAGCGACACCAACTCAAATGTCCAAACGTGGTCCACTAGAAATGCGCTTCCTGCAGTCGGAAGCCTTGGACAACGGATGCAGCTTTCTGTGCAGCTGCACGTCAGGACTTGTGAGAGGGGAGCTGTGGGTGGGCCACAGGGCTACCGCTCCCATGTCCATTTCAACGGGGCCACAGAGATTAATGAAAGGAAAAACAAAACTACCTCAGCCACTCTCAATCATTTGGCCCAATGGCTTCCTTAAACACAGCCCAGCCAAAGCCTTCCCTGCAGTCTCAGGGGGCCATTTCTCCCCTCGTCCACACCCCTGAGAGGGCAGGAAAGCATTTCAGATGAGCCAGCAGGAGAGCCCAGGTGCTGATGTCTACTTACCGTTGGACGTGCGTGAGTCATCCATGGCCGGAGAGACACCCGTCCGGCACAGAGGCTGCTGGCCAAATGCTGAGTTCCCGGGAGCACGGGCCTTATCAAGGGATCGGGCACGCCCCGCCCCTATTTATGGAAATCGCTGCCTCGGGATCCCAGCCCCCCCTTCCACCTTGAGAACGTTGAAGTCTTCCCATTGCCCATGTTTCCCATGGACTAAAAGGCCAATCCAGAGGCCAGCAAGGACCTTTATTTGGAAGCCTGGCATCCTCCGTTCCCCGGGCTGAATGGACTCCAGGGCTCTCTGGTTTTCACACGTTTTCCCGTTCCACACAGTGTTTGCTCTCCCTGGCGTTCCCCGGCCCTGGCTTCGTGGTGACAAGGCTTGGCCCCACTCTTCTTTCCAGTGTGGAGGGACTAGCTTCCCGGTGCCTACTTCCCACTTCCCTCGGCATCTCCTGGACCTCATTGCATTCCAGGCCTGAGGCATCTCCTTGACTGGAGGCTGAGGTCCCGCTCATTCCAATAGGAAGGCTGAATGGGATTCGACACACGGGTCGTGCTCTTTGGTCACAAACTTGGGAAACTTTTCCAGCTGTCATGTGAAGCCCGCCCCCTTCCTCACGGGCCAGGGAGTGCCAGAAGACAGGGGCAGACCCCACTACCACACAAGCTGGGCCACATGAGGTGGCTTCGACGTGCGAGGCTTGTCCTGGGCGAATCCAACATGGCTAGTTGCCCCTCCTGTCTGCCAGCATCTTCAAAGCCTTTCCAGGGAGGCCTGATGAGGGTCCGGTCCCCTAAAGTCCATCCAGGCCAAAACGTGGCAGCTACACCCGGCTACGTCCAAGCAGTTCTCTTGGCAAGCCTGTCTCCCAGGGAAGCAAGGCCCAGTGCACCTTGCAACAGTGGGTGGGGGAGGGGAGAAGAGGGGGAGCGGTGGGGGAAGAGCGGGAGGGGGAGGGGAGCGGGGAGCAGCCCTCAGTCGCCTGGGGCCATCTCCCAGGTCAACCCAGGTCAGAAGCTCTCCAGCAGCCCCAAGGACGCATGCCCAACGGCATCGGGTGCTCCGCCGTCGGGAATCCGGCCCACGCAAAGGGACAGAATGCATTCCTAAGCGAACTCCCCAGCCGAAGCCGCCAAACGGGAAGCAAGGCCAAATCGATTGATGGTGAAAAGACATGGAACCAGGCTACCTGCAGACCATCATTCCTTCTCTGGACGGCGCGAGTCCGGGAAAGTCAGGCAAGAAACCAGAGCTGAAAAGGAGGGCCCGGCACCAGCACTTGGGAGAAGAGACAGACAAATCAAATCACGTTGAGGAGTGCAATGGTAGCCCCGCCTCAGCCAAGATGGACCCAGTAGGATAGAGATGGGAAGCGAGGGTGTGTTTTCAAAAATCGAAAACCTGGGCAGGAGGAGAGGGAAGGGAGGGGAGGGCGAGGGGTGGATGTGGGGGAGGGGAGCGGGAAGGGGGAGGGGAGGGGGAGTCGAGGACAAGCAGGAGGAGGAGGAGGAAGAGAAGGAAAAGGGGAATTCCAAAGCTTCCTTGAGAATGGTGGCAGAGCTGTGCTAGGAAGAAATATTTGGCTGCAACATACAAACCCATCTGACATTTGAGCTGAGCCTAGGCCCTAGATCCTTGAAACATGGAAACCCAAAACACATAATGGGCCATCTGTAGTGTACTGTTTTGCCACCCTTGTTCATGAGACTCATCCATGTGCACTGAGATGGAGACTGCAAGCTTCTTCAGCAACAATTGGGGATGAGTCGAATTCTACCAGCACTTGGTTCAAACGATGCTTGTGTGTGTGTGTGTGTGTGTGTGCGCTGTAAGTATTTGTGGCCAAGAGACCATAAGAAAGGGGGAGAGAGAGAGAGAGTGAGAACCAGAGAGAGGCAGAAGGAGACACGCAATTGAGGGAGGTAGGGTTGGAGGGCGTGAGCGAGAGAGAGAGATTGATTGCCTGCCTGATATCCCCAGCACCTTGGTTAATTGGAGCCCTGCTGAGAATAATCTGGCTATAATCTGGGAACCAAGAGAAGTGCTAGGAGTGTTGAGTAACGGTGCTCCCCTGTACTGGCCCTAATGGAAGCTCTCTTGCTCCCAGAATCCCAGTGACGGTGGTTCATTGTTGTAGGAATTCCAAGAGAATCTAGTTTGCAAGTAGAAGCTGGATTCTTATCAAGGGCCCCCGACCCCCTTCCCATTCATTCCCAGGCAACGGGGGACATGGTGAATCTCTGAGGAGTGGCATGGATGCTGGGGCCCAGACTACAAAGGGACCAAAACAGAGCCAAAGACTTTGTGTTGAGTTCAAAGCCAGGTTTATTGGATCAAGGAAATGTCAGAGAGAACCCGCAAATCAACCTCTAAGGCAAGAGGACTTGGGCCATCCTCTTGCTGGTTGGCATGCTAGCATCCCTTCCGACATCAGGGAGGATGCCCCTGCTAGTGCCCGTGCGTCCTGAGAGCGCCCGGGGAGCACGGCAGGGCTGAGGGAGGCCACGCAGTGGCGCCCGCAGTCTGGGCGCCTTGCCCTTGCTGCCGAGCCCTAGGAGTGTGGCTGGCTCCTCGTCCTTTGTTCTCAGCCGTGGCTCGGCATCCCAGGGAAAGAGGCCTGAATTGGGCTCGACCAAAGGCATTCCTGAGGCCCTGGTGAGCCTGGCAGCATGTCCAGGAGGGCCTGGAATTCGTCATCACTGAGGGGTTCTTCCACGGTTGGCCAGAGTCCCTCTTCCGGGGTGCCGTCGCTCAGGAAAGGTTGTGCCTTTTCCAGAAGGCTGGCGTCTGACAAGAGTTCATCTAAGAGGCTCCCTGAGCCTGTGGCGCCTGAGGGCTGGGGCTGCGGGTGGAGCGGAGGAGACGTGAGTTGATCGGATGGGGCCTGCTGCTGCCACAGGTGTGTCTCGGCCTGTTCGGGCTGCAGAATTGCCGCGTGGGGGCTGCGCGGCTGAGCCGGATGCTGCCCGGTCTGTGGAGGACCGCTGCGGGGGACAGGCTGAGGGGGTGCTGCCGCGCCAGGGTGCAGGCTGTGGTGCGGGCAGGGCCCTCCGTGGGCAGAGGGCGTGAGTGCCGCGTGCACGGGTGCGAGACCCCCTCCTGGACTCGGCCCTGCTGTGGTGCCGCTTGGGTCTGTTCCCGGATGTGGAGGGTTCTCAACTCCCTGCCAAGCCGGGGTGGGCTGGAGCACCAGGAGCATCAGTGGCTGGCCCACCCAGCCACCAGGGGGCGCACAAGGCACAAAGAAGCTGGGGGACAGAGGAGGGGCTGCCGCGGCAAGGGACCGGAAGCTGTCCAGTGGATCAGTTGGAGGCAAGTGATGAGCGCCGTGGTGGATGTTGGGCGGGGGCCGTTGGTCCGATGGGACAGTCGGGGCTGGTCTGGCATCGGGGTCTTCTGCCCGGGCCTTGGCAGGCGCCCCACTGCTCTGCTCCGGGTGCCGAGCTCTCCGGTTCTGAAACCATATCTAGGCAAGATGAGAGAAAGGGAGACAGGTTCATGAGAAGCAAGATCTTCCAAGTCGCCTTGCAACCGCCATGCCAGCACCCCTGGTCTAACAGGCTCCGGGCAAAAACACTGCCTTCGGCTAGGTTTTGACCCAGGGTCATGTGACCTTTGCCGGTCTCCAGGTCCTTGCCAAATGAGGGGCAAAGTCAGGGCCACACTGGAAGCCTGGCTTCCATGAGAGATCCCTCGCCGACTGGCTAGAATGTCGGGACCCCTCCCAGGCTGTCTGGCACCTCCTCTGACCCGCCCCCTTCAGGAAATGGATGCCTTCAGGTCAGGCACCTGAGTGAATGCCTATGGGGAAACTTACCCACCCCATCCCTCTCCCCAACCCCCCAATGACCCACCCACACATCCAGAACCATCTCAAGTGCCTACGTATATCCAGCACCAGCGCGGGAGGAAAACGGCCCTCCCACCTTGGGACAAACCGTCTTCCACCTGCTGAGACCTTACCTGGATCCGAGGTTCGGGAAGTCCCGTTTGACGAGCCAATTCTTCCCTGGTTGCAATGCCAGGAAAGCGGTCCCTCTCAAAGGCTTGCACGAGGATCCTTGTTTGAGAGGGTGAGATGAATGTGCGCTTTCTCCCGGCCTCTTTTGGGCGGCGATCTAAAGGAGCGCAAACAAAGAAGAGGGGACAATGAAGCCCACTTCACATTCAGTGCACACAAAATCTGCCGTATGTAGGAAATGGCACATCAGATAGATACGTAGGTAGATAGAGAGATAGAGGGATTGATAGATAGATAGATAGATAGATTGATAGATAGATAGAAAGAGAGATAGATAGATCGATCGATCGATGATAGGTACAGAGAGAGACAGATAGATTGAGAGATAGGTAGGTACTGATTTTCATAGGTTGATAGATCGATAGATAGATTATAAATAGAGGGTTAGATAGATTATCTATACACATATATATTTATATACATATAACTATCTCGATGTCTATAGTGTATTATCATGTGTATGTATAAGTATACACAGGCACAATGCATTCCCCCACCCACACAGACACATCCACACAGACACACCCACAGAGACACACCCATACACACACACACACACACACACACACACACACACTCACGGTTTCCATTTTTCATTTTAATTATTCACTTTTAAAACTTTATTTATTGCTTGAATGTTTGTTTGCTTGTTTGTCTAGTTTGCTGTTTGGTTGTTTTCCCAGCATGTTTTCTGGAGTGCTCTGAAGCCCTGATGGGACAATGCTGGAACAAAGCTTGCTTAAGGACCAAAGGAGCCCGAGGGCAATCTTTGTGAGTTGATAAGAGAAGGGAATTCTGCACTTCGGACAGTTTCAGGACCAGAGGATTTAAAGCCTTCCTGGCCATGCAAGACCCCACCCTCCACACAGGGCCACGATTCTCATGGTCTGAGCACCAGCAGTGCAAGGGCCAGGAAGGCTCGTTTCCTCTCCTAAGGCTTCTCTGCTGACTCCTTGTCACCCACGTTCAGAGATGAATCTGTCTCCAGGAACCCTTCTGGGAAAATGCCTTTGGAAAGCCAGGGACTCACCTTGAGTCAGAGCCTGAGGCTCGTGCATTGGATGCGATTGCCCGTCTGGTAAGATGTTCTCCGATGGCGGACGGCTCTGCCTTAGGCTTCTTCTTCGTTGGTTTTGGAACCAAACCTAAGTAGAAGGAGAAAAACCCTTGTCACTCAAATGCTTAGGAATAGATCTCAAGAGCTATCACAGTGATCCACCACAGAACATACAGACAAGCCAAGAATGGACAAACTGTAGACTCCATGTGCCCCCAGGGGAAGGATTTAGCCCCCAAAGGGACTGAACTTGCCACAGATTATGGCTTTCACCTCGGAAGAACTGCACAGGATTCCAGAAAACACAATCCGCACGGAAGAAAATCAGCATTTCCCCTGCCATCCTCCCTCTGGAATCCAGAGACGAAAACCCGTGAGGCAGGAGGCAATGTTTCCCTTCCCAAAGTCAGTCTGAAGGAGCTTGCTAATATTCTCTCTCTCTCTCCTCCTCTCACTTACCCTCATTTCTTCCCCCGACCCACTCTCCCTGATCATCTCTCTCTCTCTCTCCGTTTCTTTCTCCCTCTGGTTAGCTCTCTGTCTCTCTTGACATTTTCCATTCTTGTCAAACCTGCCACGGTCCCTGTTGGCCTGGTAGCCTCACTCTCCGCTCCTATCAGTCTACCTGTTTATGCCTGTTTGTCTTTTCCTTTCTCTCAGTCCCTGTCTCTGACCCTGTGTCCATTTCTCTCTCTTGTTTCTCTCACTTGCTCCCTCTGAGTCTTTGTGCCTCCTTTTTGGCCATGCTCAGTGCCCGAGGAATGTTCCTCTGTTCTCCCTTCTAGCCCCATGGACAGCACCCTTTCCTAACACACCACGCATAGGTGAGTGCTCTTGTCCAAAATTCACTGAATGCGGGCGACCCCCTGAAAAGCCCATGCTGCCTGGAAATGACTCCTTGCCAGGGAGCTCTTAGGAGCACAAGGTCCTGCCACTTCCAGGTCTGGAGGCTCTTAGGTACCCGATCCCCACCTTTGAAATCGGTGTCACTGTCTTCAACTGTGAAGCCACATGTTGCCTTGCTCGTTCCCCAAGAAACAAGTGCAGAGTTAGGTGTGGATGGAGTGGAGTGGAGTGGAGTGGAGTGGCGTGGAGAAGGGTAGGGTGCAGCGGAGTGAGGTCGAGTGAGGTCGGGTGAGGCTTAAGGGAGGGCAGGGTGGCGGGGGTTGGGGTTGGGGTTGGTGAAGGTGTGGCCATTGGGGTGGGTATGGGTGTCGGTGAGGGTGTGGGCATGTTTGTTTGCATTTTTAGGCATCTCTGGTGGGGCTGGGTGGGCAGTGTGTTGAACCTGCCAGTCAGTTCAGTAAGGGAAGCCTGCACGTGTTAGTGCTCCTTGAAATGTCGCAGGCACTGTGCTCCTGCTCCTGCGGTTCTCCCCTTTCAGGACTCCTCTCCCAGCTGACCAGACAGGACGCCTTGAGCAGCGGTAGTGCCTCGGGGGTGAGCCACAAAGGACCGAAATCCCTGGCACGAGCAGCCTCACGCACCTTCGTTCCCTGGGCTTGGATTCCTGCCCACCCGTTGGCATAGGACCCAGGGCCACTCAGCTCCCCCTGGCCCTGTTCTCCCAAGGGACAGCCATTCCTTCTCGGGAGCGGAGTCCAGGCTTGCCTCAAGCACCCAGACCAGGAGCACCAAGGGGAGGAGATGGGTCCTCTCCCTAGCGTGCCCTCCACCACCAAGTGTCTGTAGCCAATGCATATTGGGCTCGGAAGCCACGTACAAACCCTGTAGCACAGACGCTCATTAAAGGACCCCCCCTTTTCCTGATGCTGGCTGGCTTATCTTCGGGTCCCTCCCAACGCACGAGAGACAAAGCCAGGCTAAGCCTCGGCAGCCAGCTTCCCGACCTGGAAGTGGGACTCCACACGGCTTGGGCCGGGGTGGGGGGCGTCCGGACACGGACCCCGAGAGAGGAGGAATTCAGAGACTGAGATTTACCTGAATTCTGCTTTCGGGAATGCCCAGGTCTCGGGCCAGGCTTTCTCGGGCCTTGATGCCAGGGTAGGGGTTCTGTTGAAAGAGGGCTTGCAGAGCGTCCTTTTGACTGAGCTTCAGAACCAGCCTCCATCTCCGCTGTCCACTTGGGCGTGGGCCTGCCAAAGACAAGAGGAGGAAACGTCTGAGAGGGAATCCGTTCAGCCGCACCAACGGTGGTGCCGGGTGGTTACGGGTGGGGCCACGCCAGCCTGCCTTTTGTGTCCGGGAGGCCGGGGGGAGTAGACCCAAGTGTACAGATGAACATCCCTTTCTATCTAACGGAAGCACACGCAAAGCCCTGCTGAAGGGGAGACCCTGGGCCTTCCATCTTTGCCAAGTAGCAAAGATGAGAAGGTGCATGCTCTTGGGATCTACCCCCACCCAGCGGCAGCCCACAGAGCTACAAAGCATGCAGCTGGGAAGGCCTAGGACAACAGGCTCACGTTCCAAATGGGTGGAAGATATTCCCACCCAGGGGACGCGGCCGCCGTCTGCCGGCCGTGGAATGTGTGGATGGCCCCTGGCAGGATGGACCTCGAACTTTAGGCCAGCTAGAAGAGCCCGCCTTGCGGCTCCTCACACATCCATGGCACACCTGCTTGAACTACCTGAAAATCAAGCCAAGCACGGCCACATGTGGGTAGGTTGTGTCGGATACCCACATTGCGGCCCTCGTGCCCCGACCCTGATTCTGACGGTGCCCGCGCTGGGACACCACAGAGGAGGAGCACCCCATCCTGGACGTCAACGTGTCATGTGGACTGGCTGCGTACATGCAATTCTTTCTCTGTGGAAAGCTTGGTGTGATGGAGCCCTGTCCTAGTGGACACTTGTTTTTGTGATGCAGAGGAATAGGACTGTGCTTGTTTCACACGTTCTGTGGAAACCCGACGTGGTATCGGGCACGTCCCGCGCTTCGGGTCGACTTGGATTTCCTGAAGTGTATTCAAACTCTAGAACATCAGCCCTCCTGAGAAAGGAATTCCCTGCTAGCCGCTGTCAGATGCCAAACTAGGGTGTCAAGGTGTCTGCCTGGAAGGACGCAAGGCATGGCTTGCGCACCGCAAGCGACGCTTCCTTCACAAGCACCCTTTCTGCTTGCCTGCTCCAGTGAGATTTCTTCGGACAGAAGTCATGGAGCACACGGTAGCCTGGCCTTGGGGGCTTCCCCTTCAGAAAGCCCCACCCCCACAAGTGCCCCCAGCCGCCCCTGCCCCCAGGCCCCACTCCCTACTTTGGAGTCGAGTGGGAGGCAATTCAAGGGCTTCTGGGATCAGTGCCTCCCGAGCCCTAGTGTGGAGTTTGGTGGCAAGGGAACCTATGCTCCTGCCGTGCTTCTTGGGAATTCTGCGTGTGGACTATTTCCTGGGACAGCAGAGAAACGGACCCTTTCCCATGGAACTCAAGCCGAGAGAGAGCTGCTAAACCACCATGAGAAAGAACCAGCGACACCAACTCAAATGTCCAAACGTGGTCCACTAGAAATGCGCTTCCTGCAGTCGGAAGCCTTGGACAACGGATGCAGCTTTCTGTGCAGCTGCACGTCAGGACTTGTGAGAGGGGAGCTGTGGGTGGGCCACAGGGCTACCGCTCCCATGTCCATTTCAACGGGGCCACAGAGATTAATGAAAGGAAAAACAAAACTACCTCAGCCACTCTCAATCATTTGGCCCAATGGCTTCCTTAAACACAGCCCAGCCAAAGCCTTCCCTGCAGTCTCAGGGGGCCATTTCTCCCCTCGTCCACACCCCTGAGAGGGCAGGAAAGCATTTCAGATGAGCCAGCAGGAGAGCCCAGGTGCTGATGTCTACTTACCGTTGGACGTGCGTGAGTCATCCATGGCCGGAGAGACACCCGTCCGGCACAGAGGCTGCTGGCCAAATGCTGAGTTCCCGGGAGCACGGGCCTTATCAAGGGATCGGGCACGCCCCGCCCCTATTTATGGAAATCGCTGCCTCGGGATCCCAGCCCCCCCTTCCACCTTGAGAACGTTGAAGTCTTCCCATTGCCCATGTTTCCCATGGACTAAAAGGCCAATCCAGAGGCCAGCAAGGACCTTTATTTGGAAGCCTGGCATCCTCCGTTCCCCGGGCTGAATGGACTCCAGGGCTCTCTGGTTTTCACACGTTTTCCCGTTCCACACAGTGTTTGCTCTCCCTGGCGTTCCCCGGCCCTGGCTTCGTGGTGACAAGGCTTGGCCCCACTCTTCTTTCCAGTGTGGAGGGACTAGCTTCCCGGTGCCTACTTCCCACTTCCCTCGGCATCTCCTGGACCTCATTGCATTCCAGGCCTGAGGAATTTCCTTGACTGGAGGCTGAGGTCCCGCTCATTCCAATAGGAAGGCTGAATGGGATTCGACACACGGGTCATGCTCTTTGGTCACAAACTTGGGAAACTTTTCCAGCTGTCATGTGAAGCCCGCCCCCTTCCTCATGGGCCAGGGAGTGCCAGAAGACAGGGGCAGACCCCACTACCACACAAGCTGGGCCACATGAGGTGGCTTCGACGTGCGAGGCTTGTCCTGGGCGAATCCAACATGGCTAGTTGCCCCTCCTGTCTGCCAGCATCTTCAAAGCCTTTCCAGGGAGGCCTGATGAGGGTCCGGTCCCCTAAAGTCCATCCAGGCCAAAACGTGGTAGCTACACCTGGCTACGTCCAAGCAGTTCTCTTGGCAAGCCTGTCTCCCAGGGAAGCCAGGCCCAGTGCACCTTGCAACAGTGGGTGGGGGAGGGGAGAAGAGGGGGAGCGGTGGGGGAAGAGCGGGAGGGGGAGGGGAGCGGGGAGCAGCCCTCAGTCGCCTGGGGCCATCTCCCAGGTCAACCCAGGTCAGAAGCTCTCCAGCAGCCCCAAGGACGCATGCCCAACGGCATCGGGTGCTCCGCCGTCGGGAATCCGGCCCACGCAAACGGACGGAATGCATTCCTAAGCGAACTCCCCAGCCGAAGCCGCCAAAAGGGAAGCAAGGCCAAATCGTTTGATGGTGAAAAGACATGGAACCAGGCTACCTGCAGACCATCATTCCTTCTCTGGACGGCGCGAGTCCGGGAAAGTCAGGCAAGAAACCAGAGCTGAAAAGGAGGGCCCGGCACCAGCACTTGGGAGAAGAGACAGACAACTCAAATCACTTTGGGGAGTGCAACGGTAGCCCCGCCTCAGCCAAGATGGACCCAGTAGGATAGAGATGGGAAGCGAGGGTGTGTTTTCAAAAATCGAAAACCTGGGCAGGAGGAGAGGGAAGGGAGGGGAGGGCGAGGGGTGGTTGTGGGGGAGGGGAGCGGGAAGGGGGAGGGGAGGGGGAGTCGAGGACAAGCAGGAGGAGGAGGAGGAAGAGAAGGAGAAGGGGAATTCCAAAGCTTCCTTGAGAATGGTGGCAGAGCTGTGCTAGGAAGAAATATTTGGCTGCAACATACAAACCCATCTGACATTTGAGCTGAGCCTAGGCCCTAGATCCTTGAAACATGGAAACCCAAAACACATAATGGGCCATCTTTAGTGTACTGTTTTGCCACCCTTGTTCATGAGACTCATCCATGTGCACTGAGATGGAGACTGCAAGCTTCTTCAGCAACAATTGGGGATGAGTCGAATTCTACCAGCACTTGGTTCAAACGATGCTTGTGTGTTTGTGTGTGTGTGTGTGTGTGTGCGCTGTAAGTATTTGTGGCCAAGAGACCATAAGAAAGGGGGAGAGAGAGAGAGAGAGAGAGAGTGAGAACCAGAGAGAGGCAGAAGGAGACACGCAATTGAGGGAGGTAGGGTTGGAGGGCGTGAGCGAGAGAGAGAGATTGATTGCCTGCCTGATATCCCCAGCACCTTGGTTAATTGGAGCCCTGCTGAGAATAATCTGGCTATAATCTGGGAACCAAGAGAAGTGCTAGGAGTGTTGAGTAACGGTGCTCCCCTGTACTGGCCCTAATGGAAGCTCTCTTGCTCCCAGAATCCCAGTGACGGTGGTTCATTGTTGTAGGAATTCCAAGAGAATCTAGTTTGCAAGTAGAAGCTGGATTCTTATCAAGGGCCCCCGACCCCCTTCCCATTCATTCCCAGGCAACGGGGGACATGGTGAATCTCTGAGGAGTGGCATGGATGCTGGGGCCCAGACTACAAAGGGACCAAAACAGAGCCAAAGACTTTGCGTTGAGTTCAAAGCCAGGTTTATTGGATCAAGGAAATGTCAGAGAGAACCCGCAAATCAACCTCTAAGGCAAGAGGACTTGGGCCATCCTCTTGCTGGTTGGCATGCTAGCATCCCTTCCGACATCAGGGAGGATGCCCCTGCTAGTGCCCGTGCGTCCTGAGAGCGCCCGGGGAGCACGGCAGGGCTGAGGGAGGCCACGCAGTGGCGCCCGCAGTCTGGGCGCCTTGCCCTTGCTGCCGAGCCCTAGGAGTGTGGCTGGCTCCTCGTCCTTTGTTCTCAGCCGTGGCTCGGCATCCCAGGGAAAGAGGCCTGAATTGGGCTCGACCAAAGGCATTCCTGAGGCCCTGGTGAGCCTGGCAGCATGTCCAGGAGGGCCTGGAATTCGTCATCACTGAGGGGTTCTTCCACGGTTGGCCAGAGTCCCTCTTCCGGGGTGCCGTCGCTCAGGAAAGGTTGTGCCTTTTCCAGAAGGCTGGCGTCTGACAAGAGTTCATCTAAGAGGCTCCCTGAGCCTGTGGCGCCTGAGGGCTGGGGCTGCGGGTGGAGCGGAGGAGACGGGAGTTGATCCGATGGGGCCTGCTGCTGCCACAGGTGTGTCTCGGCCTGTTCGGGCTGCAGAATTGCCGCGTGGGGGCTGCGCGGCTGAGCCGGATGCTGCCCGGTCTGTGGAGGACCGCTGCGGGGGACAGGCTGAGGGGGTGCTGCCGCGCCAGGGTGCAGGCTGTGGTGCGGGCAGGGCCCTCCGTGGGCAGAGGGAGTGAGTGCCGCGTGCACGGGTGCGAGACCCCCTCCTGGACTCGGCCCTGCTGTGGTGCCGCTTGGGTCTGTTCCCGGATGTGGAGGGTTCTCAACTCCCTGCCAAGCCGGGGTGGGCTGGAGCACCAGGAGCATCAGTGGCTGGCCCACCCAGCCACCAGGGGGCGCACAAGGCACAAAGAAGCTGGGGGACAGAGGAGGGGCTGCCGCGGCAAGGGACCGGAAGCTGTCCAGTGGATCAGTTGGAGGCAAGTGATGAGCGCCGTGGTGGATGTTGGGCGGGGGCCGTTGGTCCGATGGGACAGTCGGGGCTGGTCTGGCATCGGGGTCTTCTGCCCGGGCCTTGGCAGGCGCCCCACTGCTCTGCTCCGGGTGCCGAGCTCTCCGGTTCTGAAACCATATCTAGGCAAGATGAGAGAAAGGGAGACAGGTTCATGAGAAGCAAGATCTTCCAAGTCGCCTTGCAACCGCCATGCCAGCACCCCTGGTCTAACAGGCTCCGGGCAAAAACACTGCCTTCGGCTAGGTTTTGACCCAGGGTCATGTGACCTTTGCCGGTCTCCAGGTCCTTGCCAAATGAGGGGCAAAGTCAGGGCCACACTGGAAGCCTGGCTTCCATGAGAGATCCCTCGCCGACTGGCTAGAATGTCGGGACCCCTCCCAGGCTGTCTGGCACCTCCTCTGACCCGCCCCCTTCAGGAAATGGATGCCTTCAGGTCAGGCACCTGAGTGAATGCCTATGGGGAAACTTACCCACCCCATCCCTCTCCCCAACCCCCCAATGACCCACCCACACATCCAAAACCATCTCAAGTGCCTACGTATATCCAGCACCAGCGCGGGAGGAAAACGGCCCTCCCACCTTGGGACAAACCGTCTTCCACCTGCTGAGACCTTACCTGGATCCGAGGTTCGGGAAGTCCCGTTTGACGAGCCAATTCTTCCCTGGTTGCAATGCCAGGAAAGCGGTCCCTCTCAAAGGCTTGCACGAGGATCCTTGTTTGAGAGGGTGAGATGAATGTGCGCTTTCTCCCGGCCTCTTTTGGGCGGCGATCTAAAGGAGCGCAAACAAAGAAGAGGGGACAATGAAGCCCACTTCACATTCAGTGCACACAAAATCTGCCGTATGTAGGAAATGGCACATCAGATAGATACGTAGGTAGATAGAGAGATAGAGGGATTGATAGATAGATAGATAGATAGATTGATAGATAGATAGAAAGAGAGATAGATAGATCGATCGATCGATGATAGGTACAGAGAGAGACAGATAGATTGAGAGATAGGTAGGTACTGATTTTCATAGGTTGATAGATCGATAGATAGATTATAAATAGAGGGTTAGATAGATTATCTATACACATATATATTTATATACATATAACTATCTCGATGTCTATAGTGTATTATCATGTGTATGTATAAGTATACACAGGCACAATGCATTCCCCCACCCACACAGACACATCCACACAGACACACCCACAGAGACACACCCATACACACACACACACACACACACACACACACACACTCACGGTTTCCATTTTTCATTTTAATTATTCACTTTTAAAACTTTATTTATTGCTTGAATGTTTGTTTGCTTGTTTGTCTAGTTTGCTGTTTGGTTGTATTCCCAGCTTTTTTTCTGGAGTGCTCTGAAGCCCTGATGTGACAATGCTGGAACAAAGCTTGCTTAAGGACCAAAGGAGCCCGAGGGCAATCTTTGTGAGTTGATAAGAGAAGGGAATTCTGCACTTCGGACAGTTTCAGGACCAGAGGATTTAAAGCCTTCCTGGCCATGCAAGACCCCACCCTCCACACAGGGCCACGATGCTCATGGTCTGAGCACCAGCAGTGCAAGGGCCAGGAAGGCTCGTTTCCTCTCCTAAGGCTTCTCTGCTGACTCCTTGTCACCCACGTTCAGAGATGAATCTGTCTCCAGGAACCCTTCTGGGAAAATGCCTTTGGAAAGCCAGGGACTCACCTTGAGTCAGAGCCTGAGGCTCGTGCATTGGATGCGATTGCCCGTCTGGTAAGATGTTCTCCGATGGCGGACGGCTCTGCCTTAGGCTTCTTCTTCGTTGGTTTTGGAACCAAACCTAAGTAGAAGGAGAAAAACCCTTGTCACTCAAATGCTTAGGGATAGATCTCAAGAGCTATCACAGTGATCCACCACAGAACAAACAGACAAGCCAAGAATGGACAAACTGTAGACTCCATGTGCCCCCAGGGGAAGGATTTAGCCCCCAAAGGGACTGAACTTGCCACAGATTATGGCTTTCACCTCGGAAGAACTGCACAGGATTCCAGAAAACACAATCCGCACGGAAGAAAATCAGCATTTCCCCTGCCATCCTCCCTCTGGAATCCAGAAACGAAAACCCATGAGGCAGGAGGCAATGTTTCCCTTCCCAAAGTCAGTCTGAAGGAGCTTGCTAATATTCTCTCTCTCTCTCCTCCTCTCACTTACCCTCATTTCCTCCCCCGACCCACTCTCCCTGATCATCTCTCTCTCTCTCTCCATTTCTTTCTCCCTCTGGTTAGCTCTCTGTCTCTCTTGACATTTTCCATTCTTGTCAAACCTGCCACGGTCCCTGTTGTCCTGGTAGCCTCACTCTCCGCTCCTATCAGTCTACCTGTTTATGCCTGTTTGTCTTTTCCTTTCTCTCAGTCCCTGTCTCTGACCCTGTGTCCATTTCTCTCTCTTGTTTCTCTCCCTTGTTCCCTCTGAGTCTTTGTGCCTCCTTTTTGGCCATGCTCAGTGCCCGAGGAATGCTCCTCTGTTCTCCCTTCTAGCCCCATGGACAGCACCCTTTCCTAACACACCACGCATAGGTGAGTGCTCTTGTCCAAAATTCACTGAATGCGGGCGACCCCCTGAAAAGCCCATGCTGCCTGGAAATGACTCCTTGCCAGGGAGCTCTTAGGAGCACAAGGTCCTGCCACTTCCAGGTCTGGAGGCTCTTAGGTCCCCGATCCCCACCTTTGAAATCTGTGTCACTATCTTCAACTGTGAAGCCACATGTTGCCTTCCTCGTTCCCCAAGAAACAAGTGCAGAGTTAGGTGTGGATGGAGTGGAGTGGAGTGGAGTGGAGTGGCGTGGAGAAGGGTAGGGTGCAGCGGAGTGAGGTCGAGTGAGGTCGGGTGAGGCTTAGGGGAGGGCAGGGTGGCGGGGGTTGGGGTTGGGGTTGGTGAAGGTGTGGCCATTGGGGTGGGTATGGGTGTCGGTGAGGGTGTGGGCGTGTTTGTTTGCATTTTTAGGCATCTCTGGTGGGGCTGGGTGGGCAGTTTGTTGAACCTGCCAGTCAGTTCAGTAAGGGAAGCCTGCGCGTGTTAGTGCCCCTTGAAATGTCGCAGGCACTGTGCTCCTGCTCCTGCGGTTCTCCCCTTTCAGGACTCCTCTCCCAGCTGACCAGACAGGACGCCTTGAGCAGCGGTAGTGCCTCGGGGGTGAGCCACAAAGGACCGAACTCCCTGGCACGAGCAGCCTCACGCACCCTCGTTCCCTGGGCTTGGATTCCTGCCCACCCGTTGGCATAGGACCCAGGGCCACTCAGCTCCCCCTGGCCCTGTTCTCCCAAGGGACAGCCATTCCTTCTCGGGAGCGGAGTCCAGGCTTGCCTCAAGCACCCAGACCAGGAGCACCAAGGGGAGGAGACGGGTCCTCTCCCTAGCGTGCCCTCCACCACCAAGTGTCTGTAGCCAATTGCATATTGGGCTCGGAAGCCACGTACAAACCCTGCAGCACAGACGCTCATTAGAGGACCCCCCTTTTCCTGATGCTGGCTGGCTTATCTTCGGATCCCTCCCAACGCACGAGAGACAAAGCCAGGCTAAGCCTCGGCAGCCAGCTTCCCGACCTGGAAGTGGGACTCCACACGGCTTGGGCCGGGGTGGGGGGCGTCCGGACACGGACCCCGAGAGAGGAGGAATTCAGAGACTGAGATTTACCTGAATTCTGCTTTCGGGAATGCCCAGGTCTCGGGCCAGGCTTTCTCGGGCCTTGATGCCAGGGTAGGGGTTCTGTTGAAAGAGGGCTTGCAGAGCGTCCTTTTGACTGAGCTTCAGAACCAGCCTCCTTCTCCGCTGTCCACTTGGGCGTGGGCCTGCCAAAGACAAGAGGAGGAAACGTCTGAGAGGGAATCCGTTCAGCCGCACCAACGGTGGTGCCGGGTGGTTACGGGTGGGGCCACGCCAGCCTGCCTTTTGTGTCCGGGAGGCCGGGGGGAGTAGACCCAAGTGTACAGATGAACATCCCTTTCTATCTAACGGAAGCACACGCAAAGCCCTGCTGAAGGGGAGACCCTGGGCCTTCCATCTTTGCCAAGTAGCAAAGATGAGAAGGTGCATGCTCTTGGGATCTACCCCCACCCAGCGGCAGCCCACAGAGCTACAAAGCATGCAGCTGGGAAGGCCTAGGACAACAGGCTCACGTTCCAAATGGGTGGAAGATATTCCCACCCAGGGGACGCGGCCGCCGTCTGCCGGCCGTGGAATGTGTGGATGGCCCCTGGCAGGATGGACCTCGAACTTTAGGCCAGCTAGAAGAGCCCGCCTTGCGGCTCCTCACACATCCATGGCACACCTGCTTGAACTACCTGAAAATCAAGCCAAGCACGGCCACATGTGGGTAGGTTGTGTCGGATACCCACATTGCGGCCCTCGTGCCCCGACCCTGATTCTGACGGTGCCCGCGCTGGGACACCACAGAGGAGGAGCACCCCATCCTGGACGTCAACGTGTCATGTGGACTGGCTGCGTACATGCAATTCTTTCTCTGTGGAAAGCTTGGTGTGATGGAGCCCTGTCCTAGTGGACACTTGTTTTTGTGATGCAGAGGAATAGGACTGTGCTTGTTTCACACGTTCTGTGGAAAGCCCGACGTGGTATCGGGCACGTCCCGGGCTTCGGGACGACTTGGATTTCCTGAAGTGTATTCAAACTCTAGAACATCAGCCCTCCTGAGAAAGGAATTCCCTGCTAGCCGCTGTCAGATGCCAAACTAGGGTGTCAAGGTGTCTGCCTGGAAGGACGCAAGGCATGGCTTGCGCACCGCAAGCGACGCTTCCTTCACAAGCACCCTTTCTGCTTGCCTGCTCCAGTGAGATTTCTTCGGACAGAAGTCATGGAGCACACGGTAGCCTGGCCTTGGGGGCTTCCCCTTCAGAAAGCCCCACCCCCACAAGTGCCCCCAGCCGCCCCTGCCCCCAGGCCCCACTCCCTACTTTGGAGTGGAGTGGGAGGCAATTCAAGGGCTTCTGGGATCAGTGCCTCCCGAGCCCTAGTGTGGAGTTTGGTGGCAAGGGAAACTATGCTCCTGCCGTGCTTCTTGGGAATTCTGCGTGTGGACTATTTCCTGGGACAGCAGAGAAACGGACCCTTTCCCATGGAACTCAAGCCGAGAGAGAGCTGCTAAACCACCATGAGAAAGAACCAGCGACACCAACTCAAATGTCCAAACGTGGTCCACTAGAAATGCGCTTCCTGCAGTCGGAAGCCTTGGACAACGGATGCAGCTTTCTGTGCAGCTGCACGTCAGGACTTGTGAGAGGGGAGCTGTGGGTGGGCCACAGGGCTACCGCTCCCATGTCCATTTCAACGGGGCCACAGAGATTAATGAAAGGAAAAACAAAACTACCTCAGCCACTCTCAATCATTTGGCCCAATGGCTTCCTTAAACACAGCCCAGCCAAAGCCTTCCCTGCAGTCTCAGGGGGCCATTTCTCCCCTCGTCCACACCCCTGAGAGGGCAGGAAAGCATTTCAGATGAGCCAGCAGGAGAGCCCAGGTGCTGATGTCTACTTACCGTTGGACGTGCGTGAGTCATCCATGGCCGGAGAGACACCCGTCCGGCACAGAGGCTGCTGGCCAAATGCTGAGTTCCCGGGAGCACGGGCCTTATCAAGGGATCGGGCACGCCCCGCCCCTATTTATGGAAATCGCTGCCTCGGGATCCCAGCCCCCCCTTCCACCTTGAGAACGTTGAAGTCTTCCCATTGCCCATGTTTCCACGTTAGGGGACTTGGACTAAAAGGCCAATCCAGAGGCCAGCAAGGACCTTTATTTGGAAGCCTGGCATCCTCCGTTCCCCGGGCTGAATGGACTCCAGGGCTCTCTGGTTTTCACACGTTTTCCCGTTCCACACAGTGTTTGCTCTCCCTGGCGTTCCCCGGCCCTGGCTTCGTGGTGACAAGGCTTGGCCCCACTCTTCTTTCCAGTGTGGAGGGACTAGCTTCCCGGTGCCTACTTCCCACTTCCCTCGGCATCTCCTGGACCTCATTGCATTCCAGGCCTGAGGCATTTCCTTGACTGGAGGCTGAGGTCCCGCTCATTCCAATAGGAAGGCTGAATGGGATTCGACACACGGGTCATGCTCTTTGGTCACAAACTTGGGAAACTTTTCCAGCTGTCATGTGAAGCCCGCCCCCTTCCTCATGGGCCAGGGAGTGCCAGAAGACAGGGGCAGACCCCACTACCACACAAGCTGGGCCACATGAGGTGGCTTCGACGTGCGAGGCTTGTCCTGGGCGAATCCAACATGGCTAGTTGCCCCTCCTGTCTGCCAGCATCTTCAAAGCCTTTCCAGGGAGGCCTGATGAGGGTCCGGTCCCCTAAAGTCCATCCAGGCCAAAACGTGGCAGCTACACCCGGCTACGTCCAAGCAGTTCTCTTGGCAAGCCTGTCTCCCAGGGAAGCCAGGCCCAGTGCACCTTGCAACAGTGGGTGGGGGAGGGGAGAAGAGGGGGAGCGGTGGGGGAAGAGCGGGAGGGGGAGGGGAGCGGGGAGCAGCCCTCAGTCGCCTGGGGCCATCTCCCAGGTCAACCCAGGTCAGAAGCTCTCCAGCAGCCCCAAGGACGCATGCCCAACGGCATCGGGTGCTCCGCCGTCGGGAATCCGGCCCACGCAAACGGACGGAATGCATTCCTAAGCGAACTCCCCAGCCGAAGCCGCCAAAAGGGAAGCAAGGCCAAATCGTTTGATGGTGAAAAGACATGGAACCAGGCTACCTGCAGACCATCATTCCTTCTCTGGACGGCGCGAGTCCGGGAAAGTCAGGCAAGAAACCAGAGCTGAAAAGGAGGGCCCGGCACCAGCACTTGGGAGAAGAGACAGACAACTCAAATCACTTTGGGGAGTGCAACGGTAGCCCCGCCTCAGCCAAGATGGACCCAGTAGGATAGAGATGGGAAGCGAGGGTGTGTTTTCAAAAATCGAAAACCTGGGCAGGAGGAGAGGGAAGGGAGGGGAGGGCGAGGGGTGGTTGTGGGGGAGGGGAGCTGGAAGGGGGAGGGGAGGGGGAGTCGAGGACAAGCAGGAGGAGGAGGAGGAAGAGAAGGAGAAGGGGAATTCCAAAGCTTCCTTGAGAATGGTGGCAGAGCTGTGCTAGGAAGAAATATTTGGCTGCAACATACAAACCCATCTGACATTTGAGCTGAGCCTAGGCCCTAGATCCTTGAAACATGGAAACCCAAAACACATAATGGGCCATCTTTAGTGCACTGTTTTGCCACCCTTGTTCATGAGACTCATCCATGTGCACTGAGATGGAGACTGCAAGCTTCTTCAGCAACAATTGGGGATGAGTCGAATTCTACCAGCACTTGGTTCAAACGATGCTTGTGTGTTTGTGTGTGTGTGTGTGTGTGTGCGCTGTAAGTATTTGTGGCCAAGAGACCATAAGAAAGGGGGAGAGAGAGAGAGAGAGAGAGAGTGAGAACCAGAGAGAGGCAGAAGGAGACACGCAATTGAGGGAGGTAGGGTTGGAGGGCGTGAGCGAGAGAGAGAGATTGATTGCCTGCCTGATATCCCCAGCACCTTGGTTAATTGGAGCCCTGCTGAGAATAATCTGGCTATAATCTGGGAACCAAGAGAAGTGCTAGGACTGTTGAGTAACGGTGCTCCCCTGTACTGGCCCTAATGGAAGCTCTCTTGCTCCCAGAATCCCAGTGACGGTGCTTCATTGTTGTAGGAATTCCAAGAGAATCTAGTTTGCAAGTAGAAGCTGGATTCTTATCAAGGGCCCCCGACCCCCTTCCCATTCATTCCCAGGCAACGGGGGACATGGTGAATCTCTGAGGAGTGGCATGGATGCTGGGGCCCAGACTACAAAGGGACCAAAACAGAGCCAAAGACTTTGCGTTGAGTTCAAAGCCAGGTTTATTGGATCAAGGAAATGTCAGAGAGAACCCGCAAATCAACCTCTAAGGCAAGAGGACTTGGGCCATCCTCTTGCTGGTTGGCATGCTAGCATCCCTTCCGACATCAGGGAGGATGCCCCTGCTAGTGCCCGTGCGTCCTGAGAGCGCCCGGGGAGCACGGCAGGGCTGAGGGAGGCCACGCAGTGGCGCCCGCAGTCTGGGCGCCTTGCCCTTGCTGCCGAGCCCTAGGAGTGTGGCTGGCTCCTCGTCCTTTGTTCTCAGCCGTGGCTCGGCATCCCAGGGAAAGAGGCCTGAATTGGGCTCGACCAAAGGCATTCCTGAGGCCCTGGTGAGCCTGGCAGCATGTCCAGGAGGGCCTGGAATTCGTCATCACTGAGGGGTTCTTCCACGGTTGGCCAGAGTCCCTCTTCCGGGGTGCCGTCGCTCAGGAAAGGTTGTGCCTTTTCCAGAAGGCTGGCGTCTGACAAGAGTTCATCTAAGAGGCTCCCTGAGCCTGTGGCGCCTGAGGGCTGGGGCTGCGGGTGGAGCGGAGGAGACGTGAGTTGATCCGATGGGGCCTGCTGCTGCCACAGGTGTGTCTCGGCCTGTTCGGGCTGCAGAATTGCCGCGTGGGGGCTGCGCGGCTGAGCCGGATGCTGCCCGGTCTGTGGAGGACCGCTGCGGGGGACAGGCTGAGGGGGTGCTGCCGCGCCAGGGTGCAGGCTGTGGTGCGGGCAGGGCCCTCCGTGGGCAGAGGGCGTGAGTGCCGCGTGCACGGGTGCGAGACCCCCTCCTGGACTCGGCCCTGCTGTGGTGCCGCTTGGGTCTGTTCCCGGATGTGGAGGGTTCTCAACTCCCTGCCAAGCCGGGGTGGGCTGGAGCACCAGGAGCATCAGTGGCTGGCCCACCCAGCCACCAGGGGGCGCACAAGGCACAAAGAAGCTGGGGGACAGAGGAGGGGCTGCCGCGGCAAGGGACCGGAAGCTGTCCAGTGGATCAGTTGGAGGCAAGTGATGAGCGCCGTGGTGGATGTTGGGCGGGGGCCGTTGGTCCGATGGGACAGTCGGGGCTGGTCTGGCATCGGGGTCTTCTGCCCGGGCCTTGGCAGGCGCCCCACTGCTCTGCTCCGGGTGCCGAGCTCTCCGGTTCTGAAACCATATCTAGGCAAGATGAGAGAAAGGGAGACAGGTTCATGAGAAGCAAGATCTTCCAAGTCGCCTTGCAACCGCCATGCCAGCACCCCTGGTCTAACAGGCTCCGGGCAAAAACACTGCCTTCGGCTAGGCCTTGACCCGGGGTGATGTGACCTTTGCCGGTCCCCAGGTCCTTGCAAAATGAGGGGCAAACTCAGGGCCACACTGGAAGCCTGGCTTCCATGAGAGATCCCTCGCCGACTGGCTAGAATGTCGGGACCCCTCCCAGGCTGTCCGGCACCTCCTCTGCCCCGTCCCCTTCAGGAAATGGATGCCTTCAGGTCAGGCACCGGAGTGAATGCCTCTGGGGAGACTTACCCACCCCATCCCTCTCCCCAACCCCCCAATGACCCACCCACACCTCCAAAACCATCTGAAGTGCCTACGTATAGCCAGCACCAGCGCGGGAGGAAAACGGCCCTCCCGCCTTGGGACAAACCCTCTTCCACCTGCTGAGACCTTACCTGGATCCGAGGTTCGGGAAGTCCCGTTTGACGAGCCAATTCTTCCCTGGTTGCAATGCCAGGAAAGCGGTCCCCCTCAAAGGCTTGCACGAGGATCCTTGTTTGAGAGGGTGAGATGAATGTGCGCTTTCTCCCGGCCTCCTTTGGGCGGCGATCTAAAGGAGCGCAAATAAAGAAGAGAGGACAATGAAGCCCACTTCACATTCAGGGCACACAAAATCTGCCGTATGTAGGAAATGGCACATCAGAAAGATAGGTAGGTAGATAGAGAGATAGAGGGACAGATAGGTAGATAGATAGATAGATAGATAGATAGATAGATAGATAGATAGATAAATAGATGATAGGTACAGAGAGAGATAGATAGATTGAGAGATAGGTAGGTATAGATTTACATAGATAGATGATAGATCGATAGATAGAATATAAATTGAGAGTTAGATAGATTATCTAGACACATATATATTTATATACATATATCTATCTCGATGTCTATAGTGTATTTTCATGTGTATGTATAAGTATACACAGGCACAATGCATTCCCCCACCCACACAGACACATCCACACAGACACACCCACACAGACACAGCCACACACACACACACACACACACACACACACACTCTCACCGTTTCCATTTTTCATTTTAATTATTCACTTTTAAAACTTTATTTATTGCTTGAATGTTTGTTTGCTTGTTTCTCTAGTTTGCTGTTTGGTTGTTTTCCCAGCATGTTTTCTTGAGTGTTCTGAAGCCCTGATGGGACAATGCTGGAACAAAGCTTGCTTAAAGACCAAAGGAGCCCAAGGAAAATTTTGTGAGTTGGTAAGAGAAGGGAATTCTGCACTTCGGACTGTTTCAGGACTAGAGGATTTAAAGCCTTCCTGGCCATGCAAGACCCCACCCTCCACACAGGGCCACGATGCTCATGGTTTGAACGCTAGCAGGGCAAGGGCCAGGTAGGCTTGTTTCCTCTCCTAAGGCTTCTCTGCTGACTCCTTGCCACCCACGTTCAGAGATGAATCTGTCTCCAGGAACCCTTCTGGGAAAATGCCTTTGGAAAGCCAGGGACTCACCTTGAGTCAGAGCCTGAGGCTCGTGCATTGGATGCGATTGCCCGTCTGGTAAGATGTTCTCCGATGGCGGACGGCTCTGCCTTAGGCTTCTTCTTCGTTGGTTTTGGAACCAAACCTAAGTAGAAGGAGAAAAACCCTTGTCACTCAAATGCTTAGGGATAGATCTCAAGACCTATCACAGTGATTCACAAGATAACAAACAGACAAGCCAATGAATGGACAAACTGTAGACTCCATGTGCCCCCAGGGGAAGGATTTAGCCCCCAAAGGGACTGAACTCGCCACAGATTATGGCTTTCACCTCGGAAGAACTGCGCAGCATTTCTGAACACACAATCCGCACGGAAGAAAATCAGCATTTCCCCTGCCATCCTCCCTCTGGAATCCAAAGACTAAAACCCGTGAGGCAGGAGACTGTGTTTCCTTTCCCAAAGTCAGTCTGAAGGAGCTTGCTAATATTCTCTCTCTCTCTCCTCCTCTCACTTTCCCTCATTTCCTCCCCCGACCCACTCTCTCTGATCATCTCTCTCTCTCTCTCCGTTTCTTTCTCCCTCTGGTTAGCTCTCTGACTCTCTTGACATTTTCCATTCTTGTCAAACCTGCCACGGTCCCTGTTGGCCTGGTAGTCTCACTCTCCGATTCTGTCCGTCTACCTGTTTCTGCCTGTTGCTCTTTTCCTTTCTCTCAGTCCCTGTCTCTGTCCCTGTGTCCATTTCTCTCTCTTGTTTCTCTCACTTGCTCCCTCTGAGTCTTTGTGCCTCCTTTTTGGCCATGCTCAGTGCCCGAGGAATGTTCCTCTGTTCTCCCTTGTAGCCCCATGGACAGCACCCTTTCCTAACACACCACACATAGGTGAGTGCTCTTGTCCAAAATTCACTGAACGCGGGCGACCTCCTGAAAACCCCATGCTGCCTGGAAGTGACTCCTTGCCAGGGAGCTCTTAGGAGCACAAGGTCCTGCCACTTCCAGGTCTGGAGGCCCTTAGGTACCCGATCCCCACCTTTGAAATCGGTGTCACTGTCTTCAACTGTGAAGCCACATGTTGCCTTGCTCGTTCCCCAAGAAACAAGTGCAGAGTTAGGTGTGGATGGAGTGGAGTGGAGTGGAGTGACGTGGAGAAGGGTAGGGTGCAGTGGAGTGAGGTCGGGTGAGGTCGGGTGAGGCTTGGGGATGACCGGGTGGCGGGGGGATGGGGTTTGGGATAGTGAAGATGTGGCCATCGGGGTAGTTATGGTGTCGGTGAGAGTGTTGGCATCTATGTTTGCATTTTTAGGCATCTCTGATGGGGCTGGGTGGGCACTTTGTTGAACCTGCCAGTCAGTTCAGTAAGGGAAGCCTACGCGTCTTAGTGCCACTTGAAAGGAGGCAGGCACTGTGCTCCTGCTCCTGCAGTTCTCCACTTTCAGGACTCCTCTCCCGGCTGACCAGACAGGACGCCTTGAGCAACTTTAGTGTCTCGGAGGTGAGCCACAAAGGACCGGACTCCCTGGCACAAGCAGCCTCACGCACCCTCGTTCTCTGGGCTTGGATTCCTGATCACCCGTTGGCATAGGACCCTGGGCCACTCAGCACCCCCTGGCCCTATTCTCCCAAGGGACAGCCATTCCTTCTCGGGAGTGGAGTCCAGGCTTGCCTCAAGCACCCAGACCAGGAGCACAAAGGGGAGGAGACTGGGCCTCTCCCTAGCATGCCCTCCACCATCAAGTGTCTGTAGCCAATGCATATTTGCTCGGAAGCCACGTACAAACCCTTCAGCACAGACGCTCATTAGAAGACCCCCCTTTTCCTTGATGCTGGCTGGCTTATCTTTGGGTCCCTCCCAACCCACGAGAGAAAAAGCCAAACTAAGCCTCGGCAGACAGCTTCCCGATCTGGAAGTGGGACTTCACATGGCTCGGCCCGGGGGGGGGGGCGTCCGGACACGGACCCCGAGAGAGGAGGAATTCAGAGACTGAGACTTACCTGAATTCTGCTTTCGGGAATGCCCAGGTCTCGGGCCAGGCTTTCTCGGGCCTTGATGCCAGGGTAGGGGTTCTGTTGAAAGAGGGCTTGCAGAGCGTCCTTCTGACTGAGCTTCAAAACCAGCCTCCTTCTCCGCTGTCCACTTGGGCGTGGGCCTGCCAAAGACAAGAGGGGGAAACGTCTGATATGGAATCCGTTCAGCTGCACCAACGGTGGTGCGGGGTGGTGACGGGTGGGGCCATGCCAGCCTGCCTTTTGTGTCCGGGAAGCCGGGGGGAGTAGACCCAAGTGCACAGATGAACGTCCCTTTCTATCTAACAGAAGCACACGCAAAGCCCTTCTGAAGGGGAGACCCTGGGCCTTCCATCTAGGCCAAGCAGCAGAGATGAGATGATTCATGCTCTTGGGATCTACCCCCCACTCAGCGGCAGCCCACAGAGCTACGAAGCAACCAGCTGGGAAGGCCTAGGACAACAGGCTCACGTTCCAAATGGGTGGAAGATGTTCCCACCCAGGGGACGCGGCCGCCGGCTGCCAGACGTGGAATGTCTGGATGGCCCCTGGCAGGATGGACCTCGAACTTTAGGCCAGCTAGAAGAGCCCGCCTTGCGGCTCCCCACACATCCAAGGCACACCTGCTTGAACTTCCTGAACATCAAGCCAAGCACGGCCACATGTGGGTAGGTGGTGTCGGATACCCACACTGCGGCCCTCGTGCCCCGACCCTGATTCTGACGGTGCCCGGGCTGGGACACCACAGAGGAGGAGCACCCCATCCTGGACGTCAACGTGTCATGTGGACTGGCTGCGTACATGCAATTCTTTCCCTTTGGAAAGCTTGGAGTGATGGAGCCCTGTCCTAGGGGACACTTGTTCTTTGTGATGCAGAGGAATAGGACTCTACTTGTTTCACACATTCTGTGGAAAGCCCGACGTGGTATCGGGCACGCCCCGGGCTTCGGGACGACTTGGACTTCCTGATGTGGATTCAAACACTAGAACATCAGCCCTCCTGAGAAAGGAATTCCCCGCTAGCCACTGTCAGGTGCCAAACTAGGGTGTCAAGGTGTCTGCCTGGAAGGATGCAAGGCATGGCTTGTGCACCCCAAGTGACGCTTCCTTCACAAGCACCCTTTCTGCTTGCCAGCTCCAGTGAGATTTCTTCGGACAGAAGTCATGGAGCACACGGTAGCCTGGCCTTGGGGGTTTTCCCTTCAGAAAGCCCCACCCCCACATGTGCCCCCAGGCGCCCCTGCCCCCAGGCCCCACTCCCTACTTTGCAGTCGAGTGGGAGGCAATTCAAGGGCTTCTGGGATCAGTGCCTCCCAAGCCCTAGTGTCGAGTTTGCTGGCAAGGGAACCTATGCCCCTGCCGTGCTTCTTGGGAATTCTGCGTGTGGACTGTTTCCTGGGACAGCAGACAAACGGACCCTTTCCCATGGAACTCAAGCCAACAGAGAGCTGCTAAACCACCATGAGAAAGAACCAACGACACCAACTCAAATGTCCAAACGTGGTCCACTAGAAATGCGCTGCTTGCAGTCGGAAGCCTTGGACAACGGATGCAGCTTTCTGTGCAGCTGTACATCAGGGTTTGGGAGAGAGGAGCTGTGGGTGGGCCACAGGGCTACCGCTCCCATGTCCATTTCAACGGGGCCAAAGAGATCAATGAAAGGAAAAACAATCCTACCCAAGCCACACTCAATCATTTGGTCCAATGGCTTCCTTAAACAGAGCCCAGCCAAAGCCTTCCCTGCAGTCTCAGGGGGCCATTTCTCCCCTCGTCCACACCCCTGAGAGGGCAGGAAAAAATTTCAGATGAGCCAGCAGGAGAGCCCAGGTGCTGATGTCCACTTACCGTAGGACGTGCGTGAGTCATCCATGGCCGGAGAGACACCCGTCCGGCACAGAGGCTGCTGGCCAAATGCTGAGTTCCCGGGAGCACGGGCCTTATCAAGGGATCGGGCACGCCCCGCCCCTATTTATGGAAATCGCTGCCTCGGGATCCCAGCCCCCCCTTCCACCTTGAGAACGTTGAAGTCTTCCCATTTCCCATGTTTCCACGTTAGGGGACTTGGACTAAAAGGCCAATCCAGAGGCCAGCAAGGACCTTTATTTGGAAGCCTGGCATCCTCCGTTCCCCGGGCTGAATGGACTCCAGGGCTCTCTGGTTTTCACACGTTTTCCCGTTCCACACAGTGTTTGCTCTCCCTGGCGTTCCCCGGCCCTTGGTTCGTGGTGACAAGGCTTGGCCCCTCTGTTCTTTCCAGTGTGGAGGGCCTAGCTTCCCGGTGTCTACTTCCCACTTCCCTCGGCATCTCCTGGACCTCATTGCATTCCAGGCCTGAGGCATTTCCTTGACTGGAGGCTGAGGTCCCGCTCATTCCAATAGGAAGGCTGAATGCGCCGACGGACACAGGATTCGACACACTTGTCATGCTCTTTGGTCACAAACTTTGGAAGCTTTTCCAGCTGTCATGTGAAGCCCGCCCCCTTCCTCACGGGCCAGGGAGTGCCAGAAGAAAGGGGCAGACCCCACTACCACACAAGGTGGGCCACATGAGGCGGCTTCGACGTGCGAGGCTTGTCCTGGGCGAATCCAACATGGCTAGTTGCCCCTCCTGTCTGCCAGCATCTTCAAAGCCTTTCCAGGGAGGCCTGATTAGGGTCCGGTCCCCTAAAGTCCATCGAGGCCAAAACGTGGCAGCTACACCTGGCTACGTCCAAGCAATTCTCTTGGCAAGCCTGTCTCCCTGGGAAGCCAGGCCGAGTGCACCTTGCAACAGTGGGTGGGGGAGGGGAGAAGAGGGAGAGTGGTTGGGGAAGAGCGGGAGGGGGAGGGGAGCGGGGAGCGGGGAGCAGCCCTCAGTCGCCTGGGGCCATCTCCCAGGTCAACCCAGGTCAGAAGCTCTCCAGCAGCCCCAAGGACGCATGCCCAACGGCATCGGGTGCTCCGCCGTCGGGAATCCGGCCCACGCAAATGGACGGAATGCATTCCTAAGCGAACTCCCCAGCCAAAGCCGCCAAACGGGAAGCAAGGCCAAATCGATTGATGGTGAAAAGACATGGAACCAGGCTACCTGCAGACCATCATTCCTTCTCTGGACGGCGCGAGTCCGGGAAAGTCAGGCAAGAAACCAGAGCTGAAAAGGAGGGCCCGGCACCAGCACTTGGGAGAAGAGACAGACAAGTCAAATCACGTTGGGGAGTGCAACGGTAGCCCCGCCTCAGCCAAGATGGACCCAGTAGGATAGAGATGGGAAGCGAGGGTGTGTTTTCAAAAATCGAATACCAGGGCAGGAGGAGAGGGAAGGGAGGGGAGGGGGAGGGGTGGGTGTGAGGGAGGGGAGCGGGAAGGGGGAGGGGAGGGGAGGCGATGACAAGCAGGAAGAGGAGGAAGAAGAGAAGGAGAAGGGGAATTCCAAAGCTTCCTTGAGAATGGTGGCAGAGCTGTGCTAGGAAGAAATATTTGGCTGCAACATATAAATCCATCTGACATTTGAGCTGAGCCTAGGCCCTAGATCCTTGAAACATGGAAACACAAAACACATAATGGGCCATCTTTAGTGTACTGTTTTGCCACCCTTGTTCATGAGACTCATCCATGTGCACTGAGATGGAGACTGCAAGCTTCTTCAGCATCAATTGGGGATGAGTCGAATTCTACCAGCACTTGGTTCTAACGATGCTTGTGTGTTTGTGTGTGTGTGTGTGTGTGTGTGTGTGCGCTGTAAGTATTTGTGGCCAAGAGACCATAAGAAAGGGGGAGAGAGAGAGAGAGAGAGAGAGAGAAAACAAGAGAGAGGCAGAAGGAGACACGCAATTGAGGGAGGTAGGGATGGAGGGCGTGAGCGAGAGAGAGAGATTGATTGCCTGCCTGATATCCCCAGCACCTTGGTTAATTGGAGCCCTGCTGAGAATAATCTGGCTATAATCTGGGAACCAAGAGAAGTGCTAGGATTGTTGAGTAACGGTGCTCCCCTGTACTGGCCCTAATGGAAGCTCTCTTGCTCCCAGAATCCCAGTGACGGTGGTTCATTGTTGTAGGAATTCCAAGAGAATCTAGTTTGCAATTAGAAGCTGGATTCTTATCAAGGGCCCCCGACCCCCTTCCCATTCATTCCCAGGCAACGGGGGACATGGTGAATCTCTGAGGAGTGGCATGGATGCTGGGGCCCAGACTACAAGGGGACCAAAACAGAGCCAAAGACTTTGCTTTGAGTTCAAAGCCAGCTTTATTGGATCAAGGAAATGTCAGAGAGAACCCACAAATCCACCTCTAAGGCAAGAGGACTTGGGCCATCCTCTTCCTGGTTGGCATGCTAGCATCCCTTCCGACATCAGGGAGGATGCCCCTGCTAGTGCCCGTGCGTCCTGAGAGCGCCCGGGGAGCACGGCAGGGCTGAGGGAGGCCACGCAGTGGCGCCGGCAGTCTGGGCGCCTTGCCCTTGCTGCCGAGCCCTAGGAGTGTGGCTGCTTCCTCGCCCTTTGGTTCTCAGCCGTGGCTCGGCATCCCAGGGAAAGAGGCCTGAATTGGGCTCGACCAAAGGCATTCCTGAGGCCCTGGTGAGCCTGGCAGCATGTCCAGGAGGGCCTGGAATTCGTCATCACTGAGGGGTTCTTCCACGGTTGGCCAGAGTCCCTCTTCCGGGGTGCCGTCGCTCAGGAAAGGTTGTGCCTTTTCCAGAAGGCTGGCGTCTGACAAGAGTTCATCTAAGAGGCTCCCTGAGCCTGTGGCGCCTGAGGGCTGGGGCTGCGGGTGGAGCGGAGGAGACGGGAGTTGATCCGATGGGGCCTGCTGCTGCCACAGGTGTGTCTCGGCCTGTTCGGGCTGCAGAACTGCCGCGTGGGGGCTGCATGGCTGAGCCGGATGCTGCCCGGTCTGTGGAGGACCGCTGCGGGGGACAGGCTGAGGGGGTGCTGCCGCGCCAGGGTGCAGGCTGTGGTGCGGGCAGGGCCCTCCGTGGGCAGAGGGCGTGAGTGCCGCGTACACGGGTGCAAGACCCCCTCCTGGACTCGGCCCTGCTGTGGTGCCGCTTGGGTCTGTTCCCGGATGTGGAGGGTTCTCAACTCCCTGCCAAGCCGGGGTGGGCTGGAGCACCAGGAGCATCAGTGGCTGCCCCACCCAGCCACCAGGGGGAGCACAAGGCACAAAGAAGCTGGGGGACAGAGGAGGGGCTGCCTCGGCAAGGGACCGGAAGCTGTCCAGTGGATCAGTTGGAGGCAATTGATGAGCGCCGTGGTGGATGTTGGGCGGGGGCCGTTGGTCCGATGGGACAGTCGGGGCTGGTCTGGCATCGGGGTCTTCTGCCCGGGCCTTGGCAGGCGCCCCACTGCTCTGCTCCGGGTGCCGAGCTCTCCGGTTCTGAAACCATATCTAGGCAAGATGAGAGAAAGGGAGACAGGTTCATGAGGAGCAAGATCTTCCAAGTCGCCTTGCAACCGCCATGCCAGCACCCCTGGTCTGACAGGCTCCGGGCAAAAACACTGCCTTCGGCTAGACCTTGACCCGGGGTCATGTGACCTCTGCCGATCCCCATGTCCCTGCAAAATGAGGGGCAAAGTCAGGGCCACACTGGAAGCCTGGCTTCCATGAGAGATTCCTTGCTGTCTCACTTGTCTGTCGGGGCCCCTCCCAGGCTGGCCCGCATCTCCTCTGCCCCTTCCCCTTCAGGAAATGGATTCCTTCATGTCAGGCACCTGAGTGAAATCTTATATTGAAACTTAAAATCCCACATTCCTCATCCCGTACTCCTCAATGACCCACTCACCGAACCAAATTCTGTATTACTGCTTCGGATTCTGAACTCTGAGACTGGGAAATGCACAATGTCCCGAAGTGAAATAGGGATAACAGCCAAGCAATGTCTCAGATAGATCAGAGTATGTCATTTTGGGTGAGATGGAAAGGCTGGAGAGGTGGGACAGCACACGCAATGATGAATGTTATGCAGATGGTGGGGAAGGGTGGTTCTGGGACACAGCAGTGGTCTGCTTCCCTGCTGGGCTCCTGTCCCTCATTGATGGATCATCTGAACTTTATGAGGTCATCAGTTCCCCTGCTCTGACACCATGGGCTCTTGGCCAGCCCCCAAGGAGGGAGACTGAAGCATCCACACTCCTCAGCCTGGACACCTGCTCCTACCCATTCCAGGGGAACACAGACATCTCATCCATTGCTGTCGCTTCAGAGCGAGCTGTTCTTGTGAAAACTGCTCATGTTTGTCAGGAAGAACTCTTAGGTGAGTATGCAAATCCAAGTGGATACCAGTTCCCAAAGGTGTCTTGGCCCTGAGTGTGCAGCCCCGCCCCCTGGCCGAAGGAGCCACTCCCCGTGTACGCAGCCCGGCCCCGCCTCCGTGCCCCCCTCGGCCACGCCCCTGCCCCGGCCGCCGACCCGCCCCTTGATCAGGCCAGCAGTCAGGCAAGAGGCAGTTTTTCCCAGCTTCCCCGGGCTCTTCTGAGAGGCGCTGTCCCTCCTCAGCCTGCCAGTGGCGGCGGCTGTACAGGTAGCGGCGAGGTCCCTTTGGCAGGCGCAGCTTGAGCCGAGCGGCGGCGGAGGGCCCAGCCCAGCGCGTTGGCGGCGCCGGTGGCGTCCGCGTCGGTTTCCATGGAGGCAGCAGCGGTTGCGGTTGCGACGTCGGCGGCTGCAGCTGCGGCAGCGGCGGCAATGACGACGGAACGGAACAGGGTCTCCGACATGGTCCGCGGGCAGGCGTGCGACGTGGGGCCGCCCTACAGCAAACTCTGGTACATCGGGGAATGCTCCTGTGTCGTGATGTCATGATTTTCCGCACCCCGTGTGCCGGCCGCGCACCCCCACGCAGCTTCTCACTCGACCTAGGCGTTCACAGCCGCGGCCTTGGCCTAGGACCCTCGACCCTGATTCCAGCGCAGACCCCGACCCCCGCCAAGCTGCCCAGTTTTCTGCGCGTCCGGAGTCTGGGGCAGGTCCTGGCCGCTCTTGCTGTGGCTTTGCTCCTGCAGCTTCCAGGTCGGCCCTCGCTCAGCGCGGGGAGTCAGGGAGGGGCTCAGGGCGTTTGGGCCACGGCCCGGTGGGGCCCTTCGTGACCCCCAAGAAGGGAACTTGAGCCCCTGCCCCAGGGTGCACCCCTCGCGGCCTTCCCTTGACCACCCCGAGTGAAGCCGCCAATTCCTTCAGATGTTCAAAACGGTTGCGTCCATGGTCGGGAAATGGGTTGGCAGGGGCGTGTGTGCAGAAAGCCGGAATCATCGTCTCGTTTAGGCCCCTCACCTGTGTTTCCCGCTGACGGCTTAGCTTCAGCACCTTCCGCGGTGCCAATGGTGCTCTCCTGTGTAAGTTTTCTACAAAGCATGAAGTGGCAGCAGTGTTGGTGTGGAAAGTTTCAAACGCGGAGTTTCCAAGTGAATTCGGCTATGGTACTGTTCGCGCTTCTGGAAGGGTAAGTCAACATCCCTGTCTTGATTCCTTCAAGTGTCATTTGGTTTTCCACCTAAGTTGATGCTCCCCCCGCCACCGCCCCTTTTTGAGCCCGACTGAGCTTTCCTACTAGCAGATAGGCATCTAGTTGTCTTAGCGCAATGACTGCGGGCGTTTCCTTCTAAGGCTTTAGCACTCAGTGTGTATGCAGCCCAGATGGAGTTCTTGGAGAAGCAAGTGCAGGCTCCCGGTGCTCGCTTGAGATCCCTCAGAATCTTCCCTGGAATCGGGGTAACGGTGTTGCTATTTAGTTATTTTTTTCAAGTAGATCCAACCACCTTTTGTCTTTTGCGCTTACGGAGACTTGTAGAGCTGTAGGCTCCCTTACACCTCAGCCTTCATGGGTGTGTGTCTTTTTTTTGAATGGAGGGAGCAAACCATTTCAGATACTTAGCTAGGTATGTTATCTCATGTTACCTGAAAAGCCACCTGCAGAGAGGGAAAGGCAGAGACAGCTGTCTTTCAGATGAGAAGCTGTTTCATGGTGAAGCTAGTACTTATTGTCGCCCAAATAGTCGGGCTTGAGATTGCAGCCTGAGATCTTGTTCTGGTTGCTGGAGCCCTTTCCATTGCTCCCTGTTTTCCTTCATTAGTGTTGGGAATAATTTTGGAATTTTAGCCCCTTTTACCCTTACAAGCAAATTTATTTCAGAAACATATTGAACTTTGAACGGTCAAAATTTGAGAAATGCATTGAGGGAATATTTTTCCATGTGTGTTTTGTAAGTACGAAGTTAATACAAAATGTGTAAGAAGAAATTCTTGAATATTTCCTTCCAGTTCAGGAGCAAATTTTTGTGAATGAATGAATGGACATGAGAACCATTTTAAGTGAAATTATACAGACATTAATTACCACATGTTGTACGAATCCATTTAATTGGAAGTCAGGAATATGCAAATCAGGATTTCATATAAATGAAATCAATCCCAATGTACAGGTTAGTGGCTGTTTGTTTTCTCTCAGTACTGTTTTTGAGTGCTACAACTTTTTTATATCTATATGACATTCAAGCTGTTCATATTGCTGAATATGCCATGCATTCATTCTGTATGTAGGGCATGTAAGAGTGTGTCACAAACTATGTATTTATCCCTTCTTTTAATACTAGATATTTGTGTTAGTACCATTTGCGTTACTATAAATTCACAGTTTGTTTATTTATGCATGCATCTTTTTTGTAATTATCTGATGTCATTCACCATATGTGAAAAATATTTGCCAGCAGTAATATTGGGTCGATGTGTCTTAAATACACCTTGAGTGCCTTTTAAGTATTTCCTTTTTTATTACCTTGGTTTCTTTTGGTTTTTGTGAGTCTATTGTGTGGTTTTGGTCTGTGGTCACCCTGTTTCTCAAATACATTAACCCATTTCTCTCTCTGTTGTCTTTAAACAGATTATCATATAATCTCAAACACATCCTCAATAGAACAGAAACAAATCTCTATTTTCCTGCTTCCCTCTCCCATCCTTAATGATTTTCATGCCGTGTTTTTCATCTTCATGCTTATTCTCTTGCAACTTCTTGCCGTTATTGCCTTTCCAATAATGGTTTTCTCATTTCTAGATCATCCTGCTTCTTTCCTCATCAGGGTCTAAAATTCTCAATCTTTCTTGCAGGATATGTTTATTATTGCAGAATTCTTTCTATGTTTGCTTGTCTGTGAAACCCTTGGTCTCTCCTGTTATTCTAAAGGATTGTCTTGTGGCATAGGTTATGCTAGGTTGCACGTTCTTCTCATTCAGGGATTTGACTCTCTCTATGAAATCCCTCCTTGGCCTGCAAAGTTTGTATTGAAAAATCTGCTGAATGCCTGATGGAGGTTCTCTTGTGACTCACTTGTTTTAATTTTGGTGCACTTACAATCATTTCTTTATCATGAAATTGGGTCCTTTTCATGACAGCATGTCTTTTTGTAGGTCTCTTGGTGTTTATCTTCTTTGGGTCCCACTGTGTTTCCTGTATTGGGAGAGCTGATTCTTTCTTCAGTTTAGGAAATGTTCAGTCTAATTTCTTCAGTCCCCTTTTCCAAATCCTTTTCTCTTTCTTTTCCATCTGGGACCCCTATATTTCATAGAATGGCATACTTCTTATTATCCCAGGTTTGAAATGCATGGCTTCCATTAGTTTTCACTTGCTTCTCTATGTCACATTCTGATTGTGTGATTTCCCTTATCCTTTGTTCTGAGAGAATTCTTTGTTCCTCTGCATTTTCTAGTCTGATTTGACCGTTTTTAGCAAGGCAGTTACCTCATCCATTGCATTTCCTGGTAATATTTGGCTCCTCTTTAGAGTTGCTGTTTTCATTTTATAGTATTCTGCATTTTTATTCATAGCCTTTCTTGTTCCTTCAGTGTTTTTCTCACCTCCTTTTTCAAGTAAGGTTCTTTTGGAGTTTTGGTTCTAATTCATTGCTCATTCTTTAAGGGGCTTTCTCTCTTTTTTAATCAGGGATGGTTCTTCTTTTGCATTTGATTACATATCTATGTCTCTCTGGCTTAAAGATCATCAGTTATCTCTTTCAGAGTTGAAGGGCATGTTTGAAGTGTCAGCTTTTCTATCTATGTCATGCACAGTTCCTAATATTGCCGTTAGGACTGCTTTGGGTATGGATTGATGCTTCTGTGAGCATTGCCTCTTGTTTCTTTGATTGCCTGCATAATTTTGTGATGGTCACTCACTCTTGTCATTTAGCAGAGCCTCGTTTTGGCTAGGTGTTTATCACAGCTTTGACTGTGTCAGAGCCTACTCCTTTTTGGCTGGAATTGTGGCTACCAAGCATTCTCTGGGCTGCAGTATGTGATCTGTGGAGTTGGACATTTTCCAATACTCTTTCTTGACAGTGCCCTTACCCTTGCTTTCGCCACGGGAAGGTCAGCACCCTACTCTGGTGACCCACAGGTTCTCTGGCCACACAACCACCAGTGAAAACAGTCTAATAAAATCAGGCCCTAAAGCCTGGTGCAATCACCCTGCAGTCCCTCATCTGGATCATCAGGGAAGTACCAGGTCAGCATCATCCCCATTTGTTGCATTTTCCTGTTAAGCAAGCCTGATGGAAAGTCTTCCCCTTCCCCTGCTGTGCACAAGCACCCTGCAACTTGTTCTCTCCTCTGAGATGTGAGGGACCACAAAGACAACAGCAGAGCAAATCCACACCCTCTGTCTGGGACTCCAAACCTTATCTCAGTCCTGCTGATGAAGTTGCAGATTATCTGGCTCTGGATTCTACTTTTCCCCATCTTCCCCCAGAACACTTGAAGCAGAATGATGACAGATGTTTGAGCCCTCCTTCTCCTCTATTCAGAAAATGTCACATTGAGCCCGGGACCAGCACAGACAGTAGCTATGGCCATAGGATACCTAGATATTCACCATCAGGCCCACGAGGAGTGTTGGTTTTTGATCTGCGGTTACCAGCAGTTCTGTTCTGTACAGAGCACCATCTACAGCCAACAGCGTACTCCAACCAGTTAGACTGCTTCTGTGCCATCAGCCTTAGCCTTCTCACTCAGCTTTAGCAGCCATTCCTAGCTCACCATTGCCAGCTCGAGTCAAGTTCTCGGGATGGATTTCTGGCCTATATTGTGCTGGTCCCTTTCACTTCTCACAGCTAAGCATCTGCTGTGCACTCCTCTCAGCCTCAAGGGATCCCCTTCGATCCCTGCTATCTTGTCCATTACATGTTTCCCAGTAAAAGAGCATCTCCCATTTTGCTGTCCCCGACCCCCACCAAATATCAGGGCCTGCACTGTTTGATGTTCTACTTGTCTATTTTCTCCTACCAGATTTTGTCAGGACTCTTTCTGTCTTTTGAAATAAGAGATGTTCCACCAACGATCAGCAGGTATCTTGAGCAAATGTGTGGGTAAGTGGATACATATCTTGTTGTATACATGGGACTGGGTGAGCTAGAAGTCCACTTACACTCCAACATCTGGGCACTGATAAATCGACACTATTTTTTTAAGATATCAATCACAGAATTGTGCTTCTTGTTTAGACGTCCGTTTAGGGCATCCATAGTGGGAGAGAGGGTCAGAAGACTCCAGGTTTGCCATTGTGTTGATATCATACTTGCAGCCTTCGAAATGATTTATAGATTGAATTAGATATTATGAGGTTTGTATCCAAATAAAATCATTTCTTAAACCATCTAAATCTAATTACAAACCACTGTTGCCAATGTTGGGTACCAGCTTGTCAAGTCTATAGGTACAAAAACAGTGAATTGATAAATCAGCAGCTGACTACTGTGATGAAGAAAACAGTTTACCCAGGTTCAATTGGTGCATTGGACTCACCAATTAGAACCATGAAATAACACCTGGGCTTCCATAGTGCGTGTGGTGCATATTTGTCCCATTGAGACCTCCTGAGCTCTGGTTGGTGAATCAATGGGCAACAATTTGCTTGAGAAATACCCAAGGAAACCCAAAGAACACATTTCTATTTAGACTTATTGCAAAAAACATCTAGATCCATGATAACTAGGAGAACAATGCTGCCTATTTTGGATGATACTGAGAAGCAGGAGCTCTTATATCAATGGTGGATTGTTTCAATGGTACTTACGCATTTGAAAAATTAATTTAAGCCTACAAATTCTACCCCTAGATATCCTGCACCCAGGATTCTACTTAAGGGGAAAGAAGTTCCATATAAATGTGTCCATAAATGCTTCTGGTAGCTTTTACAGTTCACTTTTGGACTGATGTGTAATAGTTACCCATACTGTCTTGATACGTGTATGCATATACAATTTGCATATCCATGTTGATGTTAAATAACACTCATATATGTAGTAAATGATTTTATTTTTACTGTGGAAAGTGGATGGGAATGGATAAGTTGGGGAGTTTGATATTTGAAAATATTAACCACTGTATATAAAAAATGATTAAAAAACAATCTTCTTCTCTATAGCATAGGGAACTATATTCAAAATCTTCTGATAAACTTTATTGAAAAAAATTATGAAACAATTATGTATTTATGTATTCATGACTAGGACTTTGTGCTGTACACCAGAAATTGACACATTGTAACTGACTACACTTTAAAAAATAAACAAATAAATAACATTAAAATTGTTATTCTGGTGATTCCTTTTATTCACCCTACCCTAAATATCATTTTATATGCAAGAAAATCAGCTCCCTACTTTCTCACCACCGCTTAGGATGCTTGCCTCTAATCACTTCATAATTGGAAATTAAAGTGATCCCAATTTTCCCAAGATGGGAAGTGGGAGGAGAATGAGGAGGAGGAGGAGAATTATTTAGTGGTGATCAACTATTCATTAACACTACTTGGAACCAAATAAATAAAGCCTGGGCTTTATTTTTGCTGATATATCTTGATTTTTAAAAATTGTACATTGATAAATTCTTCAAATAATTCCTTAAGAATGAATGGATTCAGAATTGCCTGTGTAAAATATTTTTATTGAAGAGGGTTAACAAAATTAACATGGTTTCTATCCCTTCATTAAAAAGAAAGAATAATTTCAAAATGTTATCTCTAGAGCAAATTATGTATTTCACTTTCTACTATCAATAAAAAATAATGTTCTCCAGGGATTGGAACACTCCTATAAAGCAGGCTGTGTTATACCTTCGAGACAGAAGGCACCCTGAAATTTCTAACTGAAACTCTGATAGCTAAAACTCCAGATGTCTTCCCAGAATTGTCAACAAGTGGGCAATCCACCATGGATTTTCTATTTCTGTACCATGCCTCTCTGACCTGAAATTATTGTTGTCATATATTAGCAATACATAAATTATAACAAAATCTGGTACTTCCAAATGCTAGTTGGTAAATTTTCTCCCCTTCTTTGTGTCTCTGTTTCCTCATCTGTAAAGTGGACAGACTGCAGTCCCTGCTATGGGCACTGTATGTACATGGGAGCATCTTGCTTTTATTCATATCCTCAGTTTACTCCCCTGTTTCCTGCACTACACCCCTGCCTCCGGAAGGACTTAGTACCCCTCATCCCTGAATCCTTCTAGGCTTCTGAGATACTAATTGTCTTTTGACATTTTGGCAAGCCCTCTCTAAGCACTTGACATGCAGATTTCCCAGCCCTCATAACCCCTCACTCAGCCTCTTCCATCTTCCAAAATTATGTTGACTTACTTGCCTATACTTTTTATTGGTTTAGTGGGTTTCATTAAAAAGTATGCATTTTTGAGTCTGCTATGTTTAACCAGAAGTCTCCAACAGAAAATGAAGGGAGGAAGGAAGGAAGGAAGGAAGGAAGGAAGGAAGGAAAGAAGGAAGGTGTTAAAGATCAAAACCAAACTGTCAGTTTTCAAAGACCTGCTAACTTTTTAACTTAATCAAGTACCTTTGTTGGAAAGAGGATTCTACTGTGATATTCTCTTCTCTTTATTGTTGGTATGTGAACTGGAAGGTGAGTGGAATCTGTAACCTGAATCAAGGAGATAAAATTAAATAAAGGCAAGCAGTCCGTATCACCAAAATCTTAAGAATTAAATTATTTCTAAAGTAAGGCAAAATATTTATATGGGTTAGATAGAAGCACAGGAAAACTAAAATCCTCACAGTGCAGAAAATATACTTTAAGAAATTTAAATGTATACCTTCAGTTTCTACAAACAAAATATATGTATAGTTCATATACTTTGTTTCAATTTGGCTAAATTAAAATGTATGTCATATTATGCAGTCTACATTAGAAGGAGAATATTGATCATAAACATATTTGAAGGATACTTTTAATAAGTAGGTATATGATTAGAATCTTCAAAAGCTTTTTGGACTACTTGTCTTATAAATGTAGAAGGGATTTATGACTGCAAGTATGTAAGAATATGTTAAAATTAATTAGAGGGTTCAGTAAGGTTTTGTGAACACTAATAATCTAAAAATATGCTCAGATAATTTAGAATACATTTTTAAATTAGACTTCAAAATCATATAAAATTTAGCTGTCTATATGAAATAAAAATTTTCTTTCCTAAGAAATAATAAAAAATATATTTTGAAACGGAAAGAATTGGATGCTTATAAATGTTAATGGGGAGTAAAGTATTATATAATATACAGCCCTTTCAGATTGGCTTCAACCACTTAGTCATATGCATTTAAGAGTCCTCCATGTCTTTTCATGTCTTCATAACCCATTTCTTTTTACCACTGTATAATATTCCATTGTCTCAATATTGTACCACAGTTTATTTATCCATTCACCTATGAAGGACATCTTGGTTGCATCCAAGTTTTGGCAATTATGAATAAAGTTGCTATATATGTACCAAAGTTTTTGTGGATGTAAGTTTTTATTTCATTTGAGTAAACATCAATGTGCATGATTGCAGGGTTGCATGGGAAACCACCAGACTGTTTTCCAACGTGGCTGTACCATTTTGCATTCCCTTCAGTGTATTCTTTTGTTATAATGGTTATGTGGGGACAGTTGGTGAATCTTGAAGGGGTCTGAGGATTAGATGATATTAATGTCTCAATGTTAGTGATGATGGTTATAGTGTGTGTGTGTGTGTGTGTGTGTGTACATACATATATATATATGACAATGTAGATGAACATTTTTATTTGTAAGAAATACAAGAAAAAGCATTATTCAAGGTGATGGAAAATCAAATGGCAATTTCAAATAGTCTGAGAAAAATAAATTTATACTGTGCTTGAAATATTTCTGTAAAATTTATGATTGTTTCAAAAAAATTAAACCACTCAGTTGGCAAAATCTTACATTGAAAATATGCATTTCTACTAGACAATAGCTAGTAAATTATCCCATATGTATATAGGCAAGCAGGTCCCAGCAGGCTCATTATAATAAAGAAATTATAATGTGGAAAAAAGGCATTAATTCATCAAAAGGAGCATGGTTATGTGAACCTAAGTATATTTATACACTGGAATACTACACAGCAGTTAAAAATGAATGAGTGGTCTTGACATGAATAAACGGTGTGAAAAAAATAAGTTGTAAAGAAATAGGTCTCCACTGTTCAGTGTTTTTTTTTTTAATCTGAAACAAAAATGGCAACTGTTTTACTAAATTTGTGTGTAGTAGCTATGTAGGTTGTGATAGATTACTTTTTATACCTTCCTGTGTGATGGAAATTAAAATGTTTAAATTAATATTAAAATTTTAAAACAATAAGATAAAATAAAGCTATCAAAATTTTAGAGGTTCTGAGCAGAATTTGAAAACAAGGTCTGGCCTGGCTATAAATCAGACTGAAGTTTTCCAAACCAAACTGCATACCCTTGTGAGGACTCTCTGCCTGCCCCGAGGATTCCAAAGTGGGCAACAAAGTTTGTGCTGCCCAGATTAATCATGGTAAGTGAGATGCAAGGAAGGAAGGGAACAGTATCTTTGAAGAGGGATAATATGGTCTGGGTGACACTAAACCCTTTGACCTCTGGAGAAAATATTTCCTTTTGTAGTGTCATGCCCTCTGAATAACATGAAGGGCCAATAAATAGTTATTTCATATACCATTATGTAGGAGGTATGAAGTTACCTCTAATTTTAATAAGTGCAGTCACAAATGCATTTTAATACCTTACTAATTATATCTAATACCAGACAATGTTATGATGATTACATAAAATGTTCCTGTTAGAGCATGACTCTAATATTAATTAAAGTAAACTAAATAGCAAGGATATTGTCCATTCCAGACCATGTCCCCTTGTGCTTTGCACCACAAGTTTTACTGACCATTCCATAGTTCACTGAATTGTGCCCTCTGCTCTTTTAAATCCTCACTTCATAGTAGGAGCCCATCATTAAGTTCTTTGTTCAAGAAGATTTTAGAATTTTGGTAGAATTTTGTCTTTTTTCACTAATTTTCAGGAACAGTTTTCTCATTTGAGCTTCAAATCTTCCTGTGTTATTAGGTAAACTCAAAATTCTCTATAGACTTTTCCTAAACCAAGCAACACATTTGATTACTAGAGAAATGACACTATTTCTGATAGGAGTCATTCTCTCTCTGCAAGTGAAAAGTTTGAAAGCAAAACTTCCTCAGGGAGGCATCTTAACTGTGTCCACTTCATCTCCACTGTATGAAGATGGAGATGTGGACCCAGAACTGATGCACAACTTGATCTTTAGATTCTGTTCAAATATGTTTTCAACTGGATCAGCCTAGAAAACTTTGGGGAAACAAAAATTCAAGCCATGACTGTATAGAATTCATGTGTCTTAGTGGAAGTCATGGACATTACTATATTTCTTAATAATGGGTGACAAAACTATAATTTTAGGATTTTTGTTAGAAGAATGCCAACATGCGAGATTGTGGCCATGATGCTACAACATCAGGTACAGCTGCTCCTGCCTGCACCTCTGAGTAATTCTCTTCAGCATGTGCTGGTTCACATTCATCATTCAATTCTATGTAGAATACCATCGAGACAGGAGGGCAGGGGGCAGGGCACAACCATTAAAAGAATGACATAGCTGTTGAGGAAATGGGATGGAACAATTTGTTCTTCAAAAGCATTTTTGGTTTCTTGGCCTTTTGCATTTCCATATAAATTGCAAATTCCATGAAAAAAATTAGTATTTTTATTGAGATTATATTGAATCTTGATATATTATATCAAATCTTCAATCTTGATGGAATCTTGATTGAACTGATATATTGTCACTTAAGGGAGAATTAATATATTTATAATATTGAGTCTTTCAATCTGGAATTTTAGTGTTACTCCCTATTTAATTTAGGCCTTTTCAAATGTCCCTCTTTAAATTTTATCATATTTCTTCCTAGAGAAATCTTTTAGCTATTGTTAGTTTTATTTCTAAATATTTGATTTGTTATGCTATTGTAAATGGTGTGTGTTTAAACAGGTAATTACCTACTATTTCTTCTTGGTATATAGAAGAACATTTGGTTACAGTATATTGACATGATATATATTTATTTCTATGTATTGACATTGTAGGCAATATATTCTGTATATATAATATACTCTGTATATTGAATTTTGTGTATGGACATAATAGTTAACCAACTTGCTAAACTCTATTAACCCTAATAATTATTTGAGAAGGCCATCCATTTCATATTGAATAGAAATAGTCATGGTAGGCCTGTTTGTCTTGTTCTTAAACAAAAAAATGGAAAATGTTCACTATTTCATCATTAATTACACTGTTTGTTATGGATTTTCTTGCTAATATCTTCCATCAGATTAAGAAAGTTCTATTTCTAGCTTGGGAAGGGGGGTTTTGCTTTTGGTTTTGTATCATAAAATGATTTTGAATTTTATCAGATGTTCTTATGCATTTACTGAAGTTATATTTTTTTTTATTTTTTAATCTGTTTGTGTGTTATGCTGATTCATTTTCTAAAGTCAAACTTTGCATATCTGGGATAATACCAAATTGGTCATGCTGTATTATTCTTTTTATATACAACTGGGTTCCATTTAGAAATGTTTTTAAAAAGAATTCTTTATGTTCATTATTTCATGGGAATTCCCATTTTATACCTAAGAGTGTACAAAAGGTCAGATTTGATATGTGTTTTATGAAGTTGTTCCACTTCTGGGCAAAAATGATTAAATATACTGAAAACCACTTGTATAGTCTTTGAAGCATTCCGAGGAATGCCATTGCTGTCAGCACAGTCAAAGCCATGCGTGTTCTTGTTAAAATTCAAACAACAGTTCGAAGAATGTTTCTGTATTTTCTCCAGTAAATATACCAGATGTGGAATAAGAATTGCAATTAGAGTCCCCGTTTGATTAAGTTTCAATAAACTACTGCATACTCCAATATCTGCGTCCTTCTGCACAGAGCAAACAGGTGATTAAAGGAAGATTGATAAAGACAACAAGCCCTGAATTTTTCAAATCTTCACACTACCCTCTGCAAACTACCTGCCGAATGTTGGCATTACTTTTGCTTTACTATTTGCATTAGTTTTCTACTGCTGAGTAACAATGTACCACACACTTGGCACCGTAATACTCATTTATTATCTGACAGCTAGGCATGTCAGGAATCTGGGCTTGGCACAGCAGGGTACTCTGCTCAAGGTCTCTCATGGCTGAAATCATGGTATCAAAAAGTTTGGCATCCCATTTAAGGCTTGGGGTCCTCTTTCCAGCTCATGTGGCTATTAGCAGAACTCATTTTCTCGCAGCTATAAAACTCGCAGTGGCTACATCTGCAAGGCAGCATCTCTCTGATGCTCAAACTTCTGAAGAGTTCACCTGATTATGTCTAGTTCACCTAGGATAGTTTCCCTTTTCATTAACTCAGTTAACTGATTAGTAATCTAATGAGAATGATATTCCATCATCTTCACTGGTCCTGCCCACACTCAAGGTGAGGAGATTTTAGAGTCTATGTACAGCAGGTGGCAAAGGCCTGAAAGATTGATTAGAATTCTGCCTACCAGACCATCCCAGGGAGGTCTCAGGGCTTCCACTTGCCTCTTCCTCCCATAGCAGTCCTCCCTCACTCCCCAGTCTGCAGAGATCATGCATGGATCATACCACTTTTTTAGTGTGTCTATTACCATTATATGTTCAGTAACCACAGGTTAGATCCATGGTCACACTGAGTCCACTGAAAGACAGTCTCAGCCCAGAATGTCACTTATCACCTGTATGATAGAGCTCCAAGCTGTCTGGTGGATATTAGTGGTGCTTTGGGTCCCAGAAATTACCATCAACACAGAGCCATGTGCATAATTTCTGTAAAGCCTGGGTGTTTCCTCTTGCCTAGGACACAATTTTATAATTGCCCGCAGAGCCCTCCCTTTGGTTCTCATCTGCAGTTTCCTTCTACACTCTGTGAACCAACCCTGACATCTAAGCTTCTAGGTTCTGAAACCCCAACCCCTTCATTTCGTTTCTCAAGCTCCAGAGGTGACAACTGCTCCTTGTAATTTCCACTTCTCTGTTGCCTCACTGTTTGCTTTTTGCCTTTTTAGTCCTCTGTTGTTTGTTTAACCAATTCTGTGTTTTCAAATGTCTCCCCTACATGAGTGAACCCAGGGGACATTATGCTTAGTGAAATAAGCCAGTCACAGAAGGGTGGATACTGCGTGACTCCACTTCTATGAAGACTCTAGTAAAACTCGTAGAAGCTGAGTGTAGAATGGTGCTAGACAGTGACTGCTGGGGAGGGGGAATGGGGAACTCTCTGCCAATGAGTATCAAGTTTCAATTATGCAAGGTGAATATATTCTAGAGATCCAATAGTTAAGAATATTGTATTGAGCACTTAAAAACTCATTCAGAGTGTTTGTCTTCTACTAAGGGTTCTTACAATGGCAACAACAAAAAGGCACAATGAAACTTTTGGAGGTAATGGAAATATCTAATACCTTGATTGTTGGTGATGGTTTCATGAGTGTATGCATATGTCCAAACCCATCAAATTGTATACATTCAATATGTACATCAATTGTATAACAATTGCACCTAAATACAGCTGTTTGAAATAAATAAAATAAAATACCTCTATTAAAATATCTGTTACAGTTCCTATTTGACTGATTGGAGTCAGACACACAGCCGAGGGTTCTGCAACAGTAGAATGGGTTAATAAACTGCAGTATATTCATATAATGTATTGTTATAGTGAAATACAGTTGAACATTTTATTGCTGTATGTGAATGAAGCTCACAAACTCAATGCTGTGATAAAATGAATGCATATGGGGTGATTTCACTTCCCTGCATTCTAAAATTAAACCCTCTTTTTTTAGATGCATATATTGAGTGTGAAAATATAACAAAAAGCAAGGACATGGTTACTATGAGCCACAGAGGAGCAGATGCCCCCTGCGGAGAGGGAGGGCTTACTGCCAGTGGGAAGGACACACTGCTGGGCATCAGCCATGTTTCCTGTCTTCTGAGTGCGATTTAGGGATGCTTTATACCCTTCTCTGTATGTGTGTCATAGCTCACAATGTGAAATGTTTTGTTTGTTATTTTAACTCTAATACAGATGACTTTGCAACTTGAAGAAACTTGCAGCCTTAATTTCTATGAAAACTGTTTCTTCCCTATGTGCGTATTTCAAGCCCTCAGTCCTCTCACATGGAATTATGATGTTAAAACTGTTGACTGAAATAAACGCACAGCCTAAAAGTTAAGAGTTATGTTCTATTTGGCGGGAGGACTCGAGCCAGGATGACAGCCTCTCAGATTGCCTTGAGGGACTGCTCCAGAGAGGTAGGGGAGGAGCTAGGATATATAGGAGCTTTACAACAAACACCAGGTAGTTGGAACAATAAAAGATTACTTGTTATCTAAAGAAAACCAGGCATCAGGTTAAAGAATTTAGTGCTTTTCTATGTATGGGAGGAAGCAAACATTTGGGCTCACTGAATCCATTCCTTTGACAAGCATCTAGGTATCTAGGGCCAGTATCCTGTCCTTTCTTATTCTGAGTCAGCTCAGAGGGCACCATTGTGTGGCTGCAAAGGCTGGGCTGCAGGCCTGTCCCCACTGGGGGGTGGCGGCAGCCACTGATGACTTGGTGTCAGCATCCTTTGTTTACTGATATGGTTGCAATATTTTCACTCACATTGCAGCATTTTCATTCACAGTGCTCCCCCTTGGTCCTAAATTCAACCAATATTTTGGGAGACATTTTGTGACCAATTTTGTCCCACGGTGCTAGGAAGGCTCATTCCTAGTTCAGGTGAAGAATCTGTTGACATGCCACTCAAAGTGCCACTTTTGGATCAGGCCCTGTTGATACTAAAAGTTCTCTGGATCACCTGTCTTGCTAGTCTATTGTGATCCAGGAGATGTTTACCCCTCGTTGCTCATTCCCATACCTACAATCACACTATTACAATTATTTTATGCAGGGTTATAACTTTTATCTATTTCCTCAAGATGTTTAGCCATCATCAATCTTGTTGGAGGCCTAGTTACACACTGGGAAATGGAAGAGACAACAATTTTATAAAATAGACAGGATATAAGTAATACAGCCAGTAATGTTAATAAAGTCACAAGTAAGGATTTAATAGTTGAGAAGTTACATTTTAGGGTTAAATTGTTGCTTGTGTTTCTGATTGAGCTTGAGTGATCTTATAAGAAAATTCATATTTATGGTCAGTTTCAGAGCAGGTATTATTAAATGTCCAGGTGAGGTCTCCCACCTTGTAATGTCAATAGTTGCCTACACAGAACTATCATTCCTTTTTAGAATAAATTTTATGAAGGCTATTAATTAGAGCCTTGGAGTAGGGAAACCCACCAAGGTAACACAGAAGTACTAGACATAGGTAATTTACCATAAACCTAACAATTGGAGTAGTTCATAATTAAAGGTGAGAGCAAATATCAAAATAATTGGTATATACAGGCCTGGTCCGGTGTCTTGGGTCAGCTGTCTAGCTTAGATGTCATCTTCTTCTCATCCTGGCCTGGTAGCCTTTTCTCCATTTGGGCATTGTTTTAAGGTGAGCAGTGCTCTATAGGCCAGTGCACTGCAGGGGCTGTTTCTGACTGGAAACTGATCCAAAGGTCAATTTCCTTTAGCTTTCACTGTGCATGGTCTAGTTAAGAGTACCTGGTAAAGGGTCCTTTCATTCAGGTTGGAGACAGTTCTTTAAGTCATGTCTGTTCCAGTATGTACAACCCCCTGGCTGCAGGTGATGGGGCATTGGATCTTTACCCAAGGATAGATTACTGAGCTTCAGAAACAAACATACAGTGTCCTTTTAATAATTCAATTAGACTTTGCAGCAATGTAACATAACAGCAAGGCATGATCTGGGAAGTATCTTAGTAAATATAGACCTCAATTAACACAAGTAGAATTTAATATCCACTAAAATATAATCTTTTTCTCTCTAAAGTTCACTCATTTTTATCAAATATAGTCAAATCAAGATTAATTTGTTTACAAGTTAGGTCTTATTATTTGATCATAGGCTCTTTTAAATTGGCTGTGTTGAAACTTTTAATAAGGAGTCTCAGGCTAGAATGTGAATAAGGTTTCCTAAGGCCAGGAGAGCCACATCAAGTGGTTGTCACATATTTTTGCCTTACACATTTAGGTAAATTGTTTTCTCTTTAAGGTCCTAAAATACCTTTAGATTCCTATATCTGTAAGGAGATTATTTTTTTAATTTATCTGATAGAGCCACTGGGGATCTAAGGGTTTCCAGTCTCTGGAGGGATCAGACGGAGAGAAAAGATAACTGTTCCAAGTCTGCTTACATAGTTATAATTCATCAAATTGCTGTGAGTCATAACTAGCTTAAGGGGAAGAGTTTCTTTATGTCTGGGAACAGATTAAGGCCAGTAATATTTCAGAGAAAATAAAAAATTATAACCATATTCAGCAGTTTACTCAGTCCCATGTAACTAATCCTTTTGTTAACAGTGTTATGAAATCAGAGTTTTCATCAGAACTTTAACATTTCTTACCCAGTTTAGTTCAGTGCAATAGTTTGAATTTTATTAGAAACCAGTAAATCTCCTTGAAGAGAAAGCATTTTGTAAAATCATCAGAATAAAACAATAACTGTCTATAAATGACAAAAGATTTAAAAGCACGGTTAAACACCGTTACACTGTAATCAATAAAGAAACCTGGTCACAATAACCAGAATTATGACTGGTAACATTTCAGATATACCAGAATTTTAGGGAGTCCATATAAATTCTAGAATACCTATATTAATAATATTTTCTCATACAATATAACCTAGGAAGATTTATTATTCATTTGACAATACTTCCCATGTTATTTAACATGCCAAATGAAACTTACTAGTTTAAAATCTCTCTTTGGGGTATTTCAGCGGTCCCTCTGTTGCATCTCAAATTTAACTGGAGATCAAAAGAACTTTAATAAGAAATTGATATTTGTGAAGCCTGTTAAAAGGTTTCAAAACACTTGGTCAGATAAAAGTATAGATTACTGTGGAAGAGTACTTATTCATTAACAAGAAAATATTTCAAACGTAAAGGCAGAACAGATCATTTAAGGGGTATGAGTAGCTTTACAATCTGTTACTGAAGGCAGTTTAACATTTTAAGAAAACTGTCCATTTAACAGAGAGAAAACCAAATCTAGCCTTT